>NC_042977.1:6429555-6743483 GCF_901001165.1 Salmo trutta
GTCCCGGAGCTAACATCAATTATTCTGGAGCCAGCCAGCTGAAGAGCTCCATCAGCCACTCCTGGGCTACAATCACCTATCCGGACCCGTTTTACTGCCGATGCGGAGCCCCATCGGGCCTTCACGACTGGACTACCAACGTTATCTGCCCGAGGGAGTTATCCAACTGGCCCCTCCGTCGCGACGTAACCTGAACGCCCATCTGCGGCCCGCTAATCGTTAGCTGTCTTATCGGCTGCTATCTTAATAGGTCTATCGGACAATTTTCTTGGGCCACTATAACTATTTTGCCAATTGGACTGGTCCCCCCTACCACACGGAACCCTACTAATCTACAGACGGAAACGCACGAGATGGCTAAAAACAGACCTCCCTCCATCTTCTGCCAGCTTGCTACCTATGGCCCAGCTAGCTGTCTGAATCTCACTTGGACATTTATGATCACTCGGCTAAGCATGCCTCTCCTTAATGTCAATATGCCTTGTCCATTGCTGTTTTGGTTAGTGTTTATTGGCTTTTTTCAATGTAGAGCCTATAGCCCTGCTCATTATACCTTATCCAACCTTTCAGTTCCACCACCCACACATGCTATGACATCTTCTGGTTTCAATGATGTTTCTAGAGACAATATCTCTCTCATCATCACTTAATGCCTAGGTTTACCTCCAATGTATTCACATCCTACCGTACCTTTGTCTGTACATTATACCTTGAAGCTATTTTATCGCCCCCAGAAACCTGCTCCTTTTACTCTCTATTCCGGACGTCATAAACGACCAATTCTCATAGCTTTTAGCCGTACCCTTAACCTACTCCTCCTCTGTTCCTCTAGTGATGTAGAGGTGAATCCAGGCCCTGCAGTGCCTAGCTCCATTCCAATTCCCCAGGCGCTCTCTTTTGATGACTTTTGTAACCGTAATAGCCTTGGTTTCATGCATGTTAACATTAGAAGCCTCCTCCCTAAGTTTGTTTTATTCACTGCTTTAGCACACTCTGCCAACCCGGATGTCCTAGCCGTGTCTGAATCCTGGTTTAGGAAGTCCACCAAAAATTCTGAAATCTTCATCCCAAACTACAACATTTTCAGACAAGATAGAACGGCCAAAGGGGGTGGTGTTGCAATCTCCTGCAGAGTTCTGTCCTACTATCCAGGTCTGTACCCAAACAATTTGAACTTCTACTTTTAAAAATCCATCTCTAAAAACAAGTCTCTCACCATTGCGCCTGCTATAGACCACCCTCTGCCCCCAGCTGTGCTCTGGACACCATATGTGAACTGATTGACCCCCATCTATCTTCAGAGCTCGTGCTGCTAAGTGACCTAAACTGGGACATGCTTAACACCCCAGCCATCCTACAATCTAAGCTTGATGCCCTCAATCTCACACAAGTTATCAATGAACCTACCAGGTACCACCCCAAAGCCGTAAACACGGGCACCCTCATAGATATCATCCTAACCTACTTGCCCTCTAAATACACCTCTGCTGTTTTCAACCAAGATCTCAGCGATCACTGCCTCCATCCGTAATGGGTCAGCGGTCAAACGACCTCCACTCATCACTGTCAAACGCTCCCTGAAACATTTCAGTGAGCAAGCCTTTCTAATCGACCTGGCCCGGGTATCCTGGAAGGATATTGACCTCATCCCGTCAGTAGAAGATGCCTGGTTATTTTTTTTAAATGCCTTCCTCATCATCTTAAATAAGCATGCCCCATTCAAGAAATTTAGAACCAGGAACAGATATAGCCCTTGGTTCTCTCCAGACCTGACTGCCCTTAACCAACACAAAAACATCCTGTGGCGTTCTGCATTAGCATCGAACAGCCCCCGTGATATGTAACTTTTCAGGGAAGATAGAATCAATATCAATATACACAGGCAGTTAGAAAAGGCTAGCTTTTTCAAGCAGAAATTTGCTTCCTGCAACACAAACTCAAAAAAGTTCTGGGACACTGTAAAGTCCATGGAGAATAAGAACACGTCCTCCCAGCTGCCCACTGCACTGAGGATAGGAAACTCTAACCTCTGATGAATCCACTATAATTGAGAATTTCAATAAGCATTTTTCTACGGCTTGCCAGGCTTTCCACCTGGCTACCCCTACCACGGTCAACAGCACTGCACCCTCCACAGCTACTTGCCCAAGCCTTCCCCATTTCTCCTTCTCCCAAATCCAGTCAACTGGTGTTCTGAAAGAGCTGCAAAATCTGGACCCCTACAAATCAGCCGGGCTAGACAATCTGGACCCTTTCTTTCTAAAATTATCTGCCGAAATTGTTGCAACCCCTATTACTAGCCTGTTCAAACTCTCTTTCGTGTCATCTGAGATTCCAAAAGATTCGAAAGCAGCTGCTGTCATCCCCCTCTTCAAAGGAGGGGACACTCTTGACCCAAACTGCTACAGATCTATCCTACCCTGCCTTTCTAAGGTCTTCGAAAGCCAAGTCAACAAACAGATTACCGACCATTTCAAATCCCACCGCACCTTCTCTGCTATGCAATCTGGTTTCAGAGCTGGTCATGGGTGCACCTCAGCCACGCTCAAGGTCCTAAACGATATCGTAACCGCCATCGATAAGAAACAATACTGTGCTGCCGTATTCATTGACCTGGCCAAGGCTTTCGACTCTGTCAATCCCCACATCCTCATCGGCAGACTCAATAGCCTTGGTTTCTCAAATGATTGCCTCGCCTGGTTCACCAACTACTTCTCTGATAGAGTTCAATGTGTCAAATCGGATGGCCTGTTGTCCGGGCCTCTGGTAGTCTCTATGGGGGTGCCACAGGGTTCAATTCTTGGGCCGACTCTTTTCTCTGTATATATCAATGATGTCGCTCTTGCTGCTGGTGTGTCTCTGATCCACCTCTATGCAGACGACACCATTCTGTATACTTCTGGCCCTTCTTTGGACACTGTGTTAACAACCCTCCAGACAAGCTTCAGTGCCATACAACTCTCCTTCCGTGGCCTCCAACTACTCTTAAATACAAGTAAAACTAAATGCATGCTCTTCAACCGATCGCTGCCTGCACCTGCCTGCCCGTCCATCATCACTACTCTGGATGGTTCTGACTTAGAATATGTGGACAACTACAAATACCTAGGTGTCTGGTTAGACTGTAATCTCTCCTTCCAGACTCGCATCAAACATCCCCAATCCAAAGTTAAATCTAGAATTGGCTTCCTATTTCGCAACAAAGCATCCTTCACTCATGCTGCCAAACATACTCTCGTAAAACTGACCATCCTACCGATCCTTGACTTTGGCGATGTCATTTACAAAATAGCCTCCAATACCCTACTCAATAAACTGGATGCAGTCTATCACAGTGCCATCCGTTTTGTCACCAAAGCCCCATATACTACCCACCACTGCGACCTGTACGCTCTCGTTGGCTGGCCCTTGCTTCATACACATCGCCAAACCCATAGGCTCCAGGTCATCTACAAGACCCTGCTAGGTAAAGTCCCCCCTTATCTCCGCTCACTGGTCACCATAGCAGCACCCGCCTGTAGCACGCGCTCCAGCAGGTATATCTCTCTGGTCACCCCCAAAGCCAATTCCTCCTTTGGCCGTCTCTCCTTCCAGTTCTCTGCTGCCAATGACTGGAACGAACTACAAAAATCTCTGAAACTGGAAACACTTATCTGCCTCACTAGCTTTAAGCACCAGCTGTCAGAGCAGCTCACAGATCACTGCACCTGTACATAGCCCATCTATAATGTAGCCCATACAACTACCTCTTCCCCTACTGTATTTATTCATTTTGCTCCTTTGCACTCCATTATTTATATTTCTACTTTGCACTTTCTTCCACTGCAAATCTACCATTCCAGTGTTTTACTTGCTATATTGTATTTACTTTGCCACCATGGCATTTTTTGCCTTTACCTCCCTTATCTCACCTCATTTGCTCACATTGTGTATATATACTTATTTTTCTAATGTATTATTGACTGTATGTTTGTTTTACTCCATGTGTAACTCTGTATTGTTGTATGTGTCGAACTGCTTTGCTTTACATTGGCCAGGTCGCAATTGTAAAATGAGAACTTGTTCTCAACTTGCCTACCTGGTTAAATAAAGGTGAAATAAATAAAATAAATAAGCATCTTGAAGAATGATCTCTCTGTACACCATGTTGGCCTAAACCTGTCAGCCATTACATTAGATTTATATTACCTGTACATGTACTGAACTATATCAAAATGTTTGAGATATTTAGTCATATAAAACCATAACTTTACTATAACAATGGCTTCATGAAGATGAATAGGTCATTCATATTTACATACACTCCTTTCAATATTTATTTTAAGTCTTTCCATGTCATTTCAGCAAGCCATGACACCCACCATCTAAGATTGTTATGAAATCGTTTCTGTGGTTAGAAACAGATAAGATTAGCATTCCTGCAACATTTTACAGAAATGTAATTGACTGTACCCAAATTGGCCCTTTACATTTTTAGGATTCACATAATATTATATAAATATAGTACCCAACATCTGATTTGGACCACACGCTTGCGTCCCACCTACTCAACAGCCAGTGGAATCCCGTGGCGCGATATTCAAATACCTTAGAAATGCTATTACTTCAATTTCTCAAACATATGACTATTTTACAGCATTTTAAAGACAAGACTCTCGTTAATCTAACCACACTGTCCGATTTCAAAAAGGCTTTACAACGAAAGCAAAACATTAGATTATGTCAGCAGAGTACCCAGCCAGAAATAATCAGACACCCATTTTTCAAGCTAGCATATAATGTCACATAAACCCAAACCACAGCTAAATGCAGCACTAACCTTTGATCTTCATCAGATGACAATCTTAGGATATTATGTTATACAATACATGCATGTCTGTTCAATCAAGTTCATATTTATATCAAAAACCAGCTTTTTACATTAGCAGGTGACTAGCATGTGACTAGCATTCCCACCGAACACTTCCGGTGAATTCACTAAATTACTCACGATAAACGTTCACAAAAAACATAACAATTATTTTAAGAATTATAGATACAGAACTCCTCTATGCACTCGATATGTCCGATTTTAAAATAGCTTTTCGGTGAAAGCACATTTTGCAATATTCTAAGTAGATAGCCCGGCATCACAGGGCTAGCTATTTAGACACCCACCAAGTTTAGCATTCACCAAAGTCAGATTTACTATAAGAAAAATGTTATTACCTTTGCTGTCTTCGTCAGAATGCACTCCCAGGACTTCTACTTCAATAACAAATGTTGGTTTGGTCCCAAATAATCCATTGGTATATCCAAATAGCGGCGTTTTGTTCGTGCGTTCAAGACACTATCCAAAAGGGTAAATAAGGGTTACGAGGACGGCGCATTTCGTGACAAAAAAATTCTAAATATTCCATTACCGTACTTCGAAGCATGTCAACCGCTGTTTACAATAAATTTTATGCCATTTTTCTCGTAAAAAAGCGATAATATTCCGACCGGGAAATCATTTTTTATTACAAAGAGAGTGAAAGTAAAAGCATGCTATCCCCTCATCCACGAGCCTCAGTCTAATGGCCCTCTGATAGAGCACTTGCCAAACGCGCTAGTGTGTTTCAGCCTGGGCCTTGAATTACGTCATTCAGCTTTTTCCCGGGTTCTGAGAGCCTATGGGAGCCGTAGGAAGTGTCACGTCATGCCAGAGATCCCCTGTTTTTGTTAGAGATTATCAAGGAGGGCAAGAAATGGTCAGAGAGGACGCTTCCTGTTTGTAATCTTCTCAGGTTTTGGCCTGCCAAATGAGTTCTGTTATACTCACAGACACCATTCAAACAGTTTTAGAAACTTTAGGGTGTTTTCTATCCAAAGCCAATAATTATATGCATATTCTAGTTACTGGGCAGGAGTAGTAACCAGATTAAATCAGGTATGTTTTTTATCCGGCCGTGCAAATACTGCCCCCTAGCCCCAACAGGTTAACAAAACTTTCAAAGTTCTTGAAATGTTCCGAATTGACTGACCTTCATGTCTTAAAGTAATGATGGACTATCATTTTTCTTTGCTTATTTGAGCTGTTCTTGCCATAATATGGACTTGGTCTTTTACCAAATAGGGTTATCTTCTGTATACCACCCCTACCTTGTCACAACACAACTGATTGGCTCAAACGCATTAAGAAGGAAAGAAATTCCACAAATTAACTTTAAGACGGCACACCAGTTAATTGAAATGCATTCCAGGTGACTACCTCATGAAGCTGGTTGAGAGAATGCCAAGAGTGTGCAAAGCTGTCATCAAGGCGAAGGTTGGCTACTTTCAAGAATCTCAAATATAAATATATTTTGATTTGTTTACTGCTTTTTGGGTTACTACATGGTTCCATATGTGTTTTGTCATAGTTTTGATGTCTTCATATATTATTCTACAATGTAGAAAATAGTAAAAATAAAGAAAAACCCTTGAATGAGTACGTGTGTCCAAACTTTTGACTGGTACTGTACATGTACAAATTACCTCGACTAACCTGTACCCCCGCACATTGGCTCGGTACCGGTAGCCTCGTTATTGTTACTTTTTATTTTAAAAAATGACTTTAGTTTATTTAGTATATATTTTCTTAACTCTATTTATTGAACTGCATTGTTGATTTCACGGTAAGGTGTACTACCCCTGTTGTATTCGGTGCATGTGACAAATAGCATTTGATTTGATTTTCCCATACATTTTTATTGGGCACAACATAATCCGAAACACAACCAAAACAAACTGCAAACGCATCCAACAAGTTTGCAGTGTCACAAGCTTTATGTATTCATTGTGTGCTAGGAATATGGGACCAAATACTAAACTTTTGAATACTTCAATAGACTATAATATATACATTTCCATCCCTAACTATAACATTTTCCGACAAGATAGAAATGCCAAAGGGGCGGAGTTGCAATCTACTGCAGAGATAGCCTGCAAGGTTCTGTCTTACTATCCAGCTCTGTGCCCAAACAACTTGAGCTTCTACTAAAAAAATCCACCTTTCCAGAAACAAGTCTCTCACCGTTGCCGCTTGCTATAGATCACCTTCTGCCCCCAGCTGTGCTCTGGACACCATATGTGAATTGATTGCCCCCCATCTATCTTCAGAGCTCGTGCTGTTAGGTGACCTGAACTGGGACATGCGTAACACCCTGGCCATCCTACAATCTAAGCTTGATGCCCTCAATCTCACACAAATTATCAATGAACCTACCAGGCACAACCCCAAATCTGTAAACATGGGCACCCTCATAGATATCATCCTAACCAACCTGCCCTCCAAATACAACTCTGCTGTCTTCAACCAGGATCTCAGCGATCACTGCCTCATTGCCTGCGTCCGTAATGGGTCTGCGGTCAAACGACCACCCCTCATCACTGTCAAACACTCCCTAAAACACTTCAGCGAGCAGGCCTTTCTAATCGACTTGGCCCGGATATCCTGGAAGGATATTGACCTCATTCCGTCAGTAGAGGATGCCTGGTTATTCTTTAAAAGTGCTTTCCTCACCATCTTAAATAAGCATGCCCCATATTCATTGACCTGGCCAAGGCTTTCGACTCTGTCAATCACCACATTCTTATCGGCAGACTCAACAG
The DNA here is from genome assembly GCF_901001165.1 of Salmo trutta. NCBI lineage: Eukaryota > Metazoa > Chordata > Actinopteri > Salmoniformes > Salmonidae > Salmo > Salmo trutta. The sequence goes on from NC_042977.1 coordinate 6,437,167, forward strand.
CCTTGGTTTCTCAAATGACTGCATCGCCTGGTTCACCAACTACTTCTCAGACAGAGTTCAGTGTGTCAAATCAGAGAGCCTGTTGTCTGGACATCTGGCAGTCTCTATGGGGGTGCCACAGGGTTCAATCCTCGGGCTGACTCTTTTCTCTGTATACATCAACGATGTCGCTCTTGCTGCTGGTGATTCTCTGATCCACCTCTACGTAGACGACACCATTCTGTATACTTCTGGCCCTTCTTTGGACACTGTGTTAACTAACCTCCAGACGCGCTTCAATGCCATACAACTCTCCTTCCGTGGCCTCCAACTGCTCTTAAATGCAAGTAAAACTAAATGCATGCTCTTCAACCGATTGTTGCCCGCACCTGCCCACCCGTCCAGCATCACTACTCTGGACAGTTCTGACTTAGAATATGTGGACAATTACAAATACCTAGGTGTCTGGTTAGACTGTAATCTCTCCTTCCAGACTCACATTAAGCATCTCCAATCCAAAATTAAATCTAGAATCGTCTTCCTATTTTGCAGCAAAGCATCCTTCACTCATGCTGCCAAGCATACCCTCGTAAAACTGACTATCCTGCCGATCCTTGACTTCGGCGATGTCATTTACAAAATAGTCTCAAACACTCTACTCAGCAAATTGGATGCAGTCTATCACAGTGCCATCCATTTTGTCACCAAAGCCCCATATACTACCCACCACTGCGACCTGTACGCTCTCGTTAGCTGGCCCTCGCTTCATATTCGTCGCCAAACCCCACTGGCTCCAGGTCATCTATAAGTCTTTGCTAGGTAAAGCTCCGCCTTATCTCAGCTCACTGGTCACCATAGCAGCACCCACCTGTAGCACGCACTCCAGCAGGTATATTTCACTGGTCACCCCCAAAGCCATTTCCTCCTTTGGCCGCTTTTCCTTCCAGTTCTCTGCTGCCAATGACTGGAACAAATTGCAAGAATCATTGAAGCTGGAGACTCATATCTCCCTCACTAACTTTAAGCACCAGCTGTCAGAGCAGCTCACAGATCACTGCACCTGTACATAGCCCAGCTGTAAATAGCCCATCCAACTACCTCATCGACATACTGTTATTTATTGATTTATTTTTTTGCTCCTTTGCACCCCAGAATCTCTACTTGCACATTCATCTTCTGCATATCTATCACTCCAGTGTTTAATTGCTATATTGTAATTATTTTGCCACTATGGCCTATTTATTGCCTTACCTCATTTGCACACACTGTATATAGACTTTTTCTATTGTGTTATTGACTGTATGTTTGTTTATTCCATGTGTAACTCTGTGTTGTTGTTTGTCACACTGCTTTGCTTTATCTTGGCCAGGTCTCAGTTGTAAATGAGAACTTGTTCTCAACTAGCCTACCTGGTTAAATAAAGGTGAAATAAATAAATAAAATAAGTTAATTTGTCCAAATACTTATAACACATTCAAATGGGGGGGACTAGATACATCAAGTTTTAATTTCTAAACAGTAAAACAGCTACAGTTCCTTCAGAAAGTATTCACATATTTTCCACATTTTGTTGTGTTCGAGCCTGAATTTAAAATTAATTAAAAAAAAAAAAAAATATTCAGTCATTGGCCTACACACAATACACCATAATGTAAATGTTTTTTGTCATTTTACAAATCAATAAAAAATGAAAATCTGAAATGTCTTGAGTCAATAAGTATTCAACCCCTTTGTTATGACAAGCTTAAATACGTTCAGGAGTAAAACTTTGCTTAACAAGTCACATAATACGTTGCATGGACTCACTCTGTGTGCAATAATAGTGTTTAATATTATTTTCTAATACCTCATCTCTGTCCCCCATACATACATCTGTAAAGTCCCTTAGTCGAGCAGTGAATTTCAAACACAGATTCAACCACAAATACCAAGGAGGTTTTCCAATGCCTCGCAAGATGGGCACCTATTGGTTCATTGTAAAAAAAATATGTTGAATATCCCTTTGAGCATGGTGAAGTTATTAATTACACTTTGGATGGTGTTGCAATACACCCAATCACTACAAAGATACAGACGTCCTTCCTAACTCATTTGCCGGAGAAACCGCTCAGGGATTTCATCATGAGGCCAGTGGTGACTTTAAAACAGTTAGAGTTTATTGGCTGTGATAGGAGAAAACTGAGGACGGATCAACAACATACAATACAGAATAAAAGCACTAAAGTAATACTGCAAAAAAATGTGGCAAAGCAATTACATTTTTGTCCTGAATATAATGTGTTGTGTTTAGGGCAAATCCAATGCAACACATTACTGAGTACCACTCTCCATATTTTCAAACATAGTGTGTACTGGGTGCGTGCTGGTGGCAGGGAAGTCAGGCGCAGGAGAACGAACTTGGTATAAACAGAGTCGTTTAATATGTGCTCACAAAACTCCGAAAACCAAAATATACAAAATAATTAAAGTGGGTACAAAACCCTTCGCGCACTAAAACATAACTTGCATATCACATACAAACAAACAATCACCGACAAGGACATGAGGGGAAACAGAGGGTTAAATACACAACATGTAATTTTTTATTTATTTTATTTATTTATTTCACCTTTATTTAACCAGGTAGGCAAGTTGAGAACAAGTTCTCATTTACAATTGCAACCTGGCCAAGATAAAGCAAAGCAGTTCGACAACATAGAAAAACAGAGTTACACATGGAGTAAAACAACATACAATCAATGATACAGTAGAAAAAAATAAGACTATATACAATGTGAGCAAATGATGTGAGATAAGGGAGGTAAAGGCAAAAAAGGCCATGGTGGCAGAGTAAATAAAGTATAGCAAGTAAAACACTGGAATGGTAGATTTGTTATTTGAAGAAAGTTCAAAGTTAAAATATAAATAATATGGTGCAAAGGAGCAAAATAAATAAAATAAATAAATAAAGTAGGGGAAGAGGTAGTAATTTGGGCTAAATTATAGATGGGCTATGTACAGGTGCAGTGATCTGGGAGCTGCTCTGATAGCTGGTGCTTAAAGCTAGTGAGGGAGATGTGTTTCCAGTTTCAGAGATTTTTATAGTTCGTTCCAGTCATTGGCAGCAGAGAACTGGAAGGAGTGACGACCAAAGGAGGAGTTGGCTTTAGGGGTGACCAGAGAGATATACCTGCTGGAGCGCATGCCACAGGTGGGTGCTGCTATGGTGACCAGTGAGCGGAGATAAGGGGGGACTTTACCTAGCAGGGTCTTGTAGATGACCTGGAGCCAATGTATTTGGCGACGATTATGAAGCGAAGGCCAGCCAACGAGAGCGTACAGGTCGCAGTGGTGGGTAGTATATGGGGCTTTGGTGACAAAACGGATGGCACTGTGATAGACTGCATCCAGCTTGTTGAGTAGGGTATTGGAGGCTATTTTGTAAATGACATCGCCAAAGTCAAGGATCGGTAGGATGGTCAGTTTTACGAGGGTATGTTTGGCAGCATGAGTGAAGGATGCTTTGTTGCGAAATAGGAAGCCAATTCTAGATTTAACTTTGGATTGGGGATGTTTGATGCGAGTCTGGAAGGAGAGATTACAGTCTAACCAGACACCTAGGTATTTGTCCACAAATTCTAAGTCAGAACCGTCCAGAGAAGTGATGCTGGACAGGCGGGCAGGTGCAGGCAGCGATCGGTTGAAGAGCATGCATTTAGTTTTACTTGTATTTAGGAGCAGTTGGAGACCACGGAAGGAGAGTTGTATGGCATTGAAGCTCGTCTGGAGGGTTGTTAACACAGTGTCCAAAGAAGGGCCAGAGGTATACAGAATGGTGTTGTCTGCGTAGAGGTGGATCAGAGATTCACCAGCAGCAAGAGCGACATCATTGATGTATACAGAGAAAAGAGTTGGCCCAAGAATTGAACCCTGTGGTATCCCCATAGAGACTGCCAGAGGTCCGGACAGCAGGCCCTCAGATTTGACACACTGAACTCTGTCAGAGAAGTAGTTGGTGAACCAGGCGACGCAATCGTTTGAGAAACCAAGGCTACTGAGTCTGCCGATGAGGATGTGGTGATTAACAGAGTCAAAAGCTTTGGCCAGGTCAATGAATATGGCAGCACAGTATTGTTTCTTATCGATGGCGGTTACGATGTCGTTTAGGACCTTGAGCGTGGCTGAGGTGCACCCATGACCAGCTCTGAAACCAGATTGCATAGCGGAGAGGGTGCGGTGGGATTTGAAATGGTCGGTAATCTGTTTCTTGACTTGGCTTTCGAAGACCTTAGAAAGGCAGGGTAGGATAGATCTGTAGCAGTTTGGGTCAAGAGTGTCCCCTCCTTTGAAGAGGGGGATGACAGCAGCTGCTTTCCAATCTATGGGAATCTCAGACGACACGAAAGAGAGGTTGAACAGGCTAGTAATAGGGGTTGCAACAATTTCGGCAGATAATTTTAGAAATAAAGGGTCCAGATTGTCAAGCCCAGCTGATTTGTAGGGGTCCAGATTTTGCAGCTCTTTCAGAACATCAGCTGAATGGATTTGGGAGAAGGAGAAATGGGGGAGGCTTGGGTGAGTAGCTGTGGGGGGTGCAGTGCTGTTGAATGCAGTAGGGGTAGTTAGGTGGAAATCATGGCCAGCCGTAGAAAAATGCTTATTGAAATTCTCAATTATAGTGGGCTTATCGGTGGTGACAGAGTTTCCTATCCTCAGTGCAGTGGGCAGCTGGGAGGAGGTGTTCTTATTCTCCATGGACTTTACAATGTCCCAGAACTTTTTAGAGTTTGAGTTGCAGGAAGCAAATTTCTGTTTGAAAAAGCTAGCCTTGGCGTTTCTAACTGCCTGTGTGTATTGGTTTCTAACTTCCCTGAAAAGTTGCATATCGCGGGGGCAGTTCGATGCTAATGCAGAACGCCACAGGATATTTTTGTGTTGGTTAAGGGCAGTCAGGTCTGGGGAGAACCAAGGGCTATATCTGTTCCTGGTTCTAAATTTCTTGAAAGGGGCATGCTTATTTAAGATGGTGAGGAAGGCATTTAAAAAAAATAACCAGGCATCCTCTACTGACGGGATGAGGTCAATATCCTTCCAGGATACCAGGGCCAGGTCGATTAGAAAGGCTTGCTCGTTGAAATGTTTCAGGGAGCGTTTGACAGTGATGAGTGGAGGTTGTTTGACCGCTGACCAATTACGGGTGCAGGCAATGAGGCAGTGATCGCTGAGATCCTGGTTGAAAACAGCAGAGGTGTATTTAGAGGGCACGTTGGTTAGGATGATATCTATGAGGGTGCCAGTGTTTGCGGCTTTGGGGTTGTACCTGGTGGGTTCATTAATAATTTGTGTGAGATTGAGGCCATCAAGCTTGGATTGTAGGATGGCTGGGGTGTTAAGCATGTCCCAGTTTAGGTCACCTAGTAGCACGAGCTCTGAAGATAGATGGGGGCAATCAGTTCACATATGGTGTCCAGAGCACAGCTGGGGGCAGAGGGTGGTCTATAGCAGGCGGCAACAGTGAGACTTGTTTTTAGAGAGGTGAATTTTTAAAAGTAGAAGTTCAAATTGTTTGGGTACAGACCTGGATAGTAGGACAGAACTCTGCAGGCTATCTCTGCAGTAGATTGCAACACCGCCCCCTTTGGTCGTTCTATCTTGTCTGAAAACGTTGTAGTTAGGGATGAAGATTTCAGAGTTTTTGGTGGACTTCCTAAGCCAAGATTCAGACACAGCTAGGACATCCGGGTTGGCAGAGTGTGCTAAAGCAGTGAATAAAGCAAACTTAGGGAGGAGGCTTCTAATGTTAACATGCATGAAACCAAGGCTATTACGGTTACAGAAGTCATCAAAAGAGAGCGCCTGGGGAGTAGGAGTGGAGCCAGGCACTGCAGGGCCTGGATTCACCTCTACATCCCCAGAGGAGCAGAGAAGAATGAGTATGAGGGTACGACTAAAAGCTATAAGAATTGGTTGTCTGTGACGTCCAAAATAGAGAGAAAAAGGAGCATGTTTCTGGGGGCGATAAAATAGCTTCAAGGTATAATGTACAGACAAAGGTATGGTGGGATGTGAATACAGAGGAGGTAAACCTAGGCATTTAGTGATGATGAGAGAGATATTGTCTCTAGAAACATCATTGAAACCAGAAGATTGATGAGATTGGAACCAGGTGTGATGTAAGACAAGACAAAACCAATGGAAAATGGATCAGCGATGGCTAGAAGGTTGGTGACGTCGACCGCCGAACACTGCCCGAACAAGGAGAGGGACCGACTTCGGCGGAAGTCGTGACATAGTGGTGGCTGCATCATGTTATGGGTATGCTTGTAATCGTTAAGGACTGGGGAGTTTTTCCAGGATAGAAATGAAACGGAGCTAAGCACAGGCAAAATGGCCAAGTAATCAAGTTACAGCTGTGACTTAAATTTACTTTAAATTCTATGGCAAAACCTGAAAAAGGTTGTCTTAACAATTATCAACAACCAATTTGACAGAGCTCAAAGAATTCTGAAAATAATAATGGGCAAATGTTGCACAATCCAGGTGTGGAAAGCTCTAAGATGCTTACCCAGAAAGACTTACTTACATCTGTAATCGCTGCCAAAGGTGCTTCTAAAAAGTATTGACTACTTATGTAAATTAGATATTTCTTTGTTTTATTTCAATAAATTTGCAAACATTTCTAAAAACATGTGTTCACTTTGTCATTATTGGGTATTGTGTGTAGATGGGTGAGAGAAAAAAAAAATCTGTTTTATCCATTTTGAATTCAGGCTGTAACACAACAAAATGTAGAATAAGTTAAGGGGTATGAATACTTTCTGAAGGCACTGTATGTATGAAAATACCCTCAAATAAAAGGTGACATTCTGTACTCTCTCAAATCCAAAATGCTGGAGTATAGAAACAAATAAAACATTTTAGCTTCACTGTCCAAATTCATACAGCGGGGAGTGTATGTGATATTATAATGGATGATATCAACATGATTGCATTCACTCCTTCAGCAGTGCTGAAATTGACAGCAGAAATATTTATTGATATTATTTACTTACTTATTTACATTTGTGTTTCAGATTTTGCAAAAGAGTTTCGAGTTGGAGGCTATCCCGCTATAAAGTTGTGAGTTGTGAACGTTTTAGCTTTATTTTCATTGTTGTTACTTGGAACTGAGATGTGCCCTACTGAACACATAGCCCAGCTCTTGTTATTCTAACTTACCATTCTCTGTTGGATAGGTTGAAGGATGACTTGAAATACAACTACAGAGGTCCTAGAACCAAGGATGGCATAATGGGGTTTGCAGACAGAGTATCTGGGTAAGACTGAGGATGGCAGTTTAGTTGTTGCTCATTGTCTGTAAAAAGCTGGTATTTTACGTCTAAAGGCCCACTTTGTGATATTTGGGTACATTTTTCCAGCCCCATCCCTCAACTTTATGGCAAACCAAGTGGTGGGCTGCTTTATTGTTTTTCAAATTAAGGATTGGGGCTTTAACAGAGTATGCATGAACAGTAAGGGCCAGATTTACTAAGCATGTCCAAATGTTGCCTTTATTATTTTGAGGGTGAAATAAATATTAGAATAACAAAAGGTAGCTTCACCATGAAATTGTCTTTGTTTACACTTTCACTAGCCCAAATGCCGTCAGATGGCGATATTGAGTTGTTTAGTCTTACCGGCCAAACGCATTGTATGCAGCCAGCAAAACATTAGTATCCCTCGTGGATCGGTTTGTACCTAAAATATTCTCCATTCAGGCTGCATAGGCTTCAATATCCTCCTTAACTTTATTTATTGACGAGAAGGCGGAAAAAAAACTGGGAAAGTATACATACTTTACTTATGAAACACAATTTTCCACCACCATGCTAGAGTAGCTAAATGCTCATCTCGGATGTTATGTATCACGTTCAGCCAATCAGGTTAAAACTATCAGACCAGGGGTTGCATTTATTTTATGCCTGCCACATTAGCAGCAGTGTATTAGTGGAAACCAAGACTGTTCTAAGGGCAGATCTGGTTGTAGCTAGATATGTTCGAATCTGAACCTAATCTACCACGTTAATTTTCCTAACCTGCTGTGTAAATTCTCCTAACCTGCTATGAAAAGTCACTTCTGGTAGTCAAAACCGTCATATCCCCCCCTGAGAACAGTGTTGGTTTCCACTAATGTGATACAGCGCTGCGTTAGGTTAATTAAGGGTGAAAAAACAGACTGCTGCAACCTGATTGGTTGAATGTGATACACAACATCCAGGATTAGCATTTAGACACTTATTCAAAGTATCACATGCCCTTATGCAAGTATTATTAGACGGCGGGCTGTTAGTGTACAAGCAAAACTCTGCATGGTGAATACAACAGAACCAATTCACTTGATGGGTGGCTTAAAAAAAATACCTGAAAGCCACGGCCCAAATACCTCCTCATAGGCTGCCTCCGCTACACTGCCCTCACTGCTATGCAATGCGAATGTGCATGAGGTGTTGAAAGCAATTTAGAAACTTTCATTCAATTTAAAAAAATATTGATCTTTCAAATTCATTGTTTGATTTCAGACAAATTTAATAGAATAGGTTAAACTAACCAGAGCGTATACCAATCAGTAAAAGCACTTCAGATGAACAACAGCGCCGACCCACTTTTTACAGTGAGGTCTTACCCTTGATCGTTTGTAAATCTGGCAAAAAGTGTGTGAACATGATTTTAGTATAAATTGACAGATTACGAGCTTTAAAATAAGATTTTCATTGGACAGTTACTTTAAGATTTACTCTCTCCATCTCTGCCCATCTGTTTCTCACTCCCTCCATCAGTCCCTTATACGCTCTCTCCATCTCTCTCCCCATCCCTCCTTTGTTTTAGACCTGTGGTGAGAGCACTGCCAAGTCAGCAGTTATTTCAGAATGTTATGAGTAGACATGACGTTCTCTTTGTCTACGTTGGTGGACCGTCCGACTTGAAGGTATGAGTACACCCGCGCATTGCACACACACACAGGCACACGCACGAACGCACACATGCACATGGGACACAATAAACAAATGATTATTGCGGTATCTGTGCCATAGCCTGTGTCTGATGTTTCCTCCTTTTCTCTTTTGTCCCCCAAGGAGAAGTACATATCTGTGGCCAAGGAACTGATTGTGCATACTTACTTCTTCTCTGCTGCAAGGAACATTTTACCCAAGGTACGTTTTAGAAATTCGGTATACCGTTCAAAAGCTTGGGGTCACTTAGAAATGTCCTTGTTTTTGATAGAAAAACACATTTTTTTGTCCATTAAAATAACATCAAAATGATCAGGAATAGAGTGTAGACATTGTTAATGTTGTAAATTACTATTATAGCTGGAAACGGCAGATTTTTTTAATGGAATATCTACATAGGCGTACAGAGGCCAATTATCATCACTCCTGTGTTCCAATGGCACATTGTGTTAGCCTTTTAAAATGATGAACTTGGATTAGCTAATTGATAATTAGAAAACCCTTTTGCAATTATGTTAGCACAGCTGAAAACTGTTGTGCTTATTAAAGAAACAATAAAACTGGCCTTCTTTAGACTAGTTGAGTATCTGGAGCATCAGCATTTGGGGTTTCGATTACAGGCTCAAAATGGCCAGAAACAAAGAACTTTCTTCTGAAACTCGTACAATGTTGTGTACTACTCCCTTCACAGAACAGCACAAACTGGCTCTAACCAGAATAGAAAGAGGAGTGGGAGGCCCCGGTGCACAACTGAGCAAGAGGACAAGTACATTCGAGTGTCTAGTTTGATAAACTGCCAGTCCTCAACTGGCAGCTTCATTAAATAGTACCCGCAAAACACCAGTCTCAACGTCAACAGTGAAGAGGCGACTCCGGGATGCTGGCCTTCTAGGCAGAGTTGCAAAGAAAAAGCCATAACTCAGGCTGGCCAAAAAAATAAAAGATAAAGATGGGCAAAAGAACACAGACACTGGACAGAGGAACTCTGCCTAGAAAGTCAGCATCCCGGAGTTGCCTCTTCATTGTTGACATTAAGACTGGTGTTTTGCGGGTACTATTTAATGAAGCTGCTAGTTGAGGACTTGCGAGGCATCTGTTTCTCAAACTAGACACTCTAATATACTTGTCCTCTTGCTCAGTTGTGCACCGGGGCCTCCCACTCCTCTTTCTACTCTGGTTAGAGCCAGTTTGCATGAAGGGAGTAGTACACAACATTGTACGAGATCTTCAGTTTCTTGGCAATTTCTCGCATGGAATAGCCTTAATTTCTCAGAACAAGAATAGACTGACGAGTTTCAGAAGGTCTTTGTTTCTGGCCATTTTGAGCCTGTAATTGAACCCACAAATGCTGATGCTCCAGATACTCAACTAGTCTAAAGAAGGCCAGTTTTATTGCTTCTTTAATCAGGACAACAGTTTTCAGCTGTGCTAACATAATTGCAAAAGGTTTTCTAATAATCAATTAGCCTTTTAAAATGATAAACTTGGATTAGCTAACACAACGTGCCATTGGAACACAGGAGTGGTGGTTGCTGATAATGGGCCTCTGTTCACCTATGTAGATATTCCATAAAAATATGCAGTTTCCAGCTACAATAGTCATCTACAACATTAACAATGAGCTTTTCTATCAAAAACAAGAGAATTTCTAAGTGACCCCAAACTTTTGAACGGTAGTGTATATCTATAAAAAGATATACTAGGGTATTTTGATATTGCATTGGCAGGTTTAGGAGGAGATTAGGGAGATATCAGGAGGTTACAGCACAGAAAGTGATCGGTGGTATGGGGGATTGAACCGCTGCCTCCAGGGGCCTTGACATTGAGCTCCAATCATATTTTGTGACTGAGGCACTCTCTCTCTTTTCTGGTCATTCTCAGGCAGTTACTCTCAAGGAATACCCGGCTGTGGCAGTGTTCAAGGATGGCACTTACTTCCTTTATGAAGGTAAGAGACCAGTGTTGCATTCATAGCCGCTGGAAGTAGGTGTGCGGCAGCACACCCGGTGGTAAAATGGCAAAACGGCAGCACCCCCTGCAGAAGAATTTGCGTTGTTGCAAGAAAAATAGATTAAACTATTTTTTCCATTGCATTATTGATATAAAGATTGCATGACTGCAAGGTTGAATGTTTGTGGTTAATTCCGTCCTGTAGGGAAGCAGTTAGCATTTACAAGATCAAGCACAATCAAAATCTACATGTCTCAGAAAATACTTTCTGCTTTCTTCAATCCTGTAATGAGCCAATCAAAACAAAAACCTGCCAACACAGTAGCCCCAACTGATGCCTCCTATTGCCACACAATGGAGACCGAAGTGCTGGCACCTGAAGCAGGAGAACTCGGGTGGTGACGCGAGTTCTTTGAAGTAGTGGATCTTGTGCAGTCAGAAGTGGAGAGAAGATTGAGTAGGAAGGGCTAGGGATTTACAGTGTATTCGGAAGGTATTCAGACCCCTTGACATTTTACACAATTTGTTACATTACAGCCTTCTTCTAAAATGTATTGAAATGATTTTTTCTCTCATCAATCTACACACAATACCTCATCATGACAACGCAAAAACAAGTTTAGAATTTTTTGCAAATTAAATCCAAATTAAAAACACTTAAATTTCACATTTACAGATCAAATTTTATGACCAATTTATGTAGAAATCCAGGTATTTCCAAAGGGTTCACATAGTTTTTCTTGCCACTTTAAGTATTCAGATCCTTTACTCAGTACTTTGTTGAAGCACCTTTGGCAGTGATTACAGCCTCAAGTCTTCTTGGGTATGAAGCTACAAGCTTGGCACACCTGTATTTGGGGAGTTTCTCCCATTTCTCTCTGCAGATCCTCTCACGCTCTGTCAGGTTGGATGGGGAGGGTTGCTGCACAGCTATTTTCAGGTCTCTCCAGAGATGTTCAATCGGGTTCAAGTCTGTGCTCTGGCTGGGCCACTCAAGGACATTGAGACTTGTCCCGAAGCCACTCCTGCGTTGTCTTGGCTGTGTGCTTAGGGTCGTTGTCCTGTTGGAAGGTGAACCTTCGCCCCAGTCTAAGATCCTGAGCACTCTGGAGCTGGTTTTCATCAAGGATCTCCCTGTACTTTGCTCCGTTCATCTTTCCATCGATCCTGACTAGACTACCAGTCCCTGACGCTGAAAAACATTCCCACAGCATGATGCTGCTGCCACCACTATGCTTCACTGTAGGCATGGTGCCAGGTTTCCTCCAGATGTGACGGTTGGAATTCAGGCCAAAGTTCAATCTTGGTTTCATCAGACCAGACAATCTTGTTTCTCATGGTCTGAGATTCGTTTAGGTGTCTTTTGGCAAACTCCAAGCGGGCTATCATGTGCATTTTACTGAGGAGTGGCTTCCATCTGGCCACTCTACCATAAAGGCCTGATCGGTGGAGTGCTGCAGAGATGGTTTTCCTTCTTGAAGGTTCTCCTATCTCGACAGAGTAACTCTAGAGCTCTGTCAGAGTGACCATCGGGTTCTTGGTCACCATCTTGACCAAGGAAGAGGAAGTGTCTTGGTGGTTCCAAACTTCTTCCATTTAGGAATGATGGAGGACAATGTTTTCTTGGGGACCTTCAATGCTGCAGACATTTTTGGTACCCTTCTTCAGATCTGTGCCTCAACACAATCCTGTCTCGGAGCTCTATGGACAATACTTTCGACCTCATGGCTTGGTTTTTGCTCTGACATGCACTGTCAACTGTGGAACCTTATATAGACGTGTATGTGTCTTTCCAATACAGTAGCAGAACAATATACTACTAACACCTATAATAAATACTACAGTTCTACAAAGGGAATACTTACATATGGTGGGTGCAGTGAGGTGTTCGGAGTTACTTTGATACAAGGTGAGATTGTTGTTATGGGATCTTTCACATCTCTTGAGTCATCGACTTCTTTGTATCCAACATACTGTCCATCGTGTGAGGGATAGATTGCTCGAATGGCCCCAACAACAAACGCAGGCAAAGGGATTCGGTGTCCTCTGCTTAGCTTCTCCCCACGTAGAACAAACTCCCCAAATAATCTATAGGCCAGCATGCGGTATTGTCTGTAAGAGAATGATAAAAAGCCTATTAGACTTTCATGGGAAATTGTTGGGTACTGTCTGTATTCCTACAGTAGAAGCACAATGCAGAATATTACATATCTCACAAACACACAGTACCAGTCAAAAGTTTGGACACTCCTACTCATTTAAAAATACATTTGGCAAGTCAGTTAAAGAACAAATTATTATTTACAATGACGGCCTAAGAACAGTGGGTTAACTGCCTTGTTCAGGGGCAGAACAACAGATTTTTAAATTGTCAGCTCGGGGATTCTATCAAGCAACCTTTCAGTTACTGGCCCAACGCTCTAACCACTAGGCTTTCTTTATTTTTACTATTTTCCACATTGTAGAATAATAGTGAAGACATCAAAACTATAAATAACACATATGGAATCATGTAGTAAACAAAAAGGTGTTTAACATATCAAAATATATTTTATATTTCACATTCTTCAAAGTAGCCACCCTTTGCCTTGATGAAAGCTTTGCACACTCTCGGCATTCTCTCAACCAGCTTCATGAGGTAGTTGCCTGGAATAACATTTCAATTAACTGGTGTGCCTTGTTAAAAGTTAATTTGTGGAATTTCTTTCCTTCTTAATGTGTTTTAGCCAATCAGTTGTGTTGTGACAAGGTAGGGGTGGTATACAGAAGATAGCCCTATTTGTTAAAAGACCAAATCCATATTATGGCAAGAACAGCTCAAATAAGCAAAGAGAAACAACAGTCCATCATTACTTTAAGACATCAAGGTCAGTCAATCCGGAACATTTCAAGTGCAGTTGCAAAAACCATCAAGCGCTATGCCTGGCTCTCATGAGGACCGCAACAGGAAAGGAAGACCCAGAGTTACCTCTGCTGCAGAGGATAAGTACATTAGAGTTACCAGCCCAAATAAATGCTTCACAGAATTCAAGTAACACACATCTCAACATCAACTGTTCAGAGGAGACTGCATGAATCAGGTCTTCATGGTTCAATTTCTGCAAAGAAACCACTACTAAAGGACACCATTAAGTAGAAGAGACTTGCTTGGGCCAAGAAACATGAGCAATGGACATTAGACCAAGGGAAATCTGTCCTTTGGTCTGATGAGTCCAAAGTTGAGATTTTTGCTTCCAACCGCTGTGTCTTTGTGAGACGCAGAGTAGGTGAACGGATGATTTCTGCATGTCTAGTTCTCACCGTGAAACATGGAGAAGGAGGTGTGAGGGTGCTTTGCTGGTGACACTGTCAGTGATTTATTTAGAATTCAAGACACACTTAACCAGCATGGCTACCACAGCATTCTGCAGCAATATGCCATCCCATCTGGTTTGGGCTTAGTGGACCTATCATTTGTTTTTCAACAGGACAATGACCCAACACATCTCCATGCTGTGTAAGGGCTATTTGACCAAGAAGGAGAGTGATGGAGTGCTGCATCAGATGACCTGGCCTCCACAATTACCTGACCTCAACCTATTTGAGATGGTATGGGATGAGTTGGACCGCAGAGTGAAGGAAAAGCAGCCAACAAGTGCTCAGCATATGTGGGAACTCCTTCAGGACTGTTGGAAAAGCATTCCAGGTGAAGCTGGTTGAGAGAATGCCAAGAGTGTGCAAAGCTGTCGTCAAGGCAAAGGGTGGCTATTTGTTTAACACTTTTTTAACACTATGATTCCATATGCGTTATTTCATATTCTACAATGTAGAAAATAGTAAAAATAAAGAAAAACCCTTGAATGAGTAGGTGTGTCCAGACTTTTGACTGGTACTATTCGTTAGCTAGATAGCTAGCTACCACGCACTGGCATAGTTAATATGCATCATAAAGCCAAAGTAATTCCTTTTCTATTTGTCATCATCAACAAAAATATTTATCCAGTTTTGCTCCTAATGAGATGCACTGAGGCTAGCTAACGTTATTTAGCTAGCTATATCATTAGGCTACAGTACATGTTGGGTATAGCAAACAAAGCTGGCTAGCTTGGCTTGTAGTAGTACCAGCAAGCCCGTTATGGCCGAATCGATTACAAAATTATACTGTACTGGACAACACTGCCTTGTGTAAAAAGAGAGCATAAATTGCTAGCTAGCTACCGAGAGCAAAAAACCGTACTCATTTGTCAGTTGCCCTCCTGGTCCAGATGGTCTAGACTGCTGCCACTAGTTGATCTTAGAGGTTCATAAAAACGTCTCCAGCACCCCTCTATCCACATGTGCGTCGAAACTTCGATTGTCCATGATCAAATTTGTTGCGGCACAGACATCTTCTGTCGGCATTCGCATAGGCACCACCAGTCAGAGTCTGGTCGTGTCACCCTATCGCTACTTGCTGGTCTGGCAATTCTTGTTCTCACTGTCTCAACTCATCTTCAGTGTATTCTGGCTCAAATTAATAGGGCTGTATGTCCCTATGTAAAATAACATCAAAAACGTTTTCAGCGACCAGCTCTTGGAAAGAGGAATTATCAGAAGCAGCCATTGTAATTATTTAGCAATCTCAGATAGAGTGCAGAGTAACATAGCTCCCATGAACCTGTAGAAACGAGTACAGCACCTGTTTTGAAAAGCCTGCCTTTGAGGGTGGGAACAAAATTGGTACAAGGAAGTAAGGCTCCTGTCAGGAATTAGCTGTTACAAAGCCAGGGAAAATGAGTTCGACCTAGATAACCTGCAATGTCGTGGCAAATAGGAACATTGTTGAGAAAAGTCCAATCGTTCTATTGAACAAGGACAACCATATCTACTCGATGCTAGCGTGATCGTGCAATTGGCAAAACAAAGCCCACAATAATTGCTACAAAACATGACTCAATTCATTTTTATATCAGACAGCAGGCTCAATCAACCAATGACGTCATTGGTTGTCTATTCCGGTGAGAAAATGAAAAAATACCACTATGGTGCATAATTATGTCTGAAACACATTTAATCGCAGTTGTTATGTTCTGTTTGTTGTGCAATTATTTCCAACGATTGTGTGCTTTGTTGGGAGGTTCTGGTGATAAATGAGTCCACTTTGCTGGATTTAGTTGGGTGGCACCGGCAGATTCTGCATGGAGAGCTCTCAGCTTTGTTTTGTATGCAGTGCGCTCATGATTTATGGGGTTTGGAGTCTCTGCTGTACAATAGTCAGTACAGTGTACCACCATTTGCACAAGGGTCCCAAAGCTGAGTGAGTTAAAAGTGTAAGGGCTAATTAGACCCTCAGCCACTTCGACCGAGCCAGCAAGGCTGCAGGCTTCAGAGCAAGTGCAATCCTGACACGCAATGGGAAATGTTTGGAGTTTATGCGATTTCATACAAAAGAATGGAGAGGCATGCCTAATTATATACCAATAGCATTTGTTTATGTCTTATTTTGAGACTTGACACGTTACAGATGAAATACCTCTCAAATTAAATGTTTAACTGTTACTGGGGTTTATATCTTGTAAATTGACGGGGGGGGGGATTTGTTTGTTTGTAATTCTATGGTCGTTTTTATAAGTCGAATATGAATTGCATCATTCAAGTCAGAAGTGTACCGAAGTTGATGGGTTTATTGATCCCATCGCCACTCTGGAAGTCACCCTCGCATTTCGTCAGCATCACGTGGCAACGGTGGGCCCTCCGATTGAGGTAGTAGGGGCTAGGGGGCGGTTTAGGATTCACAGTTTCTCTCCCTCTTTATCCCTCTTCTCTTGTGGTTGATATCAAATGATCTGGAGCAGTGCTCTCAATAGTCTTCTATTTGCTATTAGTTTACAATTCTAAACTTGGCAAAAAGGGAATGGGAGCAATATCAAATAAGGAACATGGCACTATCTCTGCCTCGGCTCAGGCCTGCTCCAGCCCATGTCAAACACTTAGGTTTAGTAGCCCACTAGCAATCAACACAGGGCGCGGCCCCGCCGGTGCTAGATTGACGTGAGCGCTTTTCTACGTGATGGCGTGCATAGCTGTCAATGGTCCTGAAACCGTTTATTTTTGTGCTCAGTTTTATTAGGCCCAATCTTGTGATTATTAAGGGTATTTTCAAACTTTGTCTCTTTCAGCAAATTTTTGTAAACTCAGTGCGGTTCGCTTCATTTTTTGTTCAGTCTGAACTCTCCAAAGGAACTCCGACCACTCAAATGAGCCCCCGAAGCGAACCATCTAAATAGGTGGTCGCTTGAATTCTGTGTTCCGGTGTGCTGTTTTTGGATATTGTTTAGCGATTGTCAAGGATACACAGAAATTCCAAAATATGCGTGGAGTTTTGTACTGACACGATGTTCAGATTATTTGTTTGCAATAGGCTAAGAGCGCTTCATCAGCAGTGTATTTGATTGTGGGGTTTGAATGGTGTGAGAAGACAACATATTTTGTGAGGTCATTGCTATCCGGTCTCCCTGGGACGTCCCAACCCTAACGTTACCCTATTGACGTTGACATTTAAAATGGTTAAGGTAAGGGTTAAGGTTAGGTAAGGGTTATGGTTAAGGTTAGGATTTAGGGTAGGGATGTCCCAAGGATTCCAGATAGCTCTAATCACAAAATCAACGCTAGGTCTTAAAGGAGCAGTACCCTGCATTGGGTGTAGAATTTTCAATTACAGCATTATTTAATCTGCAGTATTCTTATGCTATTTACTCTGTTACCAATAATATTTACATGTTAATATCTTCTGATTATAATTATTATGTCTCATCTTTTAACTAAATGCAATCTATTAGCTTCCAAAATGTAAGTCGGTATATCTAGCTGTCCGATAACATGATCTGATGGAATGGCTTATCTGGCACTTTGTAAAAACCCAGAATGCGTTGAGTAAATGTTGGAAAAAGATCTTGGTTCCATTCTAAACATAGCATTGTGAATGCAAAAAGGACTCGAACCACAAAATAGGTGAAGTGAACTGGCAAAAGAGTTAAGTCCTCATTCAAAGGCAAGGGCAGTGTGAGTACAAAGAGTTACGTATATTGCTTTTTTTTTTTACCCCAAAGTTCACATTAAAGAGGACTGAGATTGGTTATTTTAAAGAGGCATATATGTGAAAACAACCTAATTTATTTACAACACTTGTTTTCTCTCTCTGACACACCTGTAATTATGCAGTACAAAGAAATGTGAGCGCTGTTTGCAGCAGGCTTTTTTGCAATCAGCCATGAATTAAATTAACTTAGGCTGCAGTGATACTGTTACCGAATCGTATGCTATGCTTAGCTACTCATCACATCATCAACCACGGCTATTGTTGAAGTCCAATTATTTTCCCTTCACCAAGAGGTGTCCACTCATTCACTCCCCTTCACACAGTTAAAAGCATTGGATTGGTGCAACCATGTCCGGAGGGAGTTTCCACCATATTCCTTTCCTCTGTCCATTCCTTATAAATCCATGAAGGGAAGTGTGTGATTACACACTTCGGGAGAAGGGTAGAGAATTGCACCGCAGCCCTAGAACATAGTCAGCTACAATTTTTTTGGGATCATCATTTGCTAAAAGTTGTTCATTATACTGTAGCCTACTTAGGCTGTTGTTGATCAATCGGGAAAGTCTTCAAGTGCATTTTTGGGTTGTTTAATCACTCTCAGCAGCCTCTCGTTAACATTAGTATTCTTCGACTAGAAACTTGTATATTATATATTCTTTCTCTTGTCTCTTAGAACAACATGATGGGGACCTCGCATCCTGGATCAATAGTGAACGATTCCTTAATTACCTCCAGATTGACAGCTACACTTTGTATGAAATGGGAGATACAAGTATGTTACACTCTCTCATGCACACACAGATACACACACGTGCCTGCGTGCACACACACACCCACACACACACACACACACACACCCACACACACACACACACACACACACACACGGTAGAGGATGTGCTTTACCAGTAAAAAACTTTGAATTAGAAGTATTCAATAGAATAGATGTCTTTGTGTGTCTACTTGTCTACCACAAGGGGGCAAGCAACAGTGTCCAATATTCAGTGAGTGTATGAACTAGTGCATTACATTGCTATTCATTCTTACAGTGTGGCTTTAATGAATCAGGTAGGAATAAAATCCTATGTGAATGATGGTTATGAAGTGAAGTTAAATGTGTGTTTTTTCTGTGTTTAGAATTATTTTGGTGTTTTATGTGTGTTCCTCACCATAGGAAATGTTTGGTGTTTTATGTGTGTTCCTCATCATAGGCAAACTGGTGGCTCTGGCTATAGTGGATGAGAGAAACCCTACTGAGGAGAGCATCCGGTATGAGTATCTCTTTTATCCCAATATAATGTAAGGGGTAGTTCACCTGAATTACACATTTACCTCATATGTGCTACAATTCAAGTTACACATGTAGATCTCAAGTTTCCATTAGGCCAAGATCACCCTTACAAATCAACTTTTGTTCACGTGATAAATATTGCCCTCAAAACATTAACAGCCTATTCTTATTAATCAAATATTCCTCCCTACCCAGTTACAAGACCATGGTGGAAAGAGTGGCCACTGAATACAAGGACCTCTATAGCAAGTGAGTTTGTCTGAAACGGAGAGAAACGGGGAGGTACTATCTGAACTTGTCCAATAAGAAATTAATGTTTTCGTTTTATTTTGCAATACGTTTTTCTACGATGTATCATAATGAATATGGTCCTGATGTCTTCTCAGAGAATTCCAGTTTGGTCACATGGATGGAAACGAGTACATCAATGGCCTCATCATGGAGTGAGTGGTCATTTCTCTTTTCTGCCCTTATTTAAAATTCAGAAGTAGCCAGAGTTTTTGCACAAATCCACAATTGACATCAATGCATTATATAAGCAATTGTTGAGGTAAGTGTGGTTAGAATCTTTGTTTCGGGCAATGGTTCTCCAGGACCTGGCCTGCCTAGTAGTGCCTTCCGTACACAGCACAGTGGCGACCCATCGTTCAGGACAGGTGGGGTAGAGCCATAGATTTACAGTAGAAATGCCCATCCAAGAAGGTTAAAGGTCATTGGCCACAGACAAAATTATGTCAAATCACGTTAGCTTTGATTGGACTGATAATGTCAATATCATACTTTTAAAATCCTTGATAGCTAGATAAGCAGTCAGAATCATAAATCACGTCAATAATCTACTGGAAAATACTTTTCCTTGTCATATAAAAATAAATTAGAGAGAACTTCTCAGTGCTCATTGGCCTTTGGGCATAAATATTACACAAGTCGGAAATCGCAAATTCAACAATGAGTGATTTGGAAGGAAGCAATGACTAACTGTGAGCATCGCAAAGCAATCACTATTTTGCTTCCCTTGCCTGCTATTTGGTGGAGAGGGTGGGTGGTCCATGTCTGAGTTTAAAGATTTAAAACATCTGTCTGAAAGGGACTCAAAATATGAGAATTGTGCATCACATCTAGATAACGTTGTTAAACTGGGACTGCTGGGGAAACCAAACATTGTGGCTAGACACCACATATAGATGAGCAATCAACCTTCACAACCAACAAACGGAGGAGAATAGGTACGTGCTTGCCAAAATTATAGCATGCATTAAATTGTGTGGCTAAACAAATAAAGATATAGCAGTGCATTCGGAAAGTATTCAGACCCCTTTACTTTTTCCACTTTGTTAGGTTCCAGGCAGTAATTGAGGCTGGATGGTTTCGCTGCCAGCCTTATTCTAAAATTGATTAAGTAGTTTTTTTCCCCATTATCAATATACACACAATACCCCATAATGACAAAGCAATAACAGGTTTTTAGTATTTTTGTTGCTAATGTATTAAAAATAAGAAACTGAAATATCACCTTTACATAAGCATTCAGACCCTTTACTCAGTACTTTGTTGAAGCACCTTTGGCAGCGATTATAGCCTCGAGTCTTATTGAATATGATGCTAAATGCTTGGCACACCTGTATTTGGGGAGTTTCTCCCATTCTTCTCTGTAGATCCTCTCAAGCTCTTTCAGGTTAGATGGGGAGTGTCGCTGCACAGCTATTTTCATTTCTCTCCAGAGATGTTTGATGGTGTTCAAGTCCGGGCTCTGGCTGGGTCGCTCAAGGACATTCAGAGACTTGTCCCAAAACCACTCCTGCTTTGTCTTGGCTGTGCTTATGGTCGTTGTCCTGTTGGAAGGTGAACCTTCGCCCCAGTCTGAGGTCCTGAGCGTTCTGGAAAGGCTGTCATCAAGGATCTCTCTGCACTTTGCTCTGTTCATCTTTCTCTCGATCGTGATTAGTCTACCAGTCCCTGCTGCTAAAAAACATCCACACAGCATGATGCTGCCACCACCATGCTTCACCGTAGGGATGGTGCCAGGTTTCCTCCAGACATGATGCTTGGCATTCAGGCCAAAGAGTTCAATCTTGATTTTGTCAGACCAGAGAATCTTGTTTCTCTTGGTCTGAGAGTCTTTAGGTGCCTTTTGGAGATCTCCAAGCGGGCTGTCATGCGCCTTTTACTGAGGAGTGGCTTCCGTCTGGCCATTCTACCATAAAGGCCTGATTATTTTGAATGCTGCAGAGATGGTTGTCCTTCTGGAAGGTTTTTGCATCTCCACAGAGGAAGTCTGGAGCTCACCTCCCTGACCAAGGCTCTTCTCCCCTGATTGCTCAGTTTGGCTGGGCTGCCAGCTCTAGGAAGAGTCTTGGTGGTTCCAAACTTATTTCATTTAAGAATGATGGAGGGCACTGTGTTCTTGGGGACCTTCAATTGGTGCAGATATTTTTTGGTACCCTTCCCCAGATCTGTGCTTCAACACAATCCTGTCTCGGCGCTCTACAGACAATTCCTTCCACCTCATGGCTTGGTTTTTGCTCTGACATGCATTGTCAACTGTGGGACCTTATATAGACAGGTATGTGCCTTTCCAAATCATGTCCAATCAATTTAATTTACCACAGGTGTACTCCAATCAAGTTCTAGAAACATCTAAAGGATGATCAATGGACACAAGATGCATCTGAGCTCAATTTCAAGTCTAATAGCAAGGGATCTGAATACTTATGTAAATTACGTATTTCTGTTTTTGATTTTTAATACTTTTGCAAAAATGTCCAAAAAACAGTTTTTGCTTTGTCATTATTGAGTTCTCTGTAGATTGATGAGAATTTGTATTTATATAATCCCTTTTACAATAAGGCTGTAACGTAACAAAATGTGTAAAAAGTCAAGGGGTCTGAATACTTTCCAAATTTAGTGTAGGCTACCGTCCGTCTCAGCTTGCTCATGTCTTAATCGAAATTACGGCTTGATTCTTATCCTCTCATCGTTCCATTATGCCATAGTTTGTACATCTCCATTGTTATGTTGCTTAAATAGGTCTCATTAGTATCTTATTCATCATTTTAGGCAATGTTAGAATGATGCATTTCATTGTTTTGCTTACTTTGTGTATTATAATAGTTCATGTGGTTTTCTCCATGAGGAGGGGATACTATATAGTGTTGTTGGGTCTGTAACCATGTTTGCCAGTGAGTCTCTTCCCATTCAAAATGTTTTGTTCACAAAAAGTTAAGGAATGGACCTATGTAATTCCAGTTCATATTGTGAGGGTTGTTTTGTTTGTGCAATGCGCTGTCTGTGCGTCAGTATATTGTCAATAAAAGTGGATCCTCATAATTGTATTTTCCTTCCCTTTTAGACCACATAATAAAATACTTCAAATGGTAGGCTAACCGCTGAGTCCGTGTCTCTCGCACTCTCTCTCAATTCAATTCGCTTTATTGGCATGAAGTAACAATGTACATATTGCCAAAGCATATTTTGGATATTTACAATATAAAAAAATAAATAAAATGAGAATCAAAATTGTCAACGGGACAACAGTAACAACAATAACCAAGGGTCAAAATAACCATACATTCAACAATAACAATAAGCATGCAGCAGAGTACATGTACAGGTTGATTGGTCTGTCAGACACTGTCCCTCAACTCTCTCTCTCTCTCTGTGGTGACTTAAAAGAAGAGAAGTTAATGCCTCAACATCTTACTGATTTTATCTGAACTAACATCTATCTGAATTTCTGTTAGTGTCCATTTCCATGGGGCTGAATGAATAGTTGTTTGCACTTGCTTCTAGTTAGAGCTACTTGTGTTAATGATAAAATAACAGACATGATGAATTTACTGAACATAAATGTAAAAATGTTGGTGTATGGTTCAAAAGTCAAAACTCATGTCGGCATTCATTATTATTGAGGGAGAACACGGTTCTTGTCGAGTTACACGAATCCACAAGGAGTCAGTAGAGACCGTATTTATTTAAGCAAGACAGCCATATCAGCTATGTTTTTTTTTAAAGTCTGGATAAACTGTTTTGCTGCCAGACAAGGCTCCGCTAATAGCCATGTGTAGCGGTGGTAACGATTCACTCTATGGTGCTAAAAAGAAAGCTCTGTTGTTGGGACAGCTTTATGTAGGCCCTAGCTGTTTGTGGGCACCGTTTGTCACTGTTATAGTGCATTTAATGTATTGTTTATTGTTGGGTTGTGTAGTGGCTTCACTGAAATCGCCACTGACACAGCGTGTTGACAACTAACCCTAAACCCTATGTGTATGTGTTGACAGAGAACTGGCCATGCCCTCTATTATCGTGCTCAACGTGTCCAACGATGGATATTTCCTACCGCCCAACAAAGTGGAGACAAAGGAACAGCTGGTGAAGTTCATCGATGGAGTGTCGAAGGGCCGGATTAAAGTCAGTCTAACTAAGCCTAAATCTGACCTGGGATTAAATTGTATTTGAAATCTTTGAAATACTTTACATGTGCTTGATTAAGCTTGCCCAGCACAATAGAAACATTAGAATAGTTCCAAAGTGCAAACCCTGTCAATTTCATTGAAGCTCAAACAAACACTTTTTTACAAAAAATGTAAAATACAGAGAACCATGTTCAAATATGATACATTTGATGCAATGTGTAGTGTCCAGCAAAACATTGTATATTACCCAATAACATTTGTATATGCCATGTCTTTCTTGAAAATATCCAACATTAATAATCTTGTTTCAATCAGTCCCAGGGAGGGAATGGATACTATCAATGCTTTATAAGGATTGCGTTCAACACCAAAACGACTGTTACAGTAAGTCACAGAATATGTTGGCACGAGGCTTTCATTTTCACTTTGACATACAGTTGAAGTCGGAAGTTTACATACACTTAGGTTGGAGTCATTAAAACTCGTTTTTCAACCACTTCACACATTTCTTGTTTACAAACTATAGTTTTGGCAAGTCGGTTAGGACATCTACTTTGTGCATGACACAAGTAATTTTTCCAACAATTGTTTACAGACAGATTATTTCACTTATAATTCACTGTATCACAATTCCAGTGGGTCAGAAGTTTATATACACCTAGTTGATTGGGCCTTTAAACAGCTTGGAAAATTCCAGAAAATTATGTAATGGCTTTAGAAGCTTCTGATAGACATCATTTGAGTCAATTGGAGGTGTACCTGTGGATGTATTTCAAGGCCTATCTTCAAACTCAGTGCCTCTTTGCTTGACATCATGGGGAATCTAAAGAAATCAGCCAAGACCTCTGGTTCATCCTTGGGAGTAATTTCCAAACGCCTGAAGGTACCACGTTCATCTGTACAAACAATAGTATGCAAGTATAAATGCCATGGGACCACGCAGCCGTCATACCGCTCAGGAAGGAAATGCGTTCTGTCTCCTAGAGATTAACTTACTTTGGTGCGAAAAGTGCAAATCAATCCTAGAACAACAGCAAATGACCTTGTGAAGATGCTGGAGGAATCAGGTACAAAATTATCTATTTCCACAGTAAAACGAGTCCTATATCGACATAACCTGAAAGGCCGCTCAGCAAGGAAGAAGCCACTGCTCCAAAACCGCCATAAAAAAGCCAAACTACGGTTTGCAACTGCACATGGGGACAAAGATCGTACTTTTTGGAGAAATGTCCTCTGGTCTGATGAAACAAAAATAGAACTGTTTGGCCATAATGACCATCATTATGTTTGGAGGAAAAAGGGGAAGGCTTGCAAGTCGAAGAACACCATCCCAACCGTGAAGCATGGGGGTGGCAGCACCATGTTGTGGGGGTGCTTTGCTGCAGGAGTGATTGACCAAAGTTAAACAATTTAAAGGCAATGCTACCAAATACTAATTGAGTGTATGTAAACTTCTGACCCACTGGGAAGCTGAAATAAATCATTCTCTCTACTATCATTCTGACATTTCACATTCTTAAAATAAAGTGGTGATCCTAATTGACCTAAGACAGGGAATTTTTACTGGGATTAAATGTCAAGAATTGTGAAAAACTGAGTTGAAATGTATTTGGCTAAGGTGTATGTAAACTTCCGACTTCAACTGTAATTACATTTTATCAGTGCTGTTGTATAATGGATTTTTTTTTTGTATAGCAAAGTACGGCTTTGCCTTACCTCTGTGCCCTGACCACAAGATCAACACCACCAATCTACACCTCTCTCTCTCTCTCCTCTTCCTCAGAATATATTTACCAATGCGCCCCTTTTGGGCGCCTTCCTCGTCGTTGTTTTCGGCGGCGGCGGAAGTGCCATCTGTTACGGCCTATGCATGGCCTGGCGCTCAATGAGAAACACAGAGGCGATGAGCGACACAGAGGACGAGGAACCAATCACTGGGGAGAGGATGGAGCCAAAGCAGCTCAAAGGTCCTGGGGAAGACAAGAAGACTGAGACGAAAGCGAAGAATCCGGCAGAGAAGAAGGCCGATTAAGTATGAAGTATGAAGTATTGAACTGCCCTCGTGGCCATGTCTCCCTCATAAAATATGTATTCTGACCTCAATGGGACTTCCTGGATAAATAAAGGTTAAATAAAAAAAAACTAAAATAAACCCCTACCCCTTAGCCCCTCTGGTAGATATAATTAAATGAGATTTAAGCAATATGGTAATAATGAGGTTTAAGCAATATGGTAATAACTTTAATTGCCTTCCTATAGACTGTGTGGTGTTTTCGCCATATTGCTTCAACGTACCCTAGGGAGGAGGTACTAGGGGTCAATTGGCGATTCAGGGTGAGTAGTTATTCTGAGTATGTTTAGCAATACTTGAATTTCTACGTCATTAATCATTTTCTAAGAAATTATTAGGGTTATGTTGCAGCACTCCAAACTCTTATTTATTTGATTTGGACATTTTATCATATATATTTTTATTTAAAACATTCGTTAATGAATTCATGTCAATTCAGTGTTGTAGAAGACAATGAATTGTAGGGCCTATATAAACCGGAAATGTCTTCACAGTGGGTTACAGGAGACGTTTACAGTGAAATTGTTCTATTTTGTTCCACTGTGGTGTTAGTTTTTTTAGCACCATCAATAAACCCAGCAAACAATTCTAGGTAGAGAACAATTTTGTAATGTTACCTGTAATGTTCTCCTGGTGTTTGTATCCAGTTTTCTGTTAGTTAGGGGAACATTCTATGTGTGCTAGCAGAAATTCCTGAGAACCTATTTAGCATGTTTTGGCGTTACAGATTAAATGTGATGCCATGTTCTCAGAATATCCTATATTAAAGAGCAATTTCACCACTTTTCAACCTAATTTTAATTATCTAGCACAATACTAGCGTCTACATATGTAAAAATTGAGCATTTCTACATTTTGTAGAAAGAAATATAAAGTTAACAAGTTCTACACGATAATATCATCAAAACAGTGATTTTCAAACACTATGAAATTTGCAGTGACGTGGGGAGCAAGAAAATACCCTCCTCTGGCTAGAAACTTGTTTCAAGTTTTGAAAACCACAGTTTTTCTTACTTTCAATCTTACCCTGTGATGTCACAGAGAAGCGTTTTTTTACATCCTTTTCTTTTTAACCACAGATCATAGAATTGTGCAGTTTTCATATTATGTAGACACCGGTATAGTGCTGGAGATAATGATTATGAGGTTGAAAGTGGTGGAATTGCCCTTTAATGTTCTAGACACATTTCATTGGAACTTTCCCATGTCCAGGTTTCTGAGGGTTAGGAGAATATTCCATCAAAGTCCCACCAAACATACACAGAACATGGCTGCCATGACTGTTCTCAGAATATAAGATATTAATCCAGGCCACCAAAGCTTTTAATTGAGTGGCCCAAAAGTAATTTTTTTAATTGGGTAAGCCCAGGCCACATTTGTATTTGGGTAAAAAAAAAAAAGGACTTTGAGTCTCACTCTAGGTCTCTTGTTTTTCCATATGTATTTGGAAATAAGCTGATGAAACAGCTTGAAGGTAGACACAGGGACTAGAATGGGTAATGCATGAAATGGAATGAGCAATCTGGGCAACATATTCATTCTTACCGTTTCCACCCTACCAATTAAAGAAAGTGGCAGATCTTCCCATCGCAATAAGTATGTCTTAATCTGTGAGATCAGTTTAGCATAGTGTCCTGAGTAAAGCTGTGATGCGCAGGGTGTTAAAATAATACCCAAATATCTAAACCCTTGTCTAGACCAATGAAAGGACACGTCTTTATTCAACTGAGAGGGCAAATTTCCTGAAATCATCATAGCTTCTGACTTTGCTTCACTGACTTTATACCCAGACAGTTCTTCAAAGCACCTCAAACCATGTAAGAGTTTAGGGATTGAGGATAAGGGATTTTTTAAATACAGCAAAATATCATATGCAAAGTGTGATATCTTGTGTGTCACACCTTCATCCACTATGCCTTCAATTTGTGGGTTCATCATCATTTCTGCCAGTGGCTCAATATTTAGAGAAACTTATGCTAGTTCCTCTTTTCAGGATGAAGAATTATGAGCTGTAACCTTTCAATGGGCTGAATCCCATACTCAATAGTGTTTGTTTTAGGTATGACCAATCAACCATAATGCACCAAATCCATTTAAGCTGAGATGTATTAATGTTTGTTGTCTACCCTTCGCCAGTGATTGAATGTTTAAAACTCTCCTAATATTGTTAGAAATGTGTCTGCCAGGTATAAAACCTGTCTGATCTGGGTTAATCAGTTTCCCTATATGTTTCTGAATTCTCTCAGTAATTATTGTGGATAACAATTTCAGGTCCGTGGGGAGAAGACTAAAAGACCAAAATGAGCTTCACTGGGAAGGACCTTTACCTTTCATATGGATTACTGTAATGATTGCCACGTTTTGGGTTGCTCTCCCTTTGATTATTCACTATCACAGTATTTTCTCTGCACAGAACTGGGTCTTATAAAATTCACTTCGGTATCCATCTGTCCCTGTCCCTATTTTCAATCCCTTAATAGCTTCCTCAATCTCGCTTTCTGTAACTGTCTGTGTCATTCCGGCCCCCTCCTCCTCTGATCATTTATTGAGATATAAGTTAGACAAAAGGGTTCTAATTTGTTCTTGTTTATGGTCTTGTTCTGATGAATCGTAAAGGTCTTTATAATATGCTCCAAATGCCTCTGCAATGTCTCTTGGTTCTGCTTTAGAGAAGGGATGAATTATCTTAGGGACTACTCTGCTAGCCTGGGATTTTCGTAGCTGAAAGGCTAACAACCGGCTGGCTCTATTACCCACCTCATAATATCTTTGATTAGTAAATCTAACTGCCCCTTCTACTTTGTAAATCAACAACTCATCTCATTTGTGTCTACATTCATTCAACTTATGCAATATATCATCATCCCTTGTTTTTTTATGTTCTCTTTAAACTATCCCCAAACCCTGCTGTTTTTCAATACGCTGTTTCTTAATTTGGCACACAAAGCAATTATCTTCCCTCTTAATACTGCCTTTGCCCCTTCCCATGAAATAGATGATGATACGTCATCATTATCACTTATAGTCATCTTGTACCTCTTGCTTTACAATATGGTCTGTCAATATGGAGACATTAAGCCTCCAATATTGAAAGTGCTTCTCCATTCCTAGATTTATCTTGAGACACATTGGACTGTGGTCCGATATAGTTATAGGTTAAATGCTATATTTCTCTACTTTATGTAAATACTGCTTGGATATACAAAATAAGTCTATTCTGGAGTAGCTGTTATGAACTTTGGAAATCCCCTTCATTCTGGGATTCTTAAAATGCCAAGTATCAATAAGCCCTAATTAAATTTTTTTGAATATGCAGGAAGTCGGTCAAGCTTGTAATTCTGTATGCATTTAAAGTCCCAGCGAACAATAACCATCCCTTTCGCATTGTCTGCTATTACAGTTGCAATATCTGTAAAGAACTCTGGGTTGTCTTCATTTGGTGCATACAGGTTCAGAATATTAATGTCTGTGCCACCTACTGACCCCACTACCATCACATATGTACCCTGATCATCCCTCAACACTTTATCCTTGGCAAGCACAGTGATCTATTAAACAAGATAGCAACCCCTCTTTTTTTCCCACCTTGAATCATTCTCTGCCAAATGTGTCTCTTGGACCAGTGCTACTGAACAATGCATTTTCTTAAGTTGCGTCACGGAAATTCTTACACCGGGACTTTCAAAGTCAATCTTAAATGAATCATTGTTTATTATAAGGGTGCTGGAAAAGTTCCAAAAAACTTGATGCGCCATAGTGAATGTCTGTCAAGGGGCTCTCCAGGGGCAGTCCCGTTTGTACTCTTATATACTGCAGTCAAGTCATATTTGCATGATTTAGCTTATTCATCATTCATAATTAATTAACGTTTGCTTCATTCATGTGACTGACTAATACTGGTTCATGCATGTGGTAGACCAATACCTCACAAGGCTTCTTCTTTCCAAGCAGAGACCTTGAAACTGAGATATCGTTCTCAAAACAAGGGTCTGGGCCTACTGACAAATTGAAGATACTACAGTGAGAATTTGTCACAGGAGTTCAATCAGTCACTTGCGTGAACACAGAAATTGGTTATTTAGAAAAGTACGAACATAAAAATGTCCATCACATTCCATCCTCTTATCATAATGTGTCATAATAATCATTACATTTTAATTTAAGCATTTCGATTTTAGCTTCTATGTCATATTTCTCTAAAAGTAAGGGAAATCAACACATAAAACCAGACACTTCATCTTTTCAAACCTTCATTCTGGGTTATACAATCAAATTGGTATGGTACTACTATAATACATTTATCAACAATACACAGCATGTTAAATAACACAATTTAGACAAACTAAGAAAAAAAGACATGCTGCAGCCCATGTGGCAATTTGGGATCCCCAACTTCCAAACAGGGATTCCAACCAAGTTGCAGGAGTCCACTCTGGTTGTGGGGAATTATTCTTAGTGGTAATGTATTTGGCGAGACCAGTTATATTAGAAGAGTGATCTGGGACAAGAGTACAACATTCATCGCCAATGATTGCGCAAGTGCCCCCTTGACCTGCCAAAAGATAATCAAGAACCTCTCCGTTTTGCAGAGCCAATTTACGCAATTCTTTTAGCATTTCCAATTATCTTCAGACTTTTGAGATCTCCCAAATTTGGTCTAGGGCAGATGCATATTGACTTTAATAGGTAAGAGAGAGAACACATGTTACAACAGTTTCACACCAACCTTGATATGAATGAGACTGGGGAAAGGTTAGCCCAAGCTACAATCTAGTGGCTCTCCTCACATTTAAGGAAGCCTTGTCTTTCCAAATCCTTTAGCACTGTTCATAAATTATCCAACCCAAATTTAGAATGACAGTCCTTAGTGCCTCACATTGGTTCTATGACTTTAATTTAAGACCTTCAACGTAGCACACACCAATACTGGCAGAATGTACATTTACATTTACATTGACATACAGTATATTCATCTAGATGCATGGAAGGGATAATTTTACCAAGAACAGGTTCACTCTGTTCTTGGTCAAATGATCCCTTCCATGTATCTAAACACCCTTTGTGGTCACCTTCTCCATAACATTGAGAGAGGTCAGACCAGAACAACAGTTTAGTTTAGGGCATTTCTGATTCAGGAAATCCAGACAAATTATTTACTCTATGACAAATGACAAGGTATTCATTGTATGACAAATTATTACTACTACCAATATTCTTATATATATATATTCCAATACTCCTAGGCTCAAAATGATGGTCAAGGATAAAGAAGCTTTGAACACATAGAACGTAACCAAGCAAACAAAGTATGTGTTCCCGCTACTGGTGCTGGCACATGGGCAGATCCAAAACACAGTTGGAACCCCGATTAAGCTGTGTGCATGTCCTAATACCTCGACTAACCTGTACCCCCGCACATTGACTCGGTACCAGTACCCCCTGTATATAGCCTCGTTATTGTTATGTAATGTTATTGTGTTACTTTTTAGTTACATTTTTACTTTAGTTTATTTAGCAAATATTTTCTTTCTTGAAATGCATTGTTGGTTAAGGGTTGTAAGTAAGAATTTCACGGTAAGGTCTACACCTGTTGTATTCGGCGCATGTGACAAATAAAAATGTATTTGATTTGGAATAATTGGAAAGATTTCTAAAAAAAAACACGTGTTTTAATCGGCGTATGCTTACTTCAATTATGACCTTACGCCGATTAAGATAAGCAGAGTAAGGTGTTAACTAATGCTATACTCGACCTTCTGCCATAATCAGTTTAATATTTAATTATTAGTGTGCATGTCAACGTACTCATTGAAGCCACGGAAGTTCAAGGCCGACCGTGGTTATGTTGGCATTGTTTGCAGAAAACAGGATCTCCCATTATAGTGAATGGAACAATTGTAATCTTCGTGGTCAATCGGGTAAGACAATCATGGTACCAATAATTGCTGCCAATACACCAGATGTACACTACTGGTCAAAAGTTTAAGAACACCTACTCATTCAAGGGTTTTTCTTTATTTTTACTATTTTCTACATTATAGACATAAAAACTATGACATCAAAACCAGCTTCATCTGGAATGCTTTTCCAACAGTTTTGATGGAGTTCCCACATATGCTAGCTCTTGTTGACTGCTTTTCCTTCACTCTGCGGTCCAAGTGAAGTGTGGGCGTTACACAGTGTGGGCATTACAAATGCCAAAAAAGCATTAGAGTGGCAGCATGTGGCGGACGCTGTGAATGCTGCTGGCTCAGAAGGTCGGACCCAATCGGAAATAAAAAAGAAGTGGTCTGACATAAAAGTGGAGGCCGAAAGGAGCATAGCCTTACACAGACAAAGTGTTTGTGCCACGGGCAGGGGAAAAGGGACACCGGAGCTCAACCCCCTTGATGAGCGACTTGCCAGTATTTTGGGGGAATACCTCCTGAGTGGAGTAGTGACGGAGGTGGGGGGGGACACGGACATGCAAGACGCACCGGATGATCCAGGTATGTAATTACTATTCCCTCATTTGAAAACAGTAAACCACATGCATTCAAGTTGTTTAAACATTTATTTACACGAACAATTGTGACATCTTGTATTGTTTTTAGTCACGCCGTGTTCCAGCGGGGTCGGTGGGGCTGCAGCTGAGCAGGAGCTGAGTGCGCCCAGCCCTGGCGTCTCCACTGCACCTCCTGCGTCACAACTCTCCAGCGGCCGTGTGGTTTCTGCCAACGGCTTGGTGTCTGCGGGTGCTTCTCTGTAACGCTGGGACCACTACAGCACAGAGATCCAGGAGAACAGCTCTTGGTAATTGGAACCGGTTTATAAGCCACTTATCATCATTGGCAAGTAAATCTTGCTGGTATCTGAAAATTCTCTCTCTCTGAAATCTTCCATTCACCAAATCTTCCAACAGTGCCAAAGCAGCCATTGTGCGTCATTACGCATTGTAATTGCATGCCTTTTTATACCCACCCATTTGATTGTCAAAGCTACTCAATTGCGTAACACCTTCAGGTGTGGTAATTACCCTGATTGTAACTGACAGTGACAGGGCCATTATCACATTGACAGTTCTGCTCGACGAACATGTGATAACAATATATGAAACTGTGCACTCGTACCTGCCCGACTGAGGCATCGAAAACGGCATCAGTTTAAACATAATTTGTCCTACTGTTCACCTTATTATTTATGAGAATACATGAGAATGAGAATACACAATAAAAGTATTGTTTAATAATTACAGATCCAATGAAATATGATTCCCGATTAAACTATGGAACATATTTGAGGGGTTCTTTTGCAAAAACAGATATCTCTGTTTGTATTTACTATCCTAAATCATGTTTTTTGTGTGTTTTTTTGTGTGCATTCCAGGGAACTCTTCATATATAATACGTAAGAGGAAATACACATGCGGAGATCATCCGTTCACCCACACCATGTCTCACAAAGACACGGCGGTTGCAACCAAAAATATCCAATTTGGACTCCAGACCAAAGGACAAATTTCCACCGGTCTAATGTCCATTGCTTGTGTTTCTTGGCCCAAGCAAGTCTATTCGTATTATTGGTGTCCTTTAGTAGTGGTTTCTTTGCAGCAATTAAACCATGAAGGCCTGATTCACAAAGTCTTCTCTGAACAGTTGATGTTGAGATGTGTCTGTTACTTGAACTCTGTGAAGCATTTATTTGGGCTGCAATTTCTGAGGCTGGTAACTCTAATGAACTTATCCTTTGCAGCAGAGGTAATGCTTGGTCTTCCATTCCTGTGGCGGTCCTCATGAGAGCCAGTTTCATCATAGCGCTTGATGGTTTTTGCGACTGCACTTGAAGAAACATTCAAAGTTCTTGAAATTTTCCGTATTGACTTACCTTCATGTCTTAAAGTAATGATGGACTGTCGTTTCTCTTTGCTTATTTGAGCTGTTCTTGCCATAATATGGACTTGGTCTTTTACCAAATAGGACTGTCTTCTGTATACCCCCCTACCTTGTCACAACACAACTGATTGGCTCAAACGCATTAAGAAGGAAAGAAATTCCACAAATTAACTTTTAAGACAGCACACCAGTTAACTGAACTGCATTCCAGGTGACTACCTCATGAAGCTGGTTGAGAGAGTGTTCAAAGCTGTCATCAAGGCAAAGGTGGCTATTTGAAGAATCTCAAATATAAAATATATTTTTATTTGTTTAACAGTTTTTTGGTTAATAAGTTCTAAAACTTTTGACCGGTAGTGTATGTTTATCCCCGTTTTGTTCCATTTACTTCTGTTTAAGAAATGTTTTTCAACAGAACCGGCGGTATGAATACTCTCCTGGTCACGCGTAAACATGGCTCACTTTCATAGCAGCCACGTTATATTCCTTCTTGCGTCTATGCACTCTCACCTCTTCCCTTCGCTTGTGGACTTCAATGCACAACAAATCAGCTGTATGTGACCAAGCGAAAAAACCTTTCCAAGCCAAACCGCTACACGCAGCCTACATCGTTGTCATCATTTTAGTTAAAGTAACGTTATAGTCAGATTAGCTAATAAAACGAACGCGTTAGTAAACCCACTACAATCATGCACTAACATAGCATCCTTCTGTTTGAGCAGAGTGTTTATGTAGGCTAAGCTAGCTAGCTTAATTTGCTAGCTAAGTAATTGAAACTGAAAGTGGAAAAAATGACGAGCTCTGTCTATTTCTCTGTTGCTTCTCCTTCATTTCAGAAGAAATTAATTTGTTCAGAACTGTTCAACTATTGTCTTTTTCTCTCTTTGAGTCAACTACTCACCACATTGTACACACTGCAGTACTACTGTAGATGAATTATCTGATCCTTTGATTGGGTGGACAACATGTCAGTTCATGCTGCAAGAGCTCTGATACGTGGAAGTTGTCATAATTACTCTGTAAGTCTATGTAAATGGGTGAGAACCATAAGCCTCCTAGGTTTTGTATTGAAGTCAATGTACCCAGAAGAGTATGGAAGCTAGCTGTCTGTAGACCTTCGCAAAACAATGTGTTTAATCAATTATTTGGCATCCTAGGTTTTGTATTGAAGTCAGTGTACTCAGAAGAGGACAGAAGCTAGCTGTCTGTAGACCTTCGCAAAATAATGAGTTTTAATCAATGATTTGGTGACGTGATTATATTTTGTATAGTTTTATCTAAAAAGGATAACTTTTTAAATGTTTTACAATGAAAGATTTTTTGAAATTCACTGAGGAGGATGGTCCTCTGAGGAGCCTCCACTGCTGCAGGCCAATTCACCAATTGAAGACAGTACAATTGCAGTACAATATGTGTGCATGCTTCAATCAATGATATCACAACAATTCAAAAGGGGATAATAATGTGACTTTTAAAAATATATTTTTCAGAAAGGGATACCTTTGTAGTACGAGTTGGATTGTATTGATAAGATGTTTTAGACTGAGGGTCACAGCTTGAGTGCAAGCAGCTCTGTGGAACTATATGCATAATGCAGCTACAGTATCAAACCCTGCTTCTTTCTTCAAATGCGGAATGCAATTAAAATGTGAAATATGCAGCATTAAACTTAAGAGGCTAGCAGCTTATTAAAGCAGTGTATATGTGTTTCTGTGGTAAAGCCTAAATAACTTGTAGCACAAGGCAGGTGGGAGAAGTAAAGGCGTAGTCCACTACCTGTTGAGCACTGCACGTGTTTGCCAGCAAACTCAGTGAGTAGGAATCGTGATGGAGGACACTTTTTTATTTAGAGCTGAAAATTATTACAACACCAGCAAAGATCCAGAGGTTTGTGCAAGTGGTTTATTGCTGCTTGTGGTTCAGAGGTCACCAATACAGTGACTCTGTCCTAATATGGACAACTTACATAGGGTATAACAGGACATTCAGCCATGCAGTGGAGTTTCTTGAAACATGGGTGATTGACAGCAATGTGTATTGGGATAAAGTTAACAGCTGGTTACAGTATTCTTTTTAAATGTATTTTAAATACTGGGATTGATACATACAATAGGCTGGTTTCAGTATTCTTGACATGTTATTGGCTAAAAATAGAGCAACATCGCCATCTGGTGTTAAAATTATGAATTGCTATTTGTACACAGCTCCACGTCTCATAGACTAAATGTTGAAAGGTTCAATTGTTTTGAAATGTTGCTGTAACATGCTGACCACACAGCCCACGCAAGCGTTGCAAAACAAATTTTAATATACATGTTATTCAATTATTGCACCCACACTGCCCGCACACGCCAAAGAGCGTCTGCGTTGCCAAGCACTAAAATAGAAGTCAGTTCTATTTGTGATGCTGAATGCGGTGCAAGTCCTGCCTCTCCCATCTCCTCATTGGTTTATAGAAGCAGATACCCACGTGCCATCTCCTTATTGGTTATACCCATGTGAGTGATTGAAAGATGAACTGAGTTCGGTCAGTCGTCGTGGAAATGCCAATTGCCATATAAAGTTCAAAGAAGAAAAAGCCTGGAAGGAGGAGAGATGACTAGAAACGATTCAGTTCACCATTTTACGTGTGGATTAATTGTCAGAGTAGAGGACCTTGTGCATTTCAGGTAAAAAAAACAACTCAACGTTTATATCCCAGGACAAAATAGCTAGCAACAGCAAGCAAGCTAAATAGGACAAATTAGCTAGCAACTGCAAGCTTGCTAGCTAAATTGCCATTAATGTGTAATGCTTTTTGACTCGTCCCCAAATTAATATAATTGGTTCAGAGTTTGTTTTGATATTTCAACCTGTATGTCATGATCGCGTTTGGTGTGGGGGGACAAAATCAATTTGCGCACGATGGCGCACTAGCGCGGCTGATTTGGGAATGCTGTAAGGCTACAATGAATTGATATCATCAAAGAATGAGCCCCCAATGAAA
This sequence comes from Salmo trutta, assembly GCF_901001165.1. NCBI lineage: Eukaryota > Metazoa > Chordata > Actinopteri > Salmoniformes > Salmonidae > Salmo > Salmo trutta. The sequence goes on from NC_042977.1 coordinate 6,473,753, forward strand.
TGGAAACGATGGGGAAAATGCATCCCATAACATTTTGATATGTTAATAGCACTTCTATATCTGTATTGCAACATTTATGAAAAATAACATGATTTGAAGCTATACAGGATTTGTTTATGAAGTCTCCTGAAAACGCTTTATAAATTATAAATGTTGTAAATGCTTATTCACGAGACATGCAGTGTTATGTCCATGTTTTTTATTTGTTTATTCCTGGTAATGTAAATTGAGATGTACTTATCTAATCTAACACAATTCCCTATTCTACCCGACAAACAATCATATCTGTTCTACTACACATTCACATACATACTGTGACAGACCAGGGGGTTTGGTCAAGACGTTTACACAGATCAGACACGGACAGAGTATGATTAGCTCGGTTTCAAGGGTGTTTATTAAATACTAAATCAAAAAGAAAAGGATAGGTCTCCCCCATGAGACCCTCTCTGGGATACCGTCTCCTGGGCTCTGGGTCTTGCTGTATCCTGAAGGGCACACAAATTCAACTTCCTTGTCTTAGCTCGGGTAACCGTCTCCAACTACATAGACGTCACCTCACTTCCCCCAGTCCTCCCTTGTGTGCTGCCCTTCTGGCAGCTTTATGGGCCTTGCACAGGTGGTAAGCAATCCGCCGTTGATTACTCAACAGCTCCCAATCAGTCCCAATTAGTCCTGTCCGGAGACCCCGTCGAGACCTGGCACGTCCAGCAGATGGAGCCATCGCCTCGTGACGTATACTCCATCTGTTACCAGGCCTCGACAAGTCTCCCCCTGGTGGCTGACCTGCTGTACGCCACAATACATACAGTTGAATTTGGAAGTTTACATACACTTAGGTTGGAGTCATGAAATCTCGTTTTTCAACCACTCCACAAATTGTATGTTAACAAACTATAGTTTTGGCAAGTCGGGTAGGACATCTACTTTGTTCATGACAGAAGACATTTTTCAACAATTGTTTACAGACAGATTATTTCACTTATAATTCACTGTATCACAATTCCAGTGGGTCAGAAGTTTACGTACAATAAGTTGACTGTTTGTGTCTGTGCCTCGATCTAGGTTGGGCAAAATTAAAGATGGCGGTGTTCGCTTTAGCAATCTCACTAGTATAAAGACCTCCTCCATTCCTGCCATTATTGAAAGAGATTGTGATACCTCACATCTCAAAATTGGGTTACTTAATGTTAGATCCCTCACTTCCAAGGCTGTTATAGTCAATTAACTAATCACTGATCATAATCTTGATGTGATTGGCCTGACTGAAACATGGCTTAAGCCTGATGAATTTACTGTGTTAAATGAGGCCTCACCCCCTGGTTACACTAGTGACCATACCCCCCGTGCATCCGGCAAAGGCAGAGGTGTTGCTAACATTTACGATAGCAAATTTCAATTTACAAAAAAAAAACAATGACGTTTTCATCATTTGAGCTTCTAGTCATGAAATCTATGCAGCCTACTCAATCACTTTTTTAGCTACTGTTTACAGGCCTCCTGGGCCATATACAGTGTTCCTCACTGAGTTCCCTGAATTCCTATCGGATCTTGTAGTCATAGCAGATAATATTCTAATTTTTGGTGACTTTAACATTCACATGGAAAAGTCCACAGACCCACTCCAAAAGGCTTTCGGAGCCATCATCGACTCAGTGGGTTTTGTCCAACATGTCTCTGGACCTACTCACTGACACAGTCATACTCTGGACCTAGTTTTGTCCCATGGAATAAATGTTGTGGATCTTAATGTTTTTCCTCATAATCCTGGATTATCGGACCACCATTTTATTGCGTTTGCAATAGCAACAAATAATCTGCTCAGACCCCAACCAAGGAGCATTAAAAGTCGTGCTATAAATTCTTAGACAACCCAAAGATTCCTTGATGCCCTTCCAGACTCCCTCTGCCTACCCAAGGACGTCAGAGGACAAAAATCAGTTAACCTGTTGGGGATAGGGGGCAGTATTTGCACGGCCGGATAAAAAACGTACCCGATTTAATTTGGTTACTACTCCTGTCCAGTAACTAGAATATGCATATAATTATTGGCTTTGGATAGAAAACACCCTAACGTTTCTAAAACTGTTTGAATGGTGTCTGTGAGTATAACAGAACTCATATGGCAGGCAAAAACCTGAGAAGATTCCTTACAGGAAGTGGCCTGTCTGACAAGTTCTTGTTCTTCTTGGCTCTGTTTATTGAAAACTGGGGATGTTTGCTGTAACGTGACACTTCCTACGGCTCCCATAGGCTCTCAGAACCCGGGAAAAAGCTGAATGATGTAATTCCAGCCTCTGGCTGAAAAACATTAGCGCGTTTGGATGATGGTCGATCAGAGGGCCATCAGACTGAGGCTCGTGCACGAGGGGATCCCATGCTTTTATTTTCTCTTTCTTTGAACGTAAACACGCTTTGCCGGTCGGAATATTATTGCTTTTTTACGAGAAAAATGGCATAGAAATTGATTTTAAACAGCGGTTGACATGCTTCGAAGTACGGTAATGGAATATTTAGATTTTTTTTGTCACGAAATGCGTCGTGCTCGTCACCCTTCTTTACCATTCGGATAGTGTCTTGAACGCACGAACAAAACAGAGGATATTTGAACATAACTATGGATTATTTGGGACCAAACCAACATTTGTTATTGAAGTAGAAGTCCTGGGAGTGCATTCTGACGAAGAACACCAAAGGTAATAACATTTTTCTTATAGTAAATCTGACTTTGGTGAGTGCTAAACTTGCTGGCAGTCTAAATAGCTAGCCCTGTGATGCCGGGCTATCTACTCAGAATATTGCAAAATGTGCTTTCACCGAAAAGCTATTTTAAAATCGGACATATCGAGTGCATAGAGGAGTTCTGTATCTATAATTCTTAAAATAATTGTTATGCTTTTTGTGAACTTTTATCGTGAGTAATTTAGTACATTTTTTGTAAATTCACCGGAAGTTTGCGGGGGGTATGCTAGTTCTGAACGTCACATGCTAATGTAAAAAGCTGGTTTTTGATATAAATATGAACTTGATTGAACAAAACATGCATGTATTGTATAACATAATGTCCTAGGTGTGTCATCTGATGAAGATCATCAAAGGTTAGTGCTGCATTAAGCTGTGGTTTTGTTTTTTGTGACATTATATGCTAGCTTGAAAAATGGGTGTCTGATTATTTCTGGCTGGGTACTCTGCTGACATAATCTAATGTTTTGCTTTCGTTGTAAAGCCTTTTTGAAATCGGACAGTGTGGTTAGATTAACGAGAGTCTTGTCTTTAAAATGGTGTAAAATAGTCATATGTTTGAGAAATTGAAGTAATAGCATTTCTCAGGTATTTGAATAACGCGCCATGGGATTCCACAAAAACATAACAATTATTTTAAGAATTATAGATACAGAACTCCTTTATGCACTCGCTATGTCCGATTTTAAAATAGCTTTTCGGTGAAAGCACATTTTGCAATATTCTGAGTAGATAGCCGGCCATCACAGGCTAGCTATTTTGACACCCACCAAGTGTGGTACTCACCAAACTCCGATTTACTATTAGAAAAGTTTGATTACCTTTGCTGTTCTTCGTCAGAATGCACTCCCAGGACTTCTACTTCAATAACAAATGTTGGTTTGGTTCAAAATAATCCATAGTTATATCCAAATAGCGGCGTTTTGTTCGTGCGTTCAAGACACTATCCGATGGGTAAAGAAGGGTGACGCGCCCGACGCCTTTCGTGACAAATTTCAAAATATTCCATTACCGTACTTCGAAGCATGTCAACCGCTGTTTAAAATCATTTTTTATGCTATTTTTCTCGTAAAAAAGCGATAATATTCCGACCGGGAGTGGTTGTTTTCGTTCAAAGAGAGAGAAAGTAAACATGGAGTCGGCTCGTGCACGCACCTCCAGTCTCATTGTTCTCAGATCAACCACTTACAAAATGCGCTAATGTTTTTCAGCCAGGGCCTGCAAAGCCACCATTCAGCTTTCTGGCGCCTTCTGAGAGCCTATGGGAGCGTTAGAAAATGTCACGTCATGCCAGAGATCCCCTGTTTTGGCTAGAGATGATCAAGAAGGCCATGAAATGGTCAGAGAGCGCTTCCTGTTTGGAATCTTCTCAGGTTTTTGCCTGCCATATGAGTTCTGTTATACTCACAGACACCATTCAAACATTTTTAGAAACTTTAGGGTGTTTTCTATCCAAAGCCAATAATTATATGCATATTCTGGGCAGTAGTAATAACCAGATTAAATCGGGTAAGTTTTTTATCCGGCCGTGCAAATACTGCCCCCTATCCCCAACAGGTTAAAATCTGCTCCAGAGCGGTCAGGACCTCAGATTGGGGCGAAGGTTCACCTTCCAACAGGACAATGACCATAAGCACACAGCCAAGACATGCAGTAGTGGCTTCGGGACAAGTCTCTGAATATCCCTGAGTTGCCCGGACTTGAACCCAATTGAACATCTCTGGAGAGACCTGAAAATAGCTGTGCAGCAACACTCCCCATCTAACCTGACAGAGCTTGAGAGGATCGACAGAGAAGAATGGGAGAAACTCCCCAAATATTGGTGTGCCAAGCTTGTAGCATCATACCCAATGAGACTCAAGGCTGTAATCGCTGCCAACAGTGCTTCAACAAGGTACTGAGTAAAGGGTCTGAATACTTATTTAAATGTAGAATTTCAGTTTTGTATTGTAATAAAATAGCAAACATTTCTACAAACCTGTTTTCGGGTTGTCATTATGGCGTATTGTGTGTAGATTGAGGAAAAACATTTTTTAAATCCATTTTATAATAAGGCTGTAACGTAACAAAATGTGGAAAAGGGCAAAGGGTCTGAATACTTTCCGAATGCAGTACCAGTACCACTCAAAAGTGTGTACACACCTACTCATTCATTTTTCTTTGTTTGTAATATTTTCTTCATCGATGAACAATAGTGAAGACATCAAAACTTTGAAATAACACATGGATTCATCAAGTAACCAAAAAAGTGTTAACCTGTTTGGGATAGGGGGCAGTATTTTCACGGCCGGCTAAAAAATATATATGCGTGCTTTGAAAATGGCTGTGTGATTTATTTTTGGCAGGGTACTCTCCTGACATAATCTAATATTTTGCTTTCGCTGTAAAGCCTTTTTGAAATCGGACAATGTGGTTAGATTAACGAGAGTCTTGTCTTTAAAATGGTGTAAAATAGTCATATGTTTGAGAAATTGAAGTTATAGCATATTTAAGGTATTTGTATTTCGCGCCACGCTCTACCATTGGATATTGGTGAGGCGTTCCGCTAGCGGAACTTCTGTCCCTAACAGGTTTTTAAACAAATCAACATTTATTTTAGATTCTTCAAAGTAGCCATCCTTTGCCTTGATGACAGCTTTGCACACTCTTGGCATTCTCTCAATCAGCTTCACCTGGATTGCTTTTCCAACAGTCTTGAAGGAGTTCCCACATATGCTGAGCATATCATACAGCTGTCCAACTCCCAAACCATCTCAATTGGGTTCAGGTCGGGTGAATGGAGGCCAGGCCATCTGATGCAGCACTCCATCACTCTCCTTCTTGGTCAAATAGCCCTTACACAGCCTGGAGGTGTATTGGGTCATTGTCCTGTTGAAAAACAATGATAATCCCACTAAGCGCAAACCAGATGGGATGGCGTATCGCTGCAGAATTCTGTGGTAGCCATGCTGGTTAAGTGTGGCTTGAATTATAAATAAATCACTGACAGTATCACCAGCAAAGCACCCCCACACCATCACACCTCCTCCTCCATGCTTCATGGTGGGAACCACACATGTGGAGATCGTCCGTTCACCTACTCTGCGTCTCACAAAAACACGGTGGTTGGAACCAAAAATATCCCATTTGGACTCATCAGACAAAAGGACAGATTTCCACCGGTCTAATGTCCATTGCTTGTGTTGCTTGGCCCAAGCAAGTCTCTTCTTATTGGTGTACTTTAGTAGTGGTTTCTTTGCAGCATTTCGACCATGAAGGCCTGATTCACACAGTCTCGTCTGAACATTTGATGTTGAGATGTGTGTGTTACTTCAATTCTGTGAAGCATTTATTTATTTTATTTGCAATCTGAGGTGCAGTTAATTCTAATGAACTGTCTCCTCTGCAGCAGAGGTAACTCTGGGTCTTTCTTTGCTGTTGCGGTCCTCGTGACAGCCAGTTTCATCATAGCGCTTGATGGTTTATGCGTCTGCACTTGAAGAAACTTTAAAAGTTCTTGAAATGTTCCGGATTGACTGACCTTCATGTCTTAAAGTAATGATGGACTGTCATTTCTCTTTGCTTATTTGAGCTGTTCTGGACATAATATGGACTTGGTCTTTTACCATCTTCTGTATACCACCCCTGCCTTGTCACAACACAACTGATTGGCTCAGACACATTAAGAAGGAAAGAAATTCCACAAATTAACTGCTAACAAGGCACACCTGTTAATTGAAATGCATTCCAGGTGACTACCTCATGAAGCTGGTTGAGAGAATGTCAAGAGTGTGCAAAGCTGTCATCAAGGCAAAGGGTGGCTACTTTGAAGAAATCAAATATAACATTGTTGAACAGTTGTTTGCTTACTACACGATTCCATATGTGTTATTTCATAGTTTTGATGTCTGCACTATTATTCTACAATGTAGAAAATAGTACAAATAATGAAAAACCCTTGAATGTGTAGGTGTGTCCAAACTTTTGACTGGTACTGTAAATACATGACTGCTTCTGCATTGAATTTCCAGTTGTTTCCACGTACCATTAGATGGCGATACAACACTGTATCAACTGATTTCAACTGATATCAACTCAAATCACAGATCATTGTGTCTTGTGTCTTTTTTATTGAAAATGACTCTGAAAAATAACAGTATTAATAATTTCAGGTCTGACTTTTAAACTACTGGTATTATATTATAACGGTTCCATACAGTTTTGAGTGGATGGGCAGCAATGACACAATCAGTCATTTAGGCCGGGATTCATTCTGATCCGTGTTATAGCGCATCTGACATCCATACAGACTCGGGAGAGGCAAAGGTTGAGAGCCATACATCCTCCGAAACACAACCCTGCCAAGCCGCACTGCTTCTTGACTCACTGCTCACTTATCCCGGAAACCAGCCGCACCAATGTGCCAGAGGAAACACTGTACCATTGGTGACCGTTGTCAGCTTGTATGCACCCAGCCCGCCACAGGAGTCGCTAGAGCATGATGGGACAAGGACATCCCGGCCGGCCAAACCTTCCTCTGACCCGGATGACGCTGGGCCAACTGTGCGCCACCTCATGGGTCTTCCGGTCACGGCCTGGGATCGAACCCGGGTCTGTAGTTATGCCTTAAGCACTGCAATGCAGTGCCTTAAACAGCTGCGCCACTCGGGAAGCCTAAAGGTTATTTCTAATTGAGCTCACATCTTCAGCATTTACCTTGAATGCGATCTTCACAAACGCTGTAACATTTCCTTTAAAAGCTGTGTTGTCTACAAGCGCGATTGGATTAAATCCAGGCCTTAGACCAATATGAAAATAAACATTAAATCCAAAAGGATAAATGAAATGAAATTTCAGTTTTTAACTGAAGTCATTGCCCCATTATGTACTCTCTGTATTGGTATGGCATTTGACTTTAATGACTGCCCAGCGGCCAGTGTACAGTTCCCCTTGTTTTCAAATGTCTAGCCCTATGTGGTTGAGCACAGACATAAACATGTCGCTCTATTGAATAAAATAATTATATATATATACAGTACCAGTCAAAAGTTTGGAGACTCATTCAAGGGTTTTTCTTTATTTTTACCATTTGTGAAGACATCAAAACTATGAAATCAAAAAAAGTGTTAAGCAAATCAATATATATTTTATATTATTCAAAGTAACCACCCTTTGCCTTGATGACAGCTTTGCACACTCTTGGCCTTCTTTCAACCAGCTTCATGAGGTACTCCAATCCTGTCCCGGAGCACTACGGACAATTCTTTTGGCTTGGATTTTGCTCTGTCATGCACTGTCAACTGTGGGACCTTATATGGACTGGTGTGTGCCTGTCCAAATCATGTACAATCAATTGAATTTAGCACAGGTGGATTCCAATCAAGTTGAAGAAACATCTCAAGGATGATCAAATGAAACAGGATGCACCTGAGCTCAATTTCATGTCCCATAGCAAAGGGTCTAAATACTTATGTAAATAAGGTATTTCTGTTTTTTATTTGTAATACATTTGCAAACATTTCTAAAAACCTGTTTTTGCTTTGTCATTAAGGGGTATTGTGTGTAGATTGACAAAGATTTTTTTTAATGTAATCAATTTTAGAATAATGTAACAAAATGTTGAAAAAGTCAATGGGTCTGAATACTTTCCAAATGTACTGTAAAAGACAAAAAACACCAGGAAATCAGCTCCAAGTTATTTTTATTTTGGAAATCTGTTCCCAAGTATTCCCACACATAATAGAGAGACGTGATCGTATACAAATATAAGCAATGTTTGAAATTATTGTTTCAGTCAAACACATCTGTTTGGGCTTCTTGTGGTCAATTTGCAGTCTACAACTTATTTGTAATTCTTTTCTGACCACCCCGCCATCCGTTCAAGAACAAAATCGTCCCGCAACTGAATCTAGTTGATGATCCCTTCTAGTGTATTCACACCAGACATGGATTCAATTTAGAATTCCATCAAATTCATTTGATGATTTACTGTGACAAGTAGACTACATCACATTTACATTTACATTTAAGTCATTTAGCAGACGCTCTTATCCAGAGCGACTTACAAATTGGTGCATTCACCTATAATATCCAGTAGAACAACCACTTTACAATAGTGCATCTAAATCTTTTAAAGGGGGGGGGGTTAGAAGGATTACTTTATCCTATCCCAGGTATTCCTTAAAGAGGTGGGTTTTCAGGTGTCTCCGGAAGGTGGTGATTGACTCCGCTGTCCTGGCATCGTGAGGGAGCTTGTTCCACCATTGGGGTGCCAGAGCAGCGAACAGTTTTGACTGGGCTGAGCGGGAACTGTGCTTCCTCAGAGGTAGGGAGGCGAGCAGGCCAGAGGTGGATGAACGCAGTGCCCTTGTTTGGGTGTAGGGCCTGATCAGAGCCTGAAGGTACGGAGGTGCCGTTCCCCTCACAGCTCCGTAGGCAAGCACCATGGTCTTGTAGCGGATGCGAGCTTCAACTGGAAGCCAGTGGAGAGAGCGGAGGAGCGGGGTGACGTGAGAGAACTTGGGAAGGTTGAACACCAGACGGGCTGCGGCGTTCTGGATGAGTTGTAGGGGTTTGATGGCACAGGCAGGGAGCCCAGCCAACAGCGAGTTGCAGTAATCCAGACGGGAGATGACAAGTGCCTGCATTAGGACCTGCGCCGCTTCCTGTGTGAGGCAGGGTCGTACTCTGCGAATGTTGTAGAGCATGAACCTACAGGATCGGGTCACCGCCTTGATGTTAGTGGAGAACGACAGGGTGTTGTCCAGGATCACGCCAAGGTTCTTAGCACTCTGGGAGGAGGACACAAGGGAGTTGTCAACCGTGATGGCGAGATCATGGAACGGGCAGTCCTTCCCCGGGAGGAAGAGCAGCTCCGTCTTGCCGAGGTTCAGCTTGAGGTGGTGATCCGTCATCCACACTGATATGTCTGCCAGACATGCAGAGATGCGATTCGCCACCTGGTTGTCAGAAAGGGGAAAGGAGAAGATTAATTGTGTGTCGTCTGCATAGCAATGATAGGAGAGACCGTGTGAGGATATGACAGAGCCAAGTGACTTGGTGTATAGCGAGAATAGGAGAGGGCCTAGAACAGAGCCCTGGGGGACACCAGTGGTGAGAGCACGTGGTGCGGAGACAGATTCTCGCCACGCCACCTGGTAGGAGCGACCTGTCGGAGAGGGTGGAGAGGAGGATCTGATGGTTCACAGTATCAAAGGCAGCAGATAGGTCTAGAAGGATGAGAGCAGAGGAGAGAGAGTTAGCTTTAGCAGTGCGGAGAGCCTCCGTGACACAGAGAAGAGCAGTCTCAGTTGAATTCCCAGTCTTGAAACCTGACTGATTAGGATCAAGAAGGTCGTTCTGAGAGAGATAGCAGGAGAGCTGGCCAAGGACGGCACGTTCAAGAGTTTTGGAGAGAAAAGAAAGAAGGGATACTGGTCTGTAGTTGTTGACATCGGAGGGATCGAGTGTAGGTTTTTTCAGAAGGGGTGCAACTCTCGCTCTCTTGAAGACGGAAGGGACGTAGCCAGCGGTCAAGGATGAGTTGATGAGCGAGGTGAGGTAGGGGAGAAGGTCTCCGGAAATGGTCTGGAGAAGAGAGGAGGGGATAGGGTCAAGTGGGCAGGTTGTTGGGCGGCCGGCCGTCACAAGACGCGAGATTTCATCTGGAGAGAGAGGGGAGAAAGAGGTCAAAGCACAGGGTAGGGCAGTGTGAGCAGGACCAGCGGTGTCACTTGACTTGAGGAGGGGGGGGGAGGGGGAGGAGGATTCAGGAGGGAGGAGAAGGTAGCAAAAAGCTTCCTAGGGTTAGAGGGAGATGCTTGGAATTTAGAGTGGTAGAAAGTGGCTTTAGCAGCAGAGACAGAAGAGGAAAATGTAGAGAGGAGGGAGTGAAAGGATGCCAGGTCCGCAGGGAGGCGAGTTTTCCTCCATTTCCGCTCGGCTGCCCGGAGCCCTGTTCTGTGAGCTCGCAGTGAGTCGTCGAGCCACGGAGCAGGAGGGGAGGACCGAGCCGGCCTGGAGGATAGGGGACAGAGAAAATCAAAGGATGCAGAGAGGGAGGAGAGGAGGGTTGAGGAGGCAGAATCAGGAGATAGGTTGGAGAAGGTTTGAGCAGAGGGAAGAGATGATAGGATGGAAGAGGAGAGAGTAGCGGGAGAGAGAGAGCGAAGGTTGGGACGGCGCAATACCATCCGAGTAGGGGCAGAGTGAGAAGTTTTTGATGAGAGCGAGAGGGAAAAGGATACAAGGTAGTGGTCGGAGACTTGGAGGGGAGTTGCAATGAGATTAGTGGAAGAACAGCATCTAGTAAAGATGAGGTCAAGCGTATTGCCTGCCTTGTGAGTAGGGGGGGAAGGTGAGAGGGTGAGGTCAAAAGAGGAGAGGAGTGGAAAGAAGGAGGCAGAGAGGAATGAGTCGAAGGTAGACGTGGGGAGGTTAAAGTCACCCAGAACTGTGAGAGGTGAGCCATCCTCAGGAAAGGAACTTTTCAAGGCGTCAAGCTCATTGATGAACTCTCCAAGGGAACCTGGAGGGCGATAAATGATGAGGATGTTAAGCTTGAAAGGGCTGGTAACTGTGACAGCATGGAATTCAAATGAGGAGATAGACAGATGGGTCAGGGGAGAAAGAGAGAATGTCCACTTGGGAGAGATGAGGATTCCAGTGCCACCACCCCGCTGGCTCGATGCTCTAGGGGTATGCGAGAACACGTGGGCAGACGAGGAGAGAGCAGTAGGAGTAGCAGTGTTATCTGTGGTGATCCATGTTTCCGTCAGCGCCAGGAAGTCTAGGGACTGGAGGGTAGCATAGGCTGAGATGAACTCAGCCTTGTTGGCCGCAGACCGGCAGTTCCAGAGGCTGCCGGAGACCTGGAACTCCACGTGGGTCGTGCGCGCTGGGACCACCAGGTTAGAGTGGCAGCGGCCACGCGGTGTGGAGCGTTTGTATGGCCTGTGCAGAGGGGAGAGAACAGGGATAGACAGACACATAGTTGACAAGCTACAGAAGAGGCTACGCTAATGCAAAGGAGATTGGAATGACAAGTGGACTACACGTCTCGAATGTTCAGAAAGTTAAGCTTACGTTGCAAAAAATCTTATTGACTAAAATGACGAAAATGATACAGTACTGCTGGCTGGTGGAGTAGGCTAGCTAGCAGTGGCTGCGTTGTTGACTTTGTTTGAACGTGTAGCTGGCTAGGTGTAGCTGGCTAGGTGACCTCGATAGTTTCAGTACTACACCTTGTCATGATACAAAAGCAACTTTGTAGCTAGCTAACATAACACTAATCAAGACGTTCCTTTGTAATGTATTTAGTTTCTACAGTGTTACTCGTCGGTAATAGTTGGCTGGGTTTGGAAAAATGGCGTCGCGGGGGACGGCAATAGCTGGCTAGCTAACCTCGGTAATTACTAAAGTACACAATTATCAAGCTATGACAAAGACAACTATGTAGCTAGCTAGCCAACACGTTCCGTTGTAAAGTATTAGTATCAACAGCGCTGCTAGTCGGTAACGGTTGGCTAGCTGTTGGCTAGCTAGCTAGCAGTGGGTTAATGATGACTAGGTGTGTTGACTACGTCTGGCGTCGCGGCTGGCTAGACTACATTATGTTTATCCCCCCTCCCCAAACTACACAAAATCACTTTCCCACTGTTTCTTTCCCAAAGGACAGATCCATCAAAAGTGTTAGTATGCCTCACACAAACGGCAGTGGATAAAGACAGATCCATACTCCATTTTACAGAATCAATCCCATTCTGTGGGATGGGGGTAACGCCCTGGCGTCTAGATAGAGATTCTCTCTCTGTCTCTCACACTCCGATCTATGCTGATGTGATTTCTGTCCACTTGCAGATTTTAGAGAAATATTGGCCTCACTTAATTCATTTTCAACCAGTTAAGTGAGATATTCAGATTAACTGGTTAAGTCTAGCCAAAGTGGGACCTGGAACTGGAATCATATTGGTTTTATACAGCATAATTCATATTTAAAGATGACATTCTTGAACAGCTGACAAGACGGGGGCAGTAGGTCAATGTCACCACCCTACGACATTGACCTACTACCCCTGTCTTGTCACCATATTCAAACATTCTGCTCTTTAGCTGAATTTAGTACACCAGAAGTGGTGTCCTCTAGGTAATGTAGTCCAATCAAACCCTAACCCAACACACTAAACTGCCGAACAAGGGGGAGATTGAACGCAACCTGAATCTAAGGGGTTTTCACATGTGGGACTCTCCCAAGTATTACGCAAAAACACTGCACACAGTTATTAGGAAGACAATTGCCCTCTATGTGGCCTGCCTCTGTCTGCACAGTTTCCCCTACCACTTTCACATTTGAAAAGGGGGTTATCCATCCCTCCCTGTATCCGTTCCCTACACCCAAATCTGGTCCTCAGGACAGATTTCCAAGTAAACTTTGATTGAAGGCTGTGCTTTGGTAGGAACATTATACCAAGAGCCTCAAATCTCTTAGTGAGGTAGCTAGGTGTTGTATAAGGTCACTACTAAATATTGTTGCTTCTAAATGTTATACACTTATTACATTTACGTTTTAGTCATTTAGCAGATGCTTTTATCCAGAGCGACTTAGAACATTGCTAACAATCAGTGCTTACTCAGAGGGAAAATAGAGTCCCACCGTAAATTATCACTAACTGTTATGACTGTTAGAAATGTTATATTGCTACCTATACATGCGTCTATGAACAAAGATTATGTCTGTATCTATGACTCCCAACATGAGTGGCCCGTAGAAAATAATAGATCATATAGATCAACGGGGACAGAAACAAAGGATATGTCATTATGTTTAAGTTGGTGGATAAATATTCTAAACCTCCAGGGATACAGTAACAGAGGCAATTGGATTATTAAAATGAAAGGCATGTCTTGATTCTTAGTCATTACTTTTTGTAGCAGCTTGTGGCAACATGTGGTCTTTTGACATTTCACATGTGAAAATGTTAATTTCCATGGGAAAAGACAAGATGATAATTTCGCATGCCTTTTCTATAAGGGACACACACGCATACACACACACACACATACACACTGACCAGAAAAAGCTCAGTCTCTTTATGACCTGGATTTATTAAAGAAATTACATCTTTTGTTAGAGAAACCATAATATCCTTCCTGCCATTGTGTGACTACGACAAATGTCAAAGCCTAACATCTCTGAACTATCATGCCAGAGGTCCATACAGTTGCCATTGGTAACATCAAAGCCTACTTATTAAATTATCCAACTGAATTTCATGCAAGACAATGAAGTAAAAAGGAAAAAAACGCAGCCTAGAGAAAAAGGCAAGAAGATGGAGATCACAACACACGTAATTCCATGTGAAGTCAAATACTTATTTCCATCAGGTGGCTTGTAAAGCAACAAGCCCAGGGGCAGCGAGCGTATGACAAATATTTCTCATAATGGTCGGAAAACTAATGAAGCATGAAAGCTATTGAGCTCTGCTGGGGGCCCTGTGGCCATCGTCATCCCATTCTCCTTATTCTTCTCTCTCTTTCTTTCATTCTTCCCATCCTTCTCCAGACTTATTTCTACTTTATACTTTTCCCGCCTCTCTCTCTCTCTTCCATTTTTCCCATTATTGTTCTCTCCTTCAGCCTTGTTCCTTTATTTCCATTCTCTACTTTTCCTCTCTCTCTCTTTCATGGTCAAAACACATTCAATGGTTGTAAAGATGGGGAGAAATAATAATAAGGAGATAAAGAGATGCACTGCTTTTTTTGACACCACACACAAAGCATGTCCTGCAGGCTCTAGTTTTATCGTATCTTGATTATTGTCCAGTCATATGGTCAAATGCCACAAAGAAAGACCTAGTTAAGCTGCAGCTGGACCAGAACAGAGGAGAACTGTCACACCCTGATGTTTCACCTGTCTTTGTGCTTGTTTCCACCCCCTCCAGGTTTCGCCCATCTTCCCCATTATCCCCTGTGTATTTATACCTGTGTTCTCTGTTTGTCTGTTGCCAGTTCGTTTTGTTTGTGAAACCTACCAGCGTTTGTTACCCTGCTCCTGCTTGTTTCTTGCTCCTGTTTTCTAGTCCTTTCCGGTTTTGACCGTTCTGCCTGCCCTGACCCTGAGCCTGCCTGCCGTTCTGTACCTTGCCCCACCTAACTGGATTATTGACCCCTGCCTGTCCGGTCCCTGAGACTGCCTGCAGTTCTGGACCCATTGCACCCTCTCTGGATTATTGACCCCTGCCTGCCTTTGACCGGTCGTTTACCTGCCCCTGTTTAGAAATAAACGTTTGTTTCTTCGACACTGTCTGCATCTGAGTCATACCTGAAATGTGATAGGAACATCTTGCTCTTCATTGTAATCAGAGTGCTAATATTAATACTATGCATGCCAGTCTCTCTTGGGTAAGAGTTGAGGAAAGACTGACTGCCTCACTTCTTGTTTTTATAAGAAACATTCATTTTTTTGCGTAGTCAACTTACAAACAGTACTGACACACACACTTACCCCTCCATACATGCCATCAGGGGCCTTTTCACAGTCCCCAAGTCCAGAACAAATTCAGGGAAACATACTGTGGTATTATACAGAGGGCATGGAGCTCCCTTCCATCTTATATAGCGCAAGTGAACAGCAAACCTGGTTTCAAAACACAAATAAAGCAACACCTCACGGCACAACGCCTCTCCCCCATGTGATCTACTTATTGTGTGTATGTACTGAAATGTATGTGTAACTGATAGATGCGCACACACACACAAATAGACACACACTACATGTCAATGTTTTTAAATGTACGTAAATTGTAAAGTATTTTGTCTGTTATGTCTTTTTAGTTATGTGTCGAACCCCAGTAAGACTAGCTGTCGGCTAATGGGGATCCTAATTTTTTTTAATCAAATCTCTCTCTCTCTCACACACACACACACACACACACACACACACACACACACACACACACACACACACACACACACACACACACACACACACACACACACACACACACACACACACACAATTTTATTCTCCCCATCCTTCTTTCTCTCCTTCACACCTGTTCTCTTATTTGTTCTCTTATGTCCATGCTGTCTCTCCCTCACTCTTTGAAGATACTGAATTGTCTGTTCAAGCAGTTGACACATAGTTTGGACACACATTGGTGCAACACAAGCCATCAGAGGTCTCTTCACAGTCCCCAGGTCCAGAACAGAGGCAGGAAACGAACAGTATTAAATAGAGCCAACATAATAATGTTGCTGGAGGGGATGGCTGCCGTTTTAACTTCTTTGGGATAGGGGGATGAAAAACGGATGAAAAACGTACACAATTTAACCTGTTATGGCTAGGGGGCAGTATTTTCACGGCTGGATAAAAAACGTACCCGATATAATCTGATTATTAGTCCTGCCCAGAAACTGGAATATGCATATAATTATTAGCTTTGGAGAGAAAACACTCCAAAGTTTCTGAAACTGTTTGAATGGTGTCTGTGAGTATAACAGAACTCCTATGGCAGGCAAAAACCTGAGATGCTTCTGTTCAGGAAGTACCCTGTCTGAACATTTCTTGCCCTTCTTTATTATCTCTATCGTTTACAAAGGATCTCTGCTCTTACGTGACAATTCACACGTCTCCAATGAGGTCTCATAGCCCGGGAAAAACAGGAATGACGTAATTCAAAGCCCTGGCTGAAACAAAGGAGAGCAAAAGCTAAGTGGTCACTCAATGGTCTAAGCCTTAGGCGCGTGACACGCCCCGCCCCCGGCTTTCGGTTTTTTCCTCAGTTTACAGACAGGCAGATTCCCGGTCGGAATATTATCGCTTCTCTACGAGATAAATTGCATAAATATTGGTTTTAAACAGCGGTTGACATGCTTCGAAGTACGGTAATGGAATATTTAGAAATTTTTTGTCATATTTTGCGTCATGCTCGTGGCCGAGATTTAGCGTTGGGATAGTGTCTAGAACGCACGAACAAAACGTCGCTGTTTGGATATAACGATGGATTATTTGGGACCAAACCTACATTTGTTATTGAAGTAGAAGTCCTGGCAGTGTATTCTGATGAAGAACAAGCAAGGTAAGAACATTTTTCTTATAGGAAATGTGATTTTGGTGAAGGCTAAACTTGCAGGGTGTCTAAATAGCTAGCCCTGTAACGCCGGGCTATGTACTTACATTATTGCAAAATGTGCTTCATCCGAAAAGCTATTTTAAAATCGGACATATCGAGTGCATAGAGGAGTTCTGTATCTATAATTCTTAAAATAATTGTTATGCTTTTTGTGAACGTTTATCGTGAGTAATTTAGTAAAATCACCGGAAGTGTTCGGTGGGAATGCTAGTTCTGAACGTCACATGCTAATGTAAAAAGCTGGTTTTTGATATAAATATGAACTTGATTGAACAGACATGCATGTATTGTATAACACAATGTCCTAGGTGTGTCATCTGATGAAGATCATCAAAGGTTAGTGCTGCATTTAGATATGGTTTGGGTTTATGTGACATGATATGCTAGCTTGAAAAATGGCTGTGTGATTATTTCTGGCTGGGTACTCTGCTGACATAATCTAATGTTTTGCTTTCGCTGTAAAGCCTTTTTGAAATCGGACAGTTTGGTTAGATAAAGGAGAGTCTTGTCTTTAAATAGCTGTAAAATAGTCATATGTTTGAAAAGTGTAAGTTTTCGGATTTAGAGGAGTTTGAATTTCGCGCCCCGCCCATCATTGGATATTGGAGCAGACGTTCCGCTAGCGGAACGTGTAGATGTAAGAGGTTTTGGTTACTACTCCTGCCCAGAAACTAGAATATGCATGTAATTGGTAGATTTGGATAGAAAACACTCTAAAGTTTCTAAAACTGTTTGAATTGTGTCTGTGAGTATAACAGAACTCATATGGCAGGCCAAAACCTGAGAAGATTCCATACAGGAAGTGCCCTGTCTGACAATTTGTTGTCCTTCTGTTGCATCTCTATCGTCATTACAGCATCTGTGCTGTAACGTGACACTTTCTAAGGCTTCCATTGGCTCTCTAAAGCTGCCAGAAAGTGGAATGGGGTGTCTGCTGTCTCTGGGCGAAGAACAGCAGGAGAGTATGCAAGTGATCAGCCTGAGGACAGTGAGACTGGAGATGCGCGGTCACGAGAACTCGCCATGTTTTTCTTTCAGTCTTTGAATGAATACAACGTCGCCCGGTTGGAATATTATCGCTATTTTATGAGAAAAATAGCATAAAAATTGATTTTAAACAGCGTTTGACATGCTTCTAAGTACGGTAATGGAATATTTAGATTTTTTTTTGTCACGAAATGCGCTCGCACGTTACCTTTCGGATAGTGACCTGAACGCACGAACAAAATTGAGGTATTTGGATATAACTATGGATTATTTGGAAACAAAACAACATTTGTTGTTGAAGTAGAAGTCCTGGGAGTGCATTCTGACGAAGAACAGCAAAGGTAATCCAATTTTTCTAATAGTAATTCTGAGTTTAGGTGACCCCGAAGTTGGCGGATGTCAAAATAGGTAGCCGTGATGGCCGAGCTATGTACTCAGAATATTGCAAAGTGTGCTTTCGCCGAAAAGCTATTTTAAAATCTGACACCGCGATTGCATAAAGGAGTTCTATATCTATTATTCTTAAAATAATTGTTATGTATTTTGTCAACGTTTATCATGAGTAATTTAGTAAATTCACCGGAAGTTTTCGGTGGGTATGCTAGTTCTGAACATCACATACTAAAGTAAAAAGCTGGTTTTTGATATAAATATGAACTTGATTGAACAAGACATGCATGTATTGTATAACATAATGTCCTAGGAGTGTCATCTGATGAAGATCATCAAAGGTTAGTGCTGCATTTAGCTGTGGTTTTGGTTTTTGTGACATATATGCCTGCTTTGAAAATGGCTTTGTGATTATTTCTGGCTGGGTACTCTGCTGACATAATCTAATGTTTTGCTTTCGCTGTAAAGCCTTTTTGAAATCGGACAATGTGGTTAGATTAACGAGAGTCTTATCTTTAAAATGGTGTAAAATAGTTGATTGTTTGAGAAAATTTTATTGTGGTATTTTAGTCGGTTTTGTATTTCGCGCCGTGCGATGCCATTGGCTGTTGGCTAGGGGTTCGGCAGGCGGAACGGGGTTCTGCTAGTGGAACGTCTGTCCTCAACAGGTTAATATCTTCTTAGGGCTAGGGGGCAGTATTGAGAATTTTGAAAAAAATATGTGCCCATTTTTAACTGCCTCCTACACCAACTCAGAAGCTAGAATATGCATATTATTGTTTGGATAGAAAACACTCTGAATTTTCTAAAACTGTTTGAATTGTGTCTGTAAGTATAACAGAACTCATATGGCAGTCACAACCCTGAGACAAATTCTGACAGGAAGTGGATAACTGATGTGTTGAATTACCTTTAAGCCTATGCCATTGAAACACACAGGGGCTTATTAATCTTTGAGCACTTCCTATGGCTTCCACTAGATGTCACCAGTCTTTACAAAGTGTTTTGAGTCTTATACTGTGAGATCTGACCGAACAAGAGCCATGGAACGGTGGTGGCCGATTAGACTCTGGCACGCGAGTTCATGTTGGGTACTCTCGTTCCAATACGTTTTAAAAGAGAATGCAATCGTCCGCCTTGAATATTATTCATGTTCTGGTTAAAAAAGGCACTAATGATTTATGCTATACAAAGTTTGACATGTTTGAACAAACGTAAATATTTTTTTCCCCCTCGTTCATGAAGTGAAGTCCGGCGGGCATAGATCATGTGCTAACAACACGGAGCTTTTTGGACATAAATGATGAGCTTTTTCGAACAAAACTACATTCGTTATGGACCTGGGATTCCTGGAAGTGACATCTGATGAAGAGAATCAAAGGTAATGGATTATTTACATAGTATTTTCGATTTTAGATCTCTCCAACATGGCGGTTAGTCTGTATCGCAAAGCGTTTTTTTCTGGGCGCAGTGCTCAGATTATTGCAAAGTGTGATTTCCCAGTAAGGTTATTTTTACATCTGGCAAGCCGGTTGCGTTCAAGAGATGTAAATCTATAATTCTTTGAATGACAATATAATATTTTACCAATGTTTTCGAATAGTAATTATTTAATTTGTTGTGCTGATTTGACTGGTGGTTATTGGAGGGAAACGATTTCCTGAACATCAACGCCATAGTAAAACGCTGTTTTGTGATATAAATATGAACTTGATAGAACTAAAAATGCATGTATTGTCTAACATAATGTCCTAGGAGTGTCATCTGATGGAGATTGTCAAAGGTTAGTGCATAATTTTAGCTGGTTTTCTGCTTTTGGTGACGCCTGTCTTTGAATTTACAAAACATTACACACAGCTATTGTCAATGTACTCTCCTAACATAATCTAACTTTATGCTTTCGCCGTAAAGCCTTTTTGAAATCGGACAACGTGGTTAGATTAAGGAGATGTTTATCTTTCAAAGGGTGTATGTTTGAGAAATTTGAATTATGACATTTAATTGTTTTCAAATTTGGCGCTCTTGATATTTCACCTGTTGTTGATAGGGTGTACCAGGGGTGGCACGCTTGCGTCCCACATAGCCCCTAGAGGTTAACCTGTTGAGGATCTTATCCCGATCTTATCCCGGTATTGGGATTCATTGTCATGTGACCATGGCGGGGAATTCAAAACTGCAAGAGTAATCATTTCAAAAAATCAAATAATCAACTATTTTCCTCCATTTGAAAGATATATCTCCTAAATCTAACCACGCTGTCCGATTTTCAGAGGCATTACGGAGAATGCATAAAGTTAGGTTATGTGAGGAGAGTACATTGACAATAGCTGCGTGTAATGTTTAGCCAATTCAAAGAAGGGCATCAACAGACAGAAAACTAGCTAGAATTATGCACTTACCTTTGACAATCTGCATCAGATGACACTCATAGGACATTATGTTATACAATACATGCATTTTTAGTTCCATCAAGTTCATATTTATATCCAAAAACAGCATTTACAGTCGCGGTGAAATTCAGAATTTTTTTCGGCTCGAATGCACCCAGTGAATCCAGCATTACAAATCACGGAATTACTATTCGAAAACATTGGTAAATTATAATATTGTCATTCAAAGAATAATATATTATCATCTCGTAATTGCTACCGAAGGGCCAGATCTCAAAATAACTTTACTGGGAAATCACATTTTGTATAAACTGGGTACTATGCTAACAACAATAAGCTATATGCTAAGCTAAGCTAAGCTATACCGTTAGCATTAGCATCATCTAATATCGATAATAACATTCTAAATATCCCCTTACCTTTGATTATCTCCATCAGAAGGCGCTGCCAGAGATCCCAGGTCCAGAACAAATGTGGTTTCTTTTGACAAAGTTCATAATTTATGTCCAAATAGTTAGCGTTCAGTAGGCTCCCACAAAATGAGGTGGGCAGTGTAAAGTCACGTCGAAAAACTAAAGAAAACCTAGTAAATAATCTATTTACGTTTGTTTAAACATGTCAAACGTTGTTTAGCACTAATCTTTTGTTCCATTTTTAACGTGAAACATCAGTAAACATCAGTAATATTTTCACACAACCTATCAAGTGTCTAGAATAAACGATAATGACAAAGGCACTCTTCTCAGATTCATGCGCAGGCGCAAAAAATGAAGTGATGACGTGTCAACTTGTAAGCTTTCTAATTCGGTGTGTATTTATCACAGATGCTTCAAACAACTTTCTAAAGATCGTTGACATCTAGTGGAAGCAGTAGGAGTTGCGAACTGAATCCTTTCTCACTGTGGTATCTTTAAAACAATGACACTAAATAGTACAGTCACAAAATTCTCTTTTTTTTAATCTATTTTTCACAGGTTTTTGCCTGCAATATGAGTTTTGTTATACTTACAGACACCATTCAAACTGTTTTAGAAAATTCAGAGTGTTTTCTATCCGAATGTGTTAATAATATGCATATCCTAGCTTCTGAGTTGGTGTAGGAGGCAGTTAAAAATGGGCACATATTTCTTTCAAAATTCTCAATACTGCCCCCGTGGCCCGTAGAGGTTAACAAAGTTAACCATTTTCACTGTAGTGTCCAAAACATCTTTCCAGCTGTCAGGCATTCCCTTGGCAGCAAGAGTCTCTCGGTGGATGTTGCAGTGTACCCAAGTGATGTCCGGAGCAACTGCTTGCACGCCCGTTACCACTTCACTATGTCTTCCTGTCATGGCTTTTGCGCCATCAGTATAGATACCAACACATCTTGACCACCAAAGTCCATTTGATGTCACAAAGCTGTCCAGTCCTTTAAAAATATCCTCTCCTGTTGTCCTGGTTTTCAGTGGTTTGCAGAAGAGGATGTCTTCCTTAATTAACCCCCCATAAATGTAACGGTCATATACCACGAGCTGTGCCAGGCCCGCCACGTCTGTTGACTCATCCAACTG
The DNA here is from genome assembly GCF_901001165.1 of Salmo trutta. Classification (NCBI taxonomy): domain Eukaryota; kingdom Metazoa; phylum Chordata; class Actinopteri; order Salmoniformes; family Salmonidae; genus Salmo; species Salmo trutta. The sequence continues at coordinate 6,495,923 of NC_042977.1, forward strand.
TAACGCATAGAATTCACTGGCTTGTATGAGAAGCAGCAATTGTTTCAAAACATCTCCTGCCATGTCACTGATGCGTCGTGAAACAGTGTTGTTTGATGAAGTCATTGTCTGTATAGTTTTTTTGGCCTTTCCCACCTGCAATTTCCCAGCCATATCCACGGTAGCAGGAAGAATTAAGTCCTCCACAATAGTATGGGGCTTGCCTGTTCTAGCTAATTGGTAGCTCACCATATATGATGCTTCTAGCACGTTCTTATTAATGGTATCTGTTGCTTTTATACATGTCTTACTACTCCAAAGCCATCTTCATTCTCACTCAAAAAACTCCTGTGGCTCATTTTTCAAATTGGCATGTTTTTTTTCTACCTGTCTGTGCAAGAGTGAAGGTTTCATCGAGTTGTGAAATAGTACTTTTGCACATATAACACACTGTGGCTGAGGATTGGCACTACTACCAATATAAGTGAACTCCAAATCAATGTAGTTGTCATCATATTTGCGCCTCTTCGATGGTCCAACGTCCCTGTCTGTTGTTCGGTGCTTTCCCGGGTAAGGGGGCAGTAGCTCTTCGGCTGCATCAGATTCACAACTGTCAGTGTCCATGCTAGCTGGGCTAACAACAAATGTAGAATTACTGATGCTAGCATTGGATGCGCTTGTGGAAGCAGAACAACTTGTGTCATCGACAGGTGCAGGTGTAGTACTGCTGGTAGTAGCAGTACTACCAGTAGAGCTGGTATGTGTCTCTATGGGCCTAACTTGGTTTTTAACCCTTTATCAATTTTTGAGCAAACGAAATGAGCAGCAGCTACATTTGTCTACATACGGACCGTTAGTTGAATTCACGCAAGAGAGTAATGGTGAACATGAGCGGTGTCCCATGTCTCCTCCGCGCGCCTGAACAAGTCGTCCACCGCAGGAGCCTTGATCTGGCTCTGATGCCAAGGCGCCAGAACCGGCTGGTACCCCAGTACGCACTGGAAGGGGGAGAGGTTAGTGGAAGAGTGGTGGAGCGAGTTCTGGGCCATCTCTGCCCAGGGCACAAACGTCGCCCACTCCCCCGGACGATCCTGGCAATAACACCTCAGAAACCTACCCACATCGTGGTTCACTCTCTCCACCTGCCCGTTGCTCTTGGGGTGAAAACCTGAGGCAAGGCTGACCGAGACCCCCAGACGTTCCATGAACGCCCTCCAGACCCTCGACGTGAACTGGGGAACCCGATCAGACACTGTATCCTCAGGCACCCCGTAGTGCCGGAAGACATGTGTAAACAAGGCCTCCGCAGTCTGTAGGGCCGTATGGAGACCGGGCAAAGGGAGGAGACGACAGGACTTAGAAAAACGATCCACAATGACCAGGATCGTGGTGTCACCCTGTTAGGGAGGAAGATCGGTCAGGAAATCTACCGACAGGTGCAACCACGGCCGTTGTGGAACGGGTAAGGGTTGTACCTTACCTCTGGGAAGGTGCCTAGGAGCCTTGCACTGGGTGCACACCGAGCAGGAGGAAACCCTCACATCCTTAGCCAAAGTGGGCCACCAGTACTTCCCACTAAGACATCGCACCGTCCGACCGATACCAGGATGAGCAGAGGAGGGTGACGTGTGGGCCCAATAGATCAGGCGGTCGCGGACAGCAGATGGATGATAGCGGGGTGAACAGGCAGTGGCTTGGGTGGTTGCTGTCCTTGATGATCTTTTTGGAGTTCCTGTGACATCGGATGCTTTTGTTGTCCTGGGGGGCAGGTAGTTTGCCCCCGGTGACGTGCTGTGCAGACTACACGGTGCAGTTGCTGTTGCCGTACCAGGCGGTGATACAGCTCGACAGGATGCTCTTGATTGTGCATCTGTAAAAGTCTGTAAGAGTGTTTTAGGTGACAAGCCAAATTTCTTCAGCCTCCTGAGGTTGAAAAGGCGGTGTTGCGCCTTCTTCACCACGCTGTCTGTGTGGGTGGACCATTTCAGTTTGTCTGTCATGTGTACGCTGAGGAACTTTCCACCTTCTCCACTGCTGTCCTGTCGATGTGGATGGGGGGGTGCTCCCTCTGCTGTTTCCGATCATCTCCTTTGTTTTGTTGACGTTGAGTGAGAGATTATTTTCCTGACACCACACTCCGTAGGCCCTCACCTCCTCCCTGTATGCTGTCTCGTCGTTGTTGGTAATCAAGCCTACCACTGTAGTGTCGTCTGCAAACTTGATGATTGAGTTGGAAGTGTTCATGGCCACGCAGTCACGAGTGAACAGGGAGTACAGGACAGGGCTGAGAACGCACCCTTGTGGGGCCCCAGGGTTGAGGATCAGCAGTGTGGAGATTTATTTCATACCTTCACCATCCTTCAAAAAGTTCAGGACCCAGTTGCACAGGGCGGGGTCGAGACCCAGGGTCTCATGCTTAATGACGAGTTTGGAGGGTACTATGGAATTAAATGCTGAGCTGTAGTCAATGAACAGCATTCTTACATAGGTATTCCTTTTGTCCAGATGGGATAAAGCAGTGCGCAGTGTGATGGCGATTGCATCATCAGTGGGCCTATTGGGGCGGTAAGAAAATTGGAGTGGGTCTAGGGTATCAGGTAGGGTGGAGGTGATATGCTCCTTGAGTAGTCTCTCAAAGCACTTCATGATGACAGAAGTGAGTGCAATGGGGCGATAGTCATTTAGTTCAGTTACCTTAGCTTTCTTGGGAACAGGAACAATGGTGGCCATCTTGAAGGATGTGGAGACAACAGACTGGGATAGGGATTGATTGAATATGTCCATAAACACACCAGCCAGCTGGTCTGCGCATGCTCTGAGGACGCGGCTAGGCTTGCGAGGGTTAACACGTCTAATTGTTTTACTCACGTTGGCCACGGAGAAGGAGAGCCCACATGCATTAGTAGTGGGCTGTGTCAGTGGCACTGTATTGTCCGCAAAGCGAGCAAAGAAGTTGTTTAAATTTCTGGGAGCAAGACGTCGATGTCCGCATGGGCTGGTTTTGTTTTTGTAATCCGTGATTGACTGTAGACTCTGCCACATACGTCTCGTGTTTGAGCCATTGAATTGGGACTCTACTTTGTCTCTATACAGATGCTTTGCCTTGCGGAGGGAATAGCTGCACTGTTTGTATTCGGTCATTTTTCCAGTCGCCTTGCCATGATTATAATCGGTGGTTCGCGCTTTCAGTTTTGCGCGAATGCTGCCGTCAATCCACTGTTTCTGGTTAGGAAATGTTTTAAGTCACAGTGGGTATGACATCTCCGATGCACTTGCTAATAAACTCGCTCATCAATGTTGTTGTCTGAGGCTATCTGGAACATAACCCAGTCCACGTGATCGAAGCAATCCTGAAGCGTGGAATCCGATTTGTCAGACCAGCGTTGGACATTTCCTATTTTAGTTTCTGTCTATAGGCTGGGAGCAACAAAATGGAGTCATGGTCAGATTTGCCCGAAGGCAGGGCGCGGGAGGGCTTTGTATGCATAACGGAAGTTAGAGTAGCAATGATCCAGAATGCTAGCAGCCTGTGCCGCGTATTCGATATAGTGATAGAATTTAGGAAGCCTCTTTCTCAGGTTAGCTTTGTTAACTTCTATGGGCTACGTGGGACACTAGCGTCCCACCTGCGGGACACAGCCAGTGAAATATCAGGGCGGCAAATTCAAAAACAACAAAATGTCATGATTCAACTTTCTCAAACATACAACTATTTTACACCATTTTAAAGATACACTTCTCCTTGATGTAACCACATTGTCCGATTTCAAAAAGGCTTTACAGCGAAAGCAAAACATTAGATTATGTTAGGAGAGTACATAGACAAAAATAATCATACAGCCATTTTCCAAGCAAGGACATGTGTCAATAAAACCCAAAACACAGCTAAATGAAGCACTAACCTTTGACGATCTTCATCACATGACACTCCTAGGACATTATGTTACCAAATACATGTATGTTTTGTTCGATAAAGTTCATATTTATATCCAAAAACAGCATTTTACATTGGTGCGTGATGTTCAGAAAAGGTATTCCCACCAAAACTTCCAGTGAATGTGCAAATCAATTTACAAAAATACTCATCATAAACGTTGACAAAATATATAACAATTATTTAAAGAATTATAGATAGACTACTCCTGGATGCAACCGCTGTGTCAGATTTTAAAATAGCTTTACGGAGAAAGCACATTTTTCAATATTCTGAGTACATAGCTCAGCCATCACAGCGAGCTATACAGACACCCGCCAAGTTCGGGGCAACCTAAACTCAGAATTAGTATTAGAAATATTGTCTTACCTTTGCTGATCTTCGTCAGAATGCACTCCCAGGACTGCTACTTCCACAAGAAATGTTGTTTTTGTTCGAAATACTCCATATTTATGTCTAAATACCTCCGTTTTGTTCATGCGTACAGATCACTTATCCAAAGGCATTACGCGCGAGCGCGGAACCAGAGACAAAAAGTAAAAATGTTCCATTACCGTACTTAGAAGCATGTCAAACGCTGTTTAAAATCAATTTTTATGGTATTTTTAACGTAAAATTGCGATAATATTCCAACCGGACAATAGCATATTCATTCAAGAAGAAAAAGAAGGAACGGCGCCCTCGTGTGACGGAGCATATCCAATCCCTTTGTTGCCAGGCAGTCCACTCAGTAACTGAGCTCCTATACTCTGCCCAGTGACAAGAGAATGCTCAAACCACTTTCTGAAGGCTGTTGACAGCCAACGGAAGCCTTAGGAAGTGCAACGTCACCCCACAGACACTGTAGTTTCGATAGAGAATCAAAAGAAGAACTACAATTCTCAGACTTTCCACTTCCTGCTTGGATTTTTCTCAGGTTTTTGCCTGCCATATGAGTTCTGTTATACTGACAGACACCATTCAAACAGTTTTAGAAACTTCAGAGTGTTTCCTATCCAAATCTACTAATAATATGCATATTCCAGTTTCTGGGCCAGAGTAGTAACCTGTTTAAATTGGGTACGTTTTTCATCCGGCCGTGAAAATACTGCCCCCTAGCCCCAACAGGTATTAAGTTGTCATCGCTTTTATAGCCAATAGTTCTTCCCGGCTGTATGTAATAACAGTTCAGATTTCCTGGGCTAACAATGTAAGAAATAATACACAAAATAATACATAAAAAAACAAATAACTGCATAGTTTCCTAATGACCTGAAGCGAGGCAACCATCTCTGTCAGCGCCATCTTGCAATATATCTGACTAGGTATCCAGCTTTCCCTTTCCTTTTCCCTTTCCTCCTCTCTGGTGCTCGTTGTCGCCAGTTGTCTCATCATTACGCACACCTGCCACCATCGTTATGTGCACCTCATGACACTCACCTGGACTCCATCACCTTCCTGATTACCTCCCCTTTATCTGGCACTCCCTTAGGTTCTTTCCCCAGTCAGTATTGTTTATGTGTTTCATGTCTATATGCTACCCGTGGTTGTTATATTGTTCAATGTTCCGTTTGTTATTAAACTCACCACCTGCACTTGCTTTCTGACTCCCACCGTATATGTTACAGTATGTTGTGTGTGAATGAAGGAGAATGGATGAGTAAGTACATGTATTGAGGGGTGTAAATGTGTTTCAGAAGGAGTAATGGAAATTACACAGGACGTCTTATTTAATAAAAGGGGTTGCAGTCTGCTGTGTAGCGTTCATCCATGTGTACAGGTAAGAGTCTAGCTACAGTTTCAGATATAAGTTTATAATTTTGTCAGAAAGTTGTTTTCATTGCAAGTTAAAGCTTGCTGTTAGCTAGCTAATTGACATTAGGTGGCTGGCTTGCTAGCTAACATTAACATTCAGTGTATGATCTGTGTAGTAATATTTTCTCAGAAATGAATTTGCATTGCTAGTTAGCCTAATGTTAGCTAGCTAACTAGCTAACATTGAAGCTATTTGGTTAGCTTTAACTAGCTATGACAATCGGTTTGCATTGCTAGTACTCTATGGATTGGGATTATGGTTCATTGTTTAGCTAGCTACCTAGCTACATGTCTATACAAAAGACCTCAAGTTAAAGTGCACGGTTAGCTAGCTAGCTGACGTTAGGTGGCTGGCTCGCTAGCTAACATTAAGTGTATGATCTGTGTAGTATTGTAGTCCCAGAAAGCCATTTGCATTGCTAGTTATAGCCTAATGTTAGCTAACTATTTGGTCAACTTTAGCTAGCCTATGACAGTTAGTTTGCTAGGACTCTATGGATTGGGATTATGGTTCATTGTTTAGTTAGCTAGCTAACTACATGTCTAAACAAAAGACTGCACATCACCAGATGATTACATGACCAATCAAGTTGTGATTATGGCTATCTTTTGTATAATAATGCTAAAATATTTGTGCCTGGAATTTGTCTTTCCGCATCAGTAGAACAAGCCTGACTCTCCTCCACCAGTCATACAAGGAGAATGATCTAATGCCTCCCATCAAAAAGAGAGCTGGCCCAAGCAAGCATAGGTTACACCTGAAGCATGAGGACTTGCAGCGAGTTGTGAACTTCATCAACAACTACGCAGAGGATAATGCAATAGTATTACCAGGATGCCACCCGGGACACAAACACTTTGGTGGAAAGCTGCTGCCATCTCATATGACAAAAGCAGCGGTGTGGCGTCTCTACAAAGAATCGATGACGACAGTTGGTATGTAAAGCATAAACAACACATTTTCATTATTTAATTTACCTCCAACATGATTGCCACTACTTTTATTGATCTCACATTATTTCTGTATTTTCCAGAGGTATGTGTAGTTGGGCTGTCTTCCTTTAGGAATCTGTGGGAAAAATTGCTGCCCCACATCACAATCACTAAGCCCCGGACAGACTTATGCTGGCACTGCCTGATCACAGGTCACACCAAGTTTGCACCAGACTGGTGCTTCAGCCTCATCAAGCAGCGCTTCAGAAAGACCAGAGTGAACACTTTGTCTGAGATTGCTGGTGTTGTGAAGGACAGCACTGTGACGGGTCATCATCCCACAGCTGGTTGGACTAGAGCGGGGGTCGGCAACCCGCGGCTCTAGAGCCGCATGCGGCTCTTTAGCGCCGCCCTAGTGGCTCCCTGGAGCTTTTTCAAAAATATGAAAATGGAAAAAGATGGTGTGAATATATTTTTTGTTTTAATATAATTTATTATCTAATGCTGTAAAAATGTGTATAATAAATATTTAATTTCAACATTTCTGTCAACGAAGATTTACGTCATAGCCTGCGACACACGCTTCTTTCAGCTCGGCGTAGTGCCAGACAGGTGGCTGTTGCAAACAAACCGGCGGGTGTGTCATGGGCCATTGATCCCAAAGGGAAAAAGAGAAAGATAGCTGAGGAGAACAGAGGATTCCACAGTTCTTGGACCGAATCATTTGCTTTCATTGCCAATGCGGAAGGATTGCCTGCATGTTTGCTTTGTAATGAGAAGTTGTCAAATAACAAAAAGAGTAACGTGGAAAGACATTTCCATTCTTCCTGACAGTTATAGGAACATGAAGAAATATGCATTTGGAGTATTATCCATCTTTGGATCAACATACCTGTGCGAGCAGATATTCTCAAACATGAACTACATAAAATCCAAATACCGCACCCGCCTCACAGATGAGAGCTTGCAGTCCTGCGTGAAGATTAAAGTTACATCTTACATGCCCGATGTTGAGAAGCTGTCCAGTGATGTCCAAAAACAGAAGTCACATTAAACGGGTAAGAACACCATCCTGTCATAGGCACATATTTAGTAACAAAGTGGCTGTTATTATAAAGTGATTTCTGATTTTTGTCAGTATATATTTGGAATGACACATAGGGATATTATTGTGTTTTGTTGCTCAGGTCCGAGGATGGCTGCATTTTATTGTGCGTGTCAAAAGAGAAGAGGGTGCTGCTGCACATTTGCAGAAAACTAAAGAGAAGAGGATAATGCACAGAAATCGAACTTCAACTGTATTATTTTAATTTTATATACTTTACCTTTTCAAAAGGCTGCTGTTTTATTGCATTCTGTCTGTTGCCCAGATAAGGGGGAAAAGAGAAGAGGATTGTAATCGTATTATTGAGGATTGAAAAGTACTGCATTTTATTTCCATGGGGAGGTCTGAAATTACAGGAGGCCTATCATGCACATTGCACATTGTTTTTGTTTTTTCGAATCCTAAAATAAAAATGACATAAAAAATCTGATTTCTGTATTGTATTTCTATAATTTCATCAATGCAACGAAACATAATACATTAATATTATAATGGAAGTTGAACTTAAAGCACCATCGTACAGCAGAGTAGTCACGTGGTGCGTCATTCTCTCCAGGATGCGCTGCAGGTAAAATAAACATTTAATCATGAATGCTCATTATGTATTTGTAGCCTACTTATCATTTTGATAGTAGGCTAATATAGCTAATATAGACACTTACAGCATGTGTTGCCTTCATTATAAGGCTTATATAAGGCTTTTAATTTTTTGCGGCTCCAGACAGATTTGTTTTTTGTTTTTTTGGTCCAATAAGGCTCTTTCAACATTTTGGGTTGCCGACCCCTGGACTAGAGGATGGTAAAGTGCTGGTGGAAAGCTTTACTGCAACAAGACCTGACTCTGTACTTGCACAGATCAAGCAGTACCAGCACTTCAGGTGAATATAATTTTCATTGCATTGTATGAGGTTATTCTTATCTAAATCTGGGAGGTGAATTGATGTTATGCAAGGTTGTAATGTCTTCAAAAATGTTTGGGTATTTCCTGTGTCGTGGAAATTCTTACACAGTGATACTTAAAGTCAATCTTAAGTGAATCATTGTGTATTGTCATCGCGCTGGAGCTGTCATCAATCAAGAGCTCTACCTGGGAAGACTCAGGAGTTGTCTTATATACGGCTATACACATACAAGTTATATTTGCATGATTTAGCATAATTCATTAATCATTACCATTTTGTTTTATTCATGTGACATACCAATACCTCACGAGGCTTCTTTCTCTCTAAGCTGAGACCTTGAAACGGAGATATCTTTCGTTTGTTCTCAAAACATGGTCTGGGTGTACTGCCAAATTACAGCTACTGTTAGTGTGGATTTGTACAGTCAGCCACTTGCATGAACACAGAAATTGGTTTATAGAACAGCATATGAATACAACCCAGAAATTAGTTCTAAGAAAAGCACAAACATTAAAATTACCATTACATCTGTTTTACAGCTTCGATGCTCAGGAGCCTGCTGTTGTTGTTGCCAAGGAGCGTTTGGACTCAGTCGGGACCAGGATTCAGCTGCTGTGCAACGCTGATATTCTTCCTCCCATAGATTGTCTGCCTGTACAAGCACCACCTGGACTGGACACAGATAGACAAACGTATCTTTTTGAGACGATTAGGGAGCTTTGCGACGAAGAGGCTATGGACATCAGATGCCCTGCACCAAAGTCAAGGGCAGGACAGAAACAGGCTCTCCGAATATAGATTCCCTTGTTAATGTGTGTTTCGGACAGACCAGTTTATCACTGGGGGCGAGTTCCCAGTCACCAGCACTATCTGCAGTGCCTCAGATAGTGCTGATGACTGGGAATGGACATTCACATTACTCTCTCCTAACACACACGCCATACATTGCTGCTACTATTTATTTTTTATATTGCTGCTCAGCCACTTTATCCCTGATTGTTTGCATATAACTATCTCATCTATCACCAGTATCACTGATATTGTTATTGTACATACCTTATATTATTTTGTTCTTTCTGTACTTCTATTTTTTTCTTTATATTGACACTATCTACTTTTGATATTGCTACTATGCAAGTAACCATTTCACTGTACTGGTTACACCTTCTGTAGAGACCCATCCACTTAGCAAGATGTGGCTGGGGGTTATAGCATTTCTTTCACATGACCCATCAATTTAGACAAGTGTGTCTGGGTAAGCGTCATCTAATATTTATATTATATTTTTATCTGGACACTTTCTGTTTATCTGGATTTTTTTCCTTATTGTAGGCTACTACTTTTACCACTTTTAGCCTTAATCTTTACCACACTACATGACCGTTAGCACATGACCTCATATGTGAATCCTTAAAGAGATGGGTGGGGCTAAGGCTTTAGAAGGTGTGAACAATGTTGAATGGGTGTAGACAAGAGCTCTCCAGAAGTTTACCAAAACATTCAAGGGCCATTTTCTCAAAAGGTGGGATTACAAGTTTATCAACTTTCAAAGCAGAATTACTTTCCCATTGTTCCTCAAAAATGCAGTGTATGATATAACATTTTGTATCTCTGAGTCCCTACTTTTATCCAATGTAAAAAAATATATATATTTCAAATGTTGCTACATAAGACCAAATCCAGATGGTGAGTCACAATTGGGCGTACTTGAACTAGTCCGTGCAGATATACAAGAGATGAAAGCTAGCCTTGAGATGAGTGACAAGAAAGTACTATTGAAACTGACATTAATGAACTTAAAAAACAGAACAAAATTCTAAGTGAATCCTTACTTGGTATACAGACTAGATCTATGTGAGAAAATCTGGTGCTTACTGGATTTAAAGAGAATGGTGAAAATCCAGCATTACCGCCAAAATGGATGAGGCAAGTCAAAGGAGGAGAATGTAAAGTACTTGTCTGTCGGCCCTACATTAAAGACCAAAATTGGTTAAAAAAAATAAAAATAAATAAATAAAAGGTATACCAGTTCCATTTAAGGACCCAAAAATTGACAGATTCAGGTTGCAAAATAGTTGTGAAGAAATTTTCGATGTGCCGATTCCATTGCACATGGTTTATGAACTGAAACACAAAACCATGCCTTATTCAAAAGTTTTTCTATTTAAATTATTATGCAAATTCTTGAAACCAATAGAATGTTATGTATATGGGGGATACAACCATCCCAACTCTGCAGATTTTGCAGCGAAGAGACGGAATCATCACTTGTTTTAATACATCCCTGTTAGCGAGCATTTCTCCTTTGCCAAGATAATCCATCCACCTGACAGTTGTGGCATAACAAGAAGCCGATAAAACTGCATGATCATTACACAGGTGCACTTTTAGCTGGGGACAATAAAATGCTACTCAAAAGTTTGCAGTTTTGTCACACAACACAATGCCACTGAAGTTTTAAGTTTTGAGAAAGCATGCAATTGGCATGCTGACTGCAGGAATGTCCACCAGACCTGTTGCCAGAGATTGAATGTTCATTTCTCTATCATAAACCGCCTCCAAAGTCGTTTTTGAGAATTTGGCAGTATTTCCAACTGGCCTCACAACCACAGACCACGTGTAACCACGCCAGCCCAAGGCCTCCACATCCAGCTTCTTCACCTGCGGAATCATCTGAGACCAGCCACCAGGACTGCTGATGAAACTGTGGGTTTGCACAAACAAATAATAAACCGTCTCAGGGAAGCTGATCTGCATGCTCATCGTCCTCATCAGTGTCTTGGCCTGACTGCAGTTCGGCGTCATAACTGACGTCAGTGGGAAAATGCTCACCTTCGATGGCCACTGGCACGCCGGAGAAGTGTGCTCTTCACAGATACATCCCGGTTTCAACTGTATCGAGTAGACAGCGTGTATGGCGCCGTGTGGACAAGCAGTTTGCTGATGTCAATGTTATGAACAGAGTGCCCTATGGTGGCGGTGGGGTTATGGTATGGGCAGGTATAAGCTATGGACAACGAACACAATTGCATTTTATCCATGGCAATTTGAATGCACAAAGATACCGTGACAAAATTCTGAGGCCCATTGTCGTGCCATTCATCCGCCGCCATCATCTCATGTTTCAGCATGATAATGCACACACTCATTTTATTTAATGTAACAAATAAAAAATTAAACCTCAAACAATTCATGGTAATTCATGGTAACCTCGCAAACAATTCATTTATACCCGGCGTTTATTTGAAACATGCGTTTATTTGCTGAAATGTGTGCCATTGCCTGACTATTAATAAATCCTGTTTGGGCTAGGGGGCAGTATTGAGAATTTTGGAAAAAATATGTGCCCATTTTTAACTGCCTCCTACACCAACTCAGAAGCTAGAATATGCATATTATTGTTCAGGTTTGGATAGAAAACACCCTAAAGTTTCTAAAACTGTTTGAATGGTGTCTGTGAGTATAACAGAACTCCTATGGCAGGCAAAAACCTGACAAGGTTTCATGCAGGAAGTACCCTGTCTGACAAGGAGTCGTGCGTCTTGCATCTGTTTATTGAAAAGTAAGGATCTTAGCTGTAACGTGACAATTCCCAGGGCTCCGATAGGCTCTCAGAACCCGGGAAATACCTGAAGGTTGACGAGGCAGCCTCAGGCTGAAACACATTATCGCCTTTGGTAAGTGGCGGATCAGAGGACCTTTGAATGAGGCGCGTGCACGATTCGCCCCTGTGGAGAAATTTAATTCGGCTGTTTAGGCTCATTGCATATTCCCGGTCGGAATATTATCGCTTTTCTACGAGATAAATGGCATAAAAATTGGTTTTAAACAGCGGTTGACATGCTTCGAAGTACGGTAATGGAATATTTAGACATTTTTTGTCACGCCAATGCGCCATGCGCGAGACCGTGATTTAGTATTCTGATAGTGTCTAGAACTCACAAACAAAACGTCGCTGTTTGGATATAACGATGGATTATTTGGGACCAAACCTACATTTGTTATTGAAGTAGAAGTCGTGGGACTGCATTCTGACGAAGAACAGGAAAGGTAAGAACATTTTTCTTATAGGAAATATGATTTTGATGAAGGCTAATCTTGCCGGGTGTCTAAATAGCTAGCCCGTGATGCCGGGCTATGTACTTAGAGTATTGCAAAATGTGCTTCATCCGAAAAGCTATTTTAAAATCGGACATATCGAGTGCATAGAGGAGTAATGTATCTATAATTCTTAAAATAATTGTTATGCTTTTTGTGAACGTTTATCGTGAGTAATTTAGCAAACTGTTAGTAAATTCCCCGGAAGTTTGCGGGGGTTATGCTTTTTCTGAACGTCACATGCTAATGTAAAAAGCTGTTTTTTGATATAAATATGAACTTGATTGAACAGACATGCATGTATTGTATAACACAATGTCCTAGGTGTGTCATCTGATGAAGATCATAAAAGGGTAGTGCTGCATTTAGCTGTGGTTTGGGTTTATGTGACATGATATGCTAGCTTGAAAAATGGGTGTCTGATTATTTCTGGCTGGGCACTCTGCTGACATAATCTAATGTTTTGCTTTCGTTGTAAAGCCTTTTTGAAATCGGACAGGGTGGTTAGATTAACGAGATTCTTGTCTTTAAATAGCTGTAAAATAGTCATATGTTTGAGAAATTGAAGTAATAGTATTTCAAACGATTCAAAAATCGCGCCACTGGATTTCAGTGGCTGTTACGTAGGTGGGACGAGTTCGTCCCACATGCGCCAGAGAGGTTAAAAGAGGCAAGGGTAGAAAACTCTGCGTTTAATTTAGGTTTTACAGTACTGTAAATTCTGGACTATATCTTTTTCCCAGGCTTTGAACCTCGCGGCTTAAACAATGACGCGGCTAATATATGGATTTTTCCCGCTTTCAATTTTTTTTCTTCCAAAAAAACACATTCGGTGACGTGCTCAGTTGTTTGCGGCATGAAGCTTTCATTAGACCAATGAAATTGCCGAACGGGTTAAGGTCAAAGAACTTTTTTGTTTACTGTTTAGATTAAATCGAGCGCTCTCATACTTCCCATCATTCTGATTACGGTAGTCATTTTGTCACCCTCATCATGGCAAAGACACGGAGAAATGCATATGATTCAGCTTTCAAGTTGAAGGCGATTGATCTGGCTGTTGGAAAAGGAAATAGAGCTGCTGCACGGGAGCTTGGTCTTAATGAGTCGATGATAAGATGTTGGAAACAGCAGCGTGAGGAATTGACTCAGTGCAAAAAGACAACTAAAGCTTACTGCTAATTTTTTTATTTTTTGTTACAAGCCGTGTTTCGTTAAAGCCTATTTATTTTTGTTACAAGCCGTGTTTCGTTAAAGCCTGTGTAAAGTTAATTTGTTTCAATATACCGGTAGGCACCTGCGGCTTATAGACATGTGCGGCTTATGTTCAAAATTAAAAAATTAAAACAAATTCAGTGGGTGCGGCTTATATTCAGGTGCGCTTAATAGTCCGGAAATTACAGTACTAACCAGTCTCCCCATGATTTTGCAAACCTTTTAAGAATAATTTGTTGTGTTACTGAACACAAATTATAGCTCTTTTGACAACTCTCTCAGAATTACCTCAAGTTCGGAGTAAAAGCAGCTCTATTCCTGGCTTGCACAGCATCTGTGTCCTAAATGGCACCATATTTCCTATGCAGTCAACTACTTTAGCCCTCTATGGCATACATTTTTATTTTTTGGGGAAAAAAATATTTCACCCCATTTTTTTGGGAGCTTGGTGGTCCCTGATAATATATCCATCATAAAATTAGATCATAAATATTGGTTTGTTGCCTCAGGGCAACAATGTGCTACGAGGGTACTGAAAAACCAAGGTTTTGCATAGTACATATAAGTGGAATAAGGAAAACAAACAATATATGCATTAGAAAAAGTTTTATTTTGACAAACATCAACCACAAATGGTTCCAACAAATCACAATTAGAAGCTTTAAAATCAAAATAATAAACAATCAAAAAAAAATAATACTAATTACAACTAACACCTCATGTATAAATGTTTCTTCCATTTCATATAAACCAACATCCAAATGACTGTCGGTGTGTGTGTGTGTGTGTGTGTGTGTGTGTGGGGAGGGGTTAGCCTTTTTTTGCGGGTATATGTGTGAGTGCGTCTCAGTGTATCTGAATGTGTGTTTGTGTGACTTATTGTTTGAATCAGTGTTTCTTTTTTTGACAAAGCACACTGATTTCCTATTCTGTGTGGAACCTCAAGAAGCAGTTGCTGGTGGATGTGAAACAGAGGTGGACATCACATTTCTGGCACTTGGCTTTTGGTGTACCTGTGCACCCTGGTACCTTGCATCTCCCCTTCTTTTCAGCCATAATCATCCAGTGGGCTGTGGCACCAGGCGCACATCAGGGACTGGAATTGGAGCAGCGGGTCCTTTTCTCCTCTTCTCCTCATACTCACCAGCAGTTGTGGAACTGGGATGACCTTTCTTGCACACCAGACTCTTTCCACTTTTGCATAGGCCTTCATGTATGACTTGAAGGTATACAGCTTCATTTGTTCCCTCTTTCTCATGCCAGTGCCTTCACAATCTCTTCGGTAGAGCAGCCAAGTGGTCACGATGATCATATCCATGAAGTGGAACACCAGCCGGTGGTACCACTTATTTGATCTGATTTTGATCCGTTACAGTGCAATCAGTGAGTCAGCAGATCCACCCATATTCTTGTTGTATTCTTTCACCCCGTTGTATTCTTTCACCATGGGCAGCCGAGCGGAAATGGAGGAAAACTAGCCTCCCTGCGAACCTGGCATCTTTTCACTCCCTCCTCTCTACATTTTCCTCCTCTGTTTCTGCTGCTAAAGCCACTTTCTACCACTAACTTCCAAGCATCTGCCTCTAACCCTAGAAAGCTCTTTGCCACCTTCTCCTCCCTCCTGAATCTCCCCCCCCCTCCCTCTCTGCAGATGACTTCGTCAACCATTTTGAAAAGATGGTCGACGACATCCGATCCTTGTTTGTTAAGTCAAACGACACCGCTGGTCCTGCCCACATTGCCCTACCCTATGCTTTGACCTCTTTCTCCCCTCTCTCTCCAGATGAAATCTTGCGTCTTATGACAGCCGGCTGCCCATCAACCTGCCCGCCTGACCCTATCCCCTCCTCTCTTCTCCAGACCATTTCCAGAGACCTTCTCCCTTACCTCACCTCGCTCATCAACTCATCCTTGACCGCTGGCTGCGTCCCTTCCATCTTCAAGAGAGCGAGAGTTGCACCCCTTCTCAAAAAACCTACACTCGATCCCTCCGATGTCAACAACTACAGACCAGTATCCCTTCTTTCTTTCCTCTCCAAAACTCTTGAACGTGCCGTCCTTGGCCAGCTCTCCTGCTCTCTCTCTCAGAATGACCTTCTCGATCCAAATCAGTCAGGTTCCAAGGCTGGTCATTCAACTGAGACTGCTCTTCTCTGTGTCACGGAGGCTCTCCGCACTGCTAAAGCTAACTCTCTCTCCTCTGCTCTCATTCTTCTAGACCTATCTGCTGCCTTTGATACTGTGAACCATCAGATCCTCCTCTCCACCCTCTCCGAGTTGGGTATCTCCGGCGCGTTCACTCTTGGATTGCGTCCTACCTGACAGGTCGCTCCTACCAGGTGGCGTGGCGAGAATCCATCTCCGCACCACGTGCTCTCACCACTGGTGTCCCCCAGGGCTCAGTTCTAGGCCCTCTCCTATTCTCGCTATACACCAAGTCACTTGACTCTGTCATATCCTCACATGGTCTCTCCTATCATTGCTACGCAGACGACACACAATTAATCTTCTCCTTTCCCTCTTCTGATAACTAGGTGGCGAATCGCATCGCTGCATGTCTGGCAGACATATCAGTGTGGATGACGGATCACCACCTCAAGCTGAACCTCGGCAAGACGGAGCTGCTCTTCCTCCCGGGGAAGGACTGTCCTTTCCATGATCTCGCCATCACGGTGGACAATTCCATTGTGTCCTCCTCCCAGAGGGCTAAGAGCCTCGGCGTGACCCTGGACAACCCCCTGTCGTTCTCCGCTAACATCAAGGCGGTGACCCGATCCTGTATGTTCATGCTATACAACATTCGCAGAGTACAACCCTGCCTTACACAGGAAGCGGCGCAGGTCCTAATCCAGGCACTTGTCATCTCCCGTCTGGATTACTGCAACTCCCTGTTGGCGGGGCTCCCTGCCTGTGCCATTAAACCCCTACAACTCATCCAGAACGCCACAGCCCGTCTGGTGTTCAACCTTCCCAAGTTCTCTCACATCACCCCGCTCCTCCACACACTCCACTGGTTTCCAGTTGAAGCTCGCATCTGCTACAAGACCATGGTGCTTGCCTATGGAGCTGTGAGGGGAACGGCACCTCCGTACCTTCAGGCTCTGATCAGGCTCTACAACCAAACAAGGGCACTGCGTTCATCCACCTCTGGCCTGCTGGCCCCCTTACCTCTGCGGAAGCACAGTTCCCGCTCAGCCCAGTCAAAACTGTTCGCTGCTCTGGCACCCCAATGGTGGAACAAGCTCCCTCACGACGCCAGGACAGCGAAGTCAATCACCACCTTCCGTAGACACCTGAAACCCCACCTCTTTAAGGAATACCTGGGATAGGATATAGTAATCCTTCTAACCCCCCCCCCAAAAAAAATATATAGATGTACTACTGTAAAGTGGTTGTTCCACTGGATATCATAAGGTGAATGCACCAATTTGTAAGTCGCTCTGGATAAGAGCGTCTGCTAAATGACGTAAATGTGATCATCTTTCGCTTGTGATCCCACCTGTCAACCTCAGTGACTGGGTGGAATCCAGTGTAATCACTCAGAAGGGTCACTGAGCGGTTATCATACCACTTCACAACTTGCAAGGTGGTTTCTCCAACCATGGCCATCTTCTGTTCAAAAGATCCACATCCTGCTCTCTTCAGCTCAGCATCAAACATCAAGTTGACACCTGGTAGTCTGTTGCCACAAACAGTACCAGTGCAGTGAATTCCCTGCTGAGCCAGTGTGAGCACAAGAGGGACACTCATAAACCAGTTGTTGAAGAAGAGCTTGTAGTTTTCTTGCTTGGGTATAGGCTGGACCAGGCGGAGGACAACGTTGCTACTTGCTCCCACATCTGCTAGCTCAGGGGGTTGTACAACTCTCCCTGTGTAGATTTCTAAGTTGTGCCGGACACCATCAGAGCCAGCCAAGACGAGTATCTTTTAGCCCCATTTCTTTGGTTTTCATGGCAGGTATTGCTTCAATCTATTTCTTCCCTTGAATGGGACCATCTACTCATCAACAGCCAGCTTCTCACCCATTGGGATTGACATCAGTTCTGAGGTTAGATGAGTGACCAGTGGTTGGATCTTGTGGAGTGGATCCTCATTTTCCTCATGTCTCTCTTCATTGTTACTGAAGTGAAGGGATTTTTTTGATGGCCTCCCATCTATTCAGTGTCATGGTGTCAGCTACTTGGGACACTCGACAGGCTTTGTTACAAAACATGCGGGTGCCTGGTAAACCAAACAATGACATGTACACCACAATACCCAGGAACTGCTCCAATTATTTTGTAGTGAGGTTAAGGGGCTTGTTTGCGTTACATTTTATGGCATGTAGATTTGACTGCCCTACAATAACATCCAGAATGTCTTCAAAGAAAAGCTGCTTGAAGTACTGGAGGGGGACATGATATCATCAGGCCCTGCCATTCTGGGTAAGCAGTGAAGTATGCATTGTGGGGTGTTCTCCACCAGGGTAGGCGTGAAACATCAACCTCTGCTACATCCTCATACTCCGACTCAGTCTCATTGTCAACAGGCAGGCATTCTCCTTTAAAAAAAGAAAGCAGGAAGCACAAATTTGAATGTGTCATATACCCTTCTTCATCCACTGACACGCATGCAAACAAGCAAACACACACACACACACACACACACACACACACACGTTACTTTGCTAACTGACCCCTGACCTCTTAACTGTCTCTCAAACCTGATTCAGGGATCCACTCTTCCTCTCTTCAAGCTCACTGTCCTCATTGTCATTCTCCTCAAGCTCACTGTCCTCACTGTCAGAGGGAATGACCCTAACTGCTCGATCATGTTCCTTCCGCCCATAAAATGTTCTTGTGTCCATTTCCTGTAAGTATCAGTAGATAGTAAAGTAAAAACATTGACTATGGTCATAATTATGCATCCAAGCACATCTCCACACTTTAGCATAATATTCCCAGAACAAAAGTGGTCTAACTGCACAATGTTGACCTGAGGCAACGAACCAAAAAACACAGTTTTAGTATATAAATAAAAACAAAATAAGTCTTTAAAGAATCAAACATACTTCTTTACATACTCATGCACATATTTTTTTATATGAAGTTATTTCAATTTAAACATGTTAAACATTTATTTTATCTTACCAATTGGTGGCACTGTGTCCCATGCGGCTTTGCTTCCTGAAAGGACTTCTCCACCCTCAGACAAAAGGCCACACCCACTTCAGCCCCTCATTTCATTGGACACAGACATGTCAGGTAATATTTTATACTTTTTTATTTAAAAAAAAAGGTTGTTTGATGCCTGAGGGCATCATCATGCAATAGAGGGTTAGGGCTCTGGTCAAGTAGTGCACTGCATAGGGAATAGGGTGCCATTTGGGATACAACCAACACATTGATGAAAATAGAGCCTGAGCAACAGTCACTTTAAGGTGACAGCCCGTTGATAAAATATGTGCTGGTCCAAAGATGGATATGACACGTTGTTATTTGCGGTGAGTACATATAACAAACTGTGCCTTCGCCAAATGGGTCATGCAGATACTGTAGAGATAGGCCTACAGTTGGACACTGTGGTGATCACTCATACAACACCCAGGGGCACAACATAATGCCAAGATTCCATTTGCTTTAGTCAATTTAATTTATGAGTGCAATGAGATAATGTAATGTTTACCAAGTATGCAGCAGAAATCCCATTATTGGGGTTAAAGCCTACTCTAAGAGTATGAATTATTAGTAGGCTATTTGAGAGAAGGTTAGAATCTTAAGCAACCATGCCCCATGGTGAGTAGGCCAACATGTTGTTTTGCCATGCTGTTAAATCATAATAATTGTCCAGTTTAAACCTATTAGGAGGGCATAAGGGTACACCTGGGCTGCGTCCAGGACTAAAGTAGTGGACTAAATATAAAATAGAGTGCCATGGGCTCATTTGGCTAACTGCAATTCCGTTAATATCACGGTCAGCTTCTGTGCACGCCTATCCCTTAGTTTCACTATCTGTACACTGAACCATTCTACTGTCTGTTGGATTGCAAGGCCTTTAATATCACTCAAAGCACAGACCATGGTATTACAGATTGGATCACCGGACGCATTACGGGTCTGTGACAGTCTTAGTATTCAGGGTGCTTTAGGAAATGTAATTGCATTATTTGGGTCCAGTCTCTTCAAAAAGTAATTAAATAATCTATGGGTCCTTCGGCGAGAAAGAGAAATAGAAAGTAGTGCTTTATGCATTATTCATAAAATGTACTAGAAGCTCATTAAGTAAAAAGGGCCACTTCATGTTTTGATAACCTTTTATATATTATTTTTGAGAGGGGCTCCTTGTTTGCAGAAAACAATGGATGCATCCCAAATGTCATCCTATTCCCTATGTAGTGCACTATTTTTGACCAGATGTTCTGGTCAAATGTAGTGCAGTATGTAGAAAATATGGTATCATTGTTTCACCAAGCTATATTAAAATATTGGGCATGTGAGAGTGTCACAGCGAGTTAATTGTACTAATATATATAGTTTTACTTTTTATCTTGTTTCATTATTGTCACGAATATGTGTAGGAACGGACCAAAGCGCAGCGTGTGTATCGTTCCACATATTTACATTTTAATGTGAAACTATGCAAGACATACAATAAACCATAAACAAAACAACAAACCGTGACGAAGCGGTGCAACATACACTAACTCAAAATAATCTCCCACAAACACTAGTGGGAAAAACAACAACTTAAATATGATCCCCAATTAGAGACAACGATGACCGGCTGCCTCTAATTGGGAATCATACAAAAACCCCAACCTAGAAAAAATAACCTAGAACACAACATAGAAATAAATAAACTAGACAAAACCCCCAACATAGAAAAAAGAAACTAGAACCAAACAGAAACAAATAAACTAGACAAAACCCCCCAGTCACGCCCTGACCTACTCTACCATAGAAAAATACAAGCTCTCTATGGTCATGACGTGACAGTACCCCCCCAAAGGTGTGGACTCTGGCCGCAAAACCTGAACACAAAAGGGAGGGTTAGGGGAGGTGTCTAGTGTTGGTGGCGGCTTTGGTGCAGGACGTAGAACCTTCTCATCCCGCATCGGAGGCGGTTCTGGTGCGGGACGAAGAACCCTCTCATCCTGCGAACTCGCCATCATAGGAGGCGGCTCTGGTGCTGGAGGTTCCGCACCGCAGACCGTCGCTGGAGGCTCCGCACCAGAGACCGTCGCTGGAGGCTCCGCGGACCTGCCAGCATCGGTGGATGCTCTGGACCGCCGACCGTCGCTGGAGGCTCCGGACCGCAGAATGTCACTGGAGACTCCAGACCGCGGAATGTCACTGGAGACTCCAGACCGCGGAATGTCACTGGAGACTCTGGACCGCAGACCGTCGCTGGAGGCTCCGCACCGCAGACCGTCGCTGGAGGCTCTGGACCGCGGGCCTTCTCAGGAGGCTCCGGACCACGGGCCTTCTCAGGAGGCTCCGGACCGCGGGCCTTCTCAGGAGGTTCCGGGCCACGGGCCATCTCAGAACGTTCCAGACTGTAGACCATCGTTGGACTAGGAACTCTGGTCGGAAGCTCTGGACTGGGAACTGTCGCCGGAAGCTCTGGAACGGGAAGGCGCACCGGAGGCCTGATGCGTGGGGCTTGCACAGGTGGCGCCAGACTGGTAACACGCACCTCAGGGCGAGTGCGGAGAGCAGGCACAGGACGCACCGGACTGGGCAGGGCACTGGAGTCCTAGTGCGTGGAGCCGGGACAGGTGGCACCAGACTGGTGACACGCACTTCAGGGCGAGTGCGAGGAGCAGGCACAGGACGTACCTGACTGGGAACACGCACTTCAGGGAGAGTGTGGGGAGCAAGCGCAGGATGTACCTGACTGAGGACACGCACTTCAGGGAGAGTGTGAGGAGCAGGCACAGGATATACTGGACTGTGGAGGCGCACTGGAGGTCTAGAGCGTAGAGCTGGCACAACCCGTCCTGGCTGAATGCTCACTTTAGCCCGGCAAGTGCGGGGCGCTGGCACAGGACGCACTGGGCTGTGGAGACGCACTGGAGATACGGTGCGCATCACTGCATAACACGCTGCCTGTCTGGTCACGCACGCCTTAAAGCGAGTGTGTGGAGGAGACACTGGACGTGCTGGACTGGGGAGGTGCATTGAAGGCCAGATGCGTGAAACTGGTGCATATGACACCGGATTGGTGTCACGCTCCTCAGCACGCCAGCTCTGCAGCGCTCTCAATGCCAACACCTCTCTCTGGAATCGTGCGTCGAGTTCCTCACTCGTCTCCCTGTCTGGCTCTGGTTCACCCCTCGGCTCTTCACGGTAAGCACGATGAGTTGGCTCAGGTCCCAAACCTGACTCCACCAAACTCCCCTTGTGCTACCCCCAAAAATGTTTTTGGAGCTGCCTCTCGGGCTTCCGTTGTTGATATATTTCCTCGTATCGTCGCCGTTCTGCTCTCGCTGCCTCTATCTCCTCCTTCGGACGGCGATACTCCCCTTCCTGCCTCCAGGGTCCTTTCCCGTCCAATATTTCCTCCCAGGTCCATTCCTCTTGACCACGCTGCTTGGTCCTCTGGTGGTGGGAGATTCTGTCATGTGTGTGTAAGAACGGACCAAAGCGCAGCGTGGGTATCGTTCCACATATTTACATTTTAACCTCTTGACGGTCGCCTAGGATGGGGGCGCTACAGCGATTTTTGAAAAAAATGTGTGCCCATTTTAAACGGCCTCCTACTCAAACTCAGAAGCTAGGATATGCATATAATTAATACTTGTGGATAGAAAACACCCTAAAGTTTATAAAACTGTTTGAATGGTGTCTGTGAGTATAACAGAACTCATATGGCAGTCAAAACCCCGAGACCGATCGTAACAGGATGTGGAATTCTGAATTGCGGACTCAACTTCAGCACCTTCCCTATAAATCAGACCGTGAGCAATGGTTCATTGAGCACTTCCTATTGCTTCCACTAGATGTCCCCAGTCTTTACAAAGTGATTTGAGCCTTCTAATGTGAAAACTGAATGAATGAGACGCTGTTGAAATTGGTCACATGAGGAGGGCCATCACCATTATGACGCCGGCGCCCCTGGTTACCCTCCCCTTTCGAAACGTTTTGAAAGACAATGCAATCATTCCCCCTGAATCTTATTGGAGCTCTGGTTGAAAAAGGCCCTAAAGATTTATGTTATACAACGTTTGACATGTTTGAACGAACCTAAATGAAAAAAAAGCATTTTCTCGAAATAGCTGTCCCGGGGCCGACGGAGCTTTTGGATCAGCCTTCAGACGTGCTAACAAGAACAAGCTCTTGGAACATAAAGGAGTCATTTTTTCGAACGAAAATACATTTGTTGTGGACCTGGGATTCCTGAAAGTGCTTTCTGATGAAGACAACCAAAGGTAAGGGATTATTGACAATAGTATACAAGACTAGATGTGATATGCGATTGTTCCAAGATGGCGCTGACCTGTATTACTAGGTAATTTTCTGAGTATCGCATCCCCTTTTATCGCAAAGTGTGATTCCCCAGTAAAGTTATTTTTAAATCTGGCATTACAGGTGCTTTCAAGAGATATTCATCTATAAATCTTAGAATGACAATATTACATTTTAAAAATGTTTTCGAATAGTAATTTAGTAAATTGTAGCACTGTTTCACCGGATGCATTTGAGGTAAAATAGTTAGTCAACGTTATGCGCCGATGTAAAATGCTGTTTTTATATATAAATATGAACTTTATCGAACAAAAGAATGCATGTATTGTGTAACATGATGTCCTAGGAGTGTCATCTGATGAAGTTTGTAAAAGGTTAGTGCTGCATTTAGCTGTTTTTTTGGTTATTTGTGATGCATGTGGTTGGTCGGAAAATGGCTATGTGGCTACTTTTACGATATACTCCTCTAACATAATCTAATGTTTTGCTTTTGCTGTAAAGCCTTTTTGAAATCGGACAACGTGGTTCGATTCAGGAGAGGTGCATCTATAAAACGATATGACATAGTCCTATATTTGAAAAAAAATAAATAGGAGTTTTTTGCTGGATGTCCGTCCCGCTTACGGGACGAGACCGTCAAGAGGCTTTAATGTGAAACTATACAAGACATACAATAAACCATTAACAAAACAACAAACCGTGACGAAGAGGTGCAACATACACTAACTCAAAATAATCTCCCACAAACACTAGTGGGAAAAACAACAACTTAAATATGCTCCCCAATTAGAGACAATGGATGACCGGCTGCCTCTAATTGGGAATCATACAAAAAACCCAACCTAGAAAAAAGAACCTAGAACACAACATAGAAAAAATAAACTAGACAAAACCCCCAACATAGAAGTAAATAAACTAGACAAACCCCCCCAGTCACACCCTGACCTACTCTACCATAGAAAAATACAAGCTCTCTATGGTCAGGACGTGACAATTATCTGTAAAGCTTGAAATAGACATACAAAAAACATCCACTTACTGGTCAATCAAGGTGTATCATGGCTTAATACCACATGTGTTTGTCTCAAGTTCTGTAGGTTATTGACGGTGCAATTCGGGGTCAAACGACATCAGGAGGGCTAGCTCGGAACATTTGAAAATTGATTTTAAATAACTGATTTTAGCATTAAAAGACTCCAAAAAACTGCCAATCATTTCAGGTCCAGTGCCATCGTTGGGCCGCGGGTGTGAAAGATTCAGCAGACTGCTGGCATTACACATCTGGCTACAAGACTACTGTAGCTCTGCTGGAGTCACTTGTATTGATACCTTTGACACCTTATGGAAACAGAGATACTCTACAGGAATGACGGAATCCATCCAAATCATCTTGGCTCCTGTACTCTGTCCACGCATTTCAAGGCTGCATTGAAACAATGACTGGTAAATGATCCAAGACCAGCTCAGTTAATCCCTACCATTGTGACAATGAGTCGTCATAATGCTGCATCAAATGTACATGATCTTAGGGGCATTGGCAAACACAATGTCTGTACCCCTAATTGCACCGAATACATCTGTTTATCCTACAGCTATTGTAAGCAGTAATCATGAGCCTACTTGTATCTCTTATTCTTTTCCGTATTTTTTGAAACTGCACTGTCGGTTAGAGGCTTGTAAGTAAGCATTTCACTGTAAGGTCTACACCTGTTGTATTCGGCGCATGTGACAAATAAAATTTGATTTGATTTATTGACCAGAGTTACACTTTTAGCACTGAGGCAGTGTGCAATAGTAGGAAGACCACTTCATGCAGCACCTTGCACTATCAGCTCCAATGTAAATAACATGAGTAGTCAACCTCTGACAAGCTTCCCAGTAAAGCATTAAAAACAATCAAGCAACCCAGAAGTGCTAAAAATAGCCCATATTAACATATGTAGCCTAAGAAACAAGGTCCACGAAGTAAATACTTGCTTGTAACAGATGACATTCATATTCTGACTATCTCTGAAACTCACTTAGATAATACCTTTGATGATACAGTGGTAGCAATACATGGTTATAACATCTACCGAAAAGACAGAAATGCCAATGGAGGCGGTGTTGCGCTCTATATTCAGAACCACATTCCAATAAAGCTTAGAGACGATCTAATGTTAAATATTAACCTCTCTGGGCTAGGTGGCAGTATCCTGAATTTCGGCTGTCTGGCATGCCCAAAGTAAACTGCCTGTTATTCAGGCCCAGAAGCTAGGATATGCATATAGAATCGGATAGAATACACTCTGAAGTTTCTAAAACTGTTAAAATAATGTCTGTGAGTATAACAGAACTGATATGGCATTATTTTTTTTGAGCTCCCAGGCCATTCCTATGTTGGCCTATTGAATTTCCAACCCAAAAGGACCAAGATTGCAGAACCTATGGCTTCCACTGGATGTCAAGTCTTTGAAAAATGAACAAGTTGTTGTAGTTTTTCCAAGGTGTCCCTCATTAGGACTCTTGTATTGTGGCGCACGTGAATGAGGGCGCACACTTCGTTATTCATCTCCGGTATTGAACATACTACATTCTGTCTTAAATTTGATCATTTATTTACATATTAGGGTACCCGAGGACTGATTAGAAACGTTGTTTGACTTGTTTGGATGAAGTGTTGAACGAGTTGAACGGGTGGATTATAGAATCAAATGCCGCCAACTAAACTGACTTTTCTGGGATATAAAGATGGACTTTATTGAACAAAACAACCATTTGTTGTATAGCTGGGACCCTTGGAATTGCAAACAGAGGAAAATCTTCAAAGGTAAGTGATTTATTTTATCGCTATTTCTGATTTTTGTGACGTCTCTGCTGGTTTGGACAATATTTTTATGCTAGGTGTATGCAGGGCGCTGTCCTCAGACAATCAAATGCTATGCTTTTGCCGTAAAGCCTATTGTAAAACGGACAAAGTGGTTTGATTACCAAGATTCTAAGCTAAAGAATGATGTATGACACTTGTATTTTCATGAATGTTTAATATTACGATTTTTGTATTTTGAATTTTGCGCTCTGCAATTTCACCGGATGTTGTCATAGTGGCACGCTAGCGGGACACCGAGCTCAAAAAAAATGAAACAACTTCTTTGCTCGCTTTGAGGAAAATACAGTGCTACTGACACGGCCCGCTACCAAAGCCTGTGGGCTCTCCTTCTCCGTGGCCACAACGTGAGTAAAACATTTAATTTGTCTGGGAGCAAGACAGTGTCCGCGACGGGGCTGGTTTTCTTTTTGTAATCCGTGATTGACTGTAGACCCTGCCACATACGTCTCGTGTATGAGCCGTTGAATTGTGACTCTACTTTGTCTCTATACTGATACTTGCTTGTTTGATTACATTGCGGAGGGAATAGCTGCACTGTTTGTATTCCGGTCGCCTTGCCATAATTAAAAGCGGGGGTTCGCACTTTCAGTTTTGTGCGAATTCTGTCATTAATCCATGGTTTCTGGTTAGGGAAGGTTTGAATAGTCACAGCGGGTACGACATCTCCGATGCACTTGCTAATAAACTCGCTCACAGAGTCAGCGTATACATGAATGTTGTTGTCTGAGGCTATCCGGAACATATCCCAGTTCATGTGATCGAAGCAATCTTGAAGCGTGGAATCCGATTTGTCAGACCAGCGTTGGACATTTCCTGTTTTAGTTTCTGTCTATAGGCTGGGAGCAACAAAATGGATTCATGGTCAGATTTGCCGAAGGCAGGGAGCGGGAGGGCTTTGTATGCATTGTGGACAAAATGGATTCATGGTCAGATTTGCCGAAGGCAGGGAGCGGGAGGGCTATGTATGCATTGTGGAAGTTCGAGTAGCAATGATCCAGAATTCTGCCAGCTCGTGTCGCGCATTTGATATGCTGATAGAATTTAGGGAGTATTGATCTTAGGTTAGCTTAGTTAAAATCCCCAGCTACACTAAATGCAGCCTCAGGACGTACGGTTTCCTGTTTACATAGAGTCCATTGAAGTTCTTTCAGGGCCGACGAGGAATCTGCTTGGGGGTGAGATATACACGGCTGTGACTATAATCAAAGAGAATTCTCTTGGAAGATAATGCGGTCAGCATTTGATTGTAAGGAATTCTAGGTCAGGTGAACAAAAGGACTTCAGTTCCTGTATGTTGTTGTGATTACACCATGAGTCGTTAATCATAATAATAATACACCCCCGCCCTTCTTCTTACCAGAGAGATGCTTGTTTCTGTTGGCGCGATGCATGAAGAAACCGGGTGGCTGTACCGACTCTGACAACGTATCCCGAGTGAGTCATGTTTCAGGTGAAACAGAGAATGTTACAATCTCTGATGTCTCTCTGGAAGGCAACTCGTGCCCTAATTTCGTCCACCTTGTTATCTAGAGATTGGACATTGGCGAGTAATATGCTAGGAAGTGGTGGATGGTGTGCTCGCCTTCTGAGTCTGACCAGTAGGCCGCTCCATCGGCCTCTCCTGCGGCAACCATGTTGTTTTGGATCGGCCTCTGGGATAAGATCGCATGTCCAGGGTGGAGGTCAAAACAAAGGATCCGCTTCGGGAAAGACGTATTCCTGGTCGTAATGATGGTAAGTTGACATCACTTTTAAATCCAATAGTTCTTCCTGGCTGTATGTAATAACACAAGATTTTCTGGGCTAGCAATGTCAGAAATAGTACATGAAAAAACGAAGAACTGCATAGTTTTCTGAGGACCTGAAGCGAGGCGACCATCTCTGTTGGCGCCATCTTATTGCTTAGTGTGTATCTTATTGTGTGTGTCTGTGTGTGTGTGTGTGTGTGTGTCTGTGTGTGTGTGTGTATGCATGCGTCTGTGCCAATGTTTGTTGCTTCACAGTCCCCGCTGTTCCACAAGGTGTTTTTTAAATTTAATTTTACTGCTCGTGTCAGTTACTTGATGTGGAATAGAGTTCCATGTAGTCATGGCTCTATGTAGTACTGTGTGCCTCCCATAGTCTGTTCTGAACTTGGGAACTGTGAAGAGACAGCTCAGTGCATTGAACATGTCTGTCACGTCCTGACCCTTGTAAGAGGTCATTTTCCATAGTAGAGTGGTCAGGGCGTGACAGGTGGTTGTTTTGGGTGGTTTTGGGTTTTCTGTTTATTTGTGGGCTTTTTCTAGATTTCTATGTTTTGGCCGGGTATGGTTTCCAATCAGAGGCAGGTGTCTATCGTTGTCTCTGATTGGAAGCCATACTTAGGCAGCCTGTTTTTCCTTTGGGTTTTGTGGGTAGTTGTTTTCCGTTTTGTCAGAGTGTACCTTACGGAACTGTTGTCAGTCGTTTTATTGTTTTGCTTCAAGTGTCTTCATTAAAAGTTTAAATATGAACACTTTACACGCTGCGCCTTGGTCTACTCATTTCGACGCATGTGACAGAACCACCCACCACCAACAGACCAAGCAGCGTGAATTCTCCAGGAGGATGAGCGGGACCAAGCGATATGGCTCTGAGGAGTGGACCTGGGAGGCGATCCTAGATGGGGCAGGACCCTGGACAAGGCCGGGAGAATATCGCCGCCCGCCGGAGGAGATAGAGGCAGCGAGGGCGGAACGGCGATACTGGGAGGAACGGCTAGGCAAGCAACTGGAGGCCAAGAGGCAGCGGCAAAAAATGTTTTTTGGGGGGGGCACACAGGTCGATTGGCTAAGACGAGGTTAAGACCTGAGCCAACTCCCAGTGCTTACCGTGGGGAGCGAGTGACTGTAGAAGCTCCGTGTGATGCGGTGGTGCGCATGGTGTCGCCCATGCGCACTCACAGCCCGGTGCAAGTTCCTTACCGATGCCATGCTAGAGTTGGCATTCAGGCAGGAAGGAGTGCGCCGGCTCAGCATTCCTGGTCTCCAGTGAGTCTCCTCGGCCCAGGTTATCCTGCGCCAGTTCGCCAGCTCAACCCAGTGCGGCCTATTCCAGCTCCCCGCCCTTGCCGGGTAATGGTCAACATCGAGCCAGAACGGGTTGTGCCAGCCCGAAGTGCCAGACCTCCAGTGCGCCTCCAAGGCCCAGTGTACCCTGTGCCTGCTCCGCGCACTCTCCCTCCAGTGTGCCACCATGGCCCAGTACATCCTGTGCCTGCCCCTCACACTCTTCCTCCAGCGACGCTCCTCAGCCCGGAGCCTCCGGCGACGCTCACCGGTCCGGAGCCTCCGGCGGCGGTCTGCAGTCCGGAGCCTCCGGCGGCGGTCTGCGGCCCGGAGCCTCCAGCGGCGGTCTGCGGCCCGGAGCCTCCAGCGGCGGTCTGCGGCCCGGAGCCTCCAGCGGCGGCCTGTAGGTCAGAACCTCCAGTGGTGGTCTACAGCACAGAGCTTCCGGTAATGATCTACAGTCCGATTCCTCCGATAATGATCCACAGGCCAGTGTTACAGAAGCGGAGGGATCTGCGGGCGGAACGGGGGTTACGCCCTGAGCCAGGGCCACCTCCGTTGCTGGAGGATCGGAGGGAGCGGAACGGTCTGGGTGTAGTACATAGACATTTGTCACCCTCTCTTCCCTCCCTTTGTGTTTGGGGTTGTTTTTGTTGTTTCTTGTTTGGGTGCAGTCAGGGTCTGCACCTTTGGGGTGGGGGGGCGGGGTACTGTCACGTCCTGACCCTTGTAAGAGGTCATTTTCCATAGTAGAGTGGTCAGGGCGTGACAGGTGGTTGTTTTGGGTTTTCTGTTTATATGTGGGCTTTTTCTAGATTTCTATTTCTATGTTTTGGCCGGGTATGGTTTCCAATCAGAGGCAGGTGTCTATCGTTGTCTCTGATTGGAAGCCATACTTAAATATGAGCACTCTTCACGCTGCGCCTTGGTCTACTCATTTCGACGCATGTGACAATGTCAATACTTCTCTTAAAAAAAAGCTGTGATGAAGTCAATCTCTCCACTTTCAGCCATGAGAGATTGACATGCATATTATTAATATTAGCTCGCTGTGTACATCCAAGGGCCAGCCGTGTTGCCCTGTTCTGAGCCAATTACAATTTTCCTAAGTCCTTTTTTGTGGCATCTGACCACACGACTGAACAGCAGTCAAGGTGCGACAAAACTAGGGCCTGTAGGACCTGCCTTGTTGATAGTGTTGTTAACCTGTTGGGGCTAGGGGGCAGTATTTGCACGGCCGGATAAAAAACATACCCGATTTAATCTGGTTACTACTCCTGCCCAGTAACTAGAATATGCATAGAATTATTGGCTTTGGATAGAAAACACCCTAAAGTTTCTAAAACTGTTTGAATGGTGTCTGTGAGTATAACAGAACTCATTTGGCAGGCCAAAACCTGAGAAGATTCCTTACAGGAAGTGGCCTGTCTGACCATTTCTTGCCCTCCTTGATCATCTCTAACATAAACAGGGGATCTCTGTCATGACGTGACACTTCCTACGGCTCCCATAGGCTCTCAGAACCCAGGAAAAAGCTGAATGACGTAATTCAAGGCCCAGGCTGAAACACACTAGCGCGTTTGGCAAGTGCTCTATCAGAGGGCCATCAGACTGAGGCTCGTGCATGAGGGGATAGCATGCTTTTACTTTCACTCTCTTTGTAATAAAAAACGATTTCCCGGGCGGAATATTATCGCTTTTTTACGAGAAAAATGGCATAAAAATTGATTTTAAACAGCGGTTGACATGCTTCGAAGTACGATAATGGAATATTTAGAATTCTTTTGTCACGAAATGCGCCATGCTCGTAACCCTTATTTACCCTTTCGGATAGTGTCTTGAACGCACGAACAAAACGCCGCTATTTGGATATAACAATGGATTATTTGGGACCAAACCAACATTTGTTATTGAAGTAGAAGTCCTGGGAGTGCATTCTGACGAAGACAGCAAAGGTAATAACATTTGTCTTATAGTAAATCTGACTTTGGTGAATGCTAAACTTGCTGGGTGTCTAAATAGCTAGCCCTGTGATGCCGGGCTATCTACTTAGAATATTGCAAAATGTGCTTTCACCGAAAAGCTATTTTAAAAATCGGACATATTGAGTGCATAGAGGAGTTCTGTATCTATAATTCTTAAAATAATTGTTATGTTTTTTGTGAACGTTTATCGTGAGTAATTTAGTAAATTCACCGGAAGTGTCTGGTGGGAATGCTAGTCGCCTGCTAATGTAAAAAGATGGTTTTTGATATAAATATGAACTTGATTGAACAGACATGCATGTATTGTATAACATAATGTCCTAAGATTGTCATCTGATGAAGATCATCAAAGGTTAGTTGTCACGGTTGTCGTCGGTGAAGGAGGACCAAAACGCAGCAGGCATGCGGTTGTTCATTTTGAACATTTATTAAATCAAAACGAACACTCCAAAACAACAAAACGAAACGAATTACAGACAGTCTGGCAAGGCACAAGGCTAAACTCAGAACAATCTCCCACAAGTGACAAACAAACACACCCTCAAATATGGGACTCTCAATCAAAGGCAAAAGGGAAAACACCTGCCTTCAATTGAGAATCCCAATCCCAATTAACCAACCATAGAAACACACTTACTGGACTACACATGGAAATACATAACCATAAACCAAAAACCCGGAAATACTAAATCAAACACCACCCTGAACCACATAAAACAAATACCCTCTGCCACGTCCTGACCAAACTACAATACCAATTAACCCTTATACTGGCCAGGACGTGACAGTACCCCCCCCCCCCCCCCCCCCCCCCCCCCTAAAGGTGCTAACCCCAGAAGCACCTTAACAAAAATAACCCCCAAACAACAACAAAAGAAAAATTCCCCCCTACTAAAGGGAGGGAAGGGAGGATGGCTGCAGTCAACGACGGCACTGTGCTACACCCCCCCCTCCCCAACCCACCTATATCTGGAGGTGGCTCCGGCTCTGGCCGTTCCAGGCAGTTGGGGCAGTCTGGCAGCTCTGGCAGTTCGGGGAAGTCTGGGCAGTCTGGCCGCTCGGGGCCGCTCTGGCCGATCGGGGCAGTCTGGCAGCTCGGGGCAGTCTGGCCGCTCTGGCAGCTCGGGGCAGTCTGGCCGCTCTGGCAGCTCGGGGCAGTCTGGCCGCTCTGGCAGCTCGGGGCAGTCTGGCCGCTCTGGCAGCTCGGGGCAGTCTGGCCGCTCTGGCAGCTCGGGGCAGTCTGGCCACTCTGGCAGCTCGGGGCAGTCTGGCCACTCTGGCAGCTCGGGGCAGTCTGGCCGCTCTGGCAGCTCGGGGCAGTCTGGCCGCTCTGGCAGCTTGGGGCAGTCTGGCAGCTCGGGGCAGTCTGGCAGCTCTGGCAGCTCCTGACTAGTGGGTGGCTCTGGCGACTCTTGACTGACGGGCGGCTCTGGTGACTCTTGACTGACGGGCGGCTCTGGTGACTCTTGATTGACGGGCGGTTCTGGCGACTTACGACTGACGGGCAGCTCTGGCGACTTACGACTGGCGGGCAGCTCTGGCGACTGTTGACCGGCGGGCAGCTCTGGCGACTGTTGACCGGCGGGCAGCTCTGGCGACTGTTGACTGGCGAGGCTGGGTTTACGCACTTGAAGCCTGGTGCGTGGTGCTGGTACTGGGCGTACCAGATTGGGAACACGCACCTCCAGGCTAGTGCGGGGAGCGGGAACAGGACGAGTCGGACTGGGCTGACGCACTTGAAGCCTGGTGCGTGACGCTGGTACTAGAGGTATCCGCCTGGAAACACGCGCCTCAGAGCTAGTGCGGGGAGCGGGAACAGGACGAGTCGGACTGGGCTGACGAACTGGAGGCCTGGTGCGTGGTGCTGGTATTATCCTCACCAGCCAACTAGCACGCCTCTCAGGACTATTAATAAAGGCTAACACAGGTGAAAACATTAGGACACGCTCTGTAGGGCGAATGTCGTGCCTAATGCACCAACACAGTAGCTCTCTCATCCTTTTCTCCTCCAATTTTCCCATCAATTCCTTTATCGTCTCTGTTTCTCTCATCTCCCATTTTTCCCCGACTAGCTCTGGTTCCATCCTCGGCTCCGCCGATCTGTCCGTGTGCCCCCCCCAAAAAATGTATTGGGGGTGCCTCTCCAGTTTAAACGCCAGTCGCGTTCCTCGGTTCTCACCGAATTCCCCTCGCTCCTTCCTCTGCTGCTTGGTCCATTGTTGGTGGGAGATTCTGTCACGGTTGTCGTCGGTGAAGGAGGACCAAAACGCAGCAGGCATGCGGTTGTTCATTTTGAACATTTATTAAATCAAAACGAACACTCCAAAACAACAAAACGAAACGAATTACAGACAGTCTGGCAAGGCACAAGGCTAAACTCAGAACAATCTCCCACAAGTGACAAACACAAACACACCATCATATATGGGACTCTCAATCAAAGGCAAAAGGGAAAACACCTGCCTTCAATTGAGAATCCCAATCCCAATTAACCAACCATAGAAACACACTTACTAGACTACACATAGAAATACATAAACATAGACCATAAACCAAAAACCCGGAAATACTAAATCAAACACCCTTTTACCAAAACACCACCCTGAACCACATAAAACAAATACCCTCTGCCACGTCCTGACCAAACTACAATACCAATTAACCCTTATACTGGCCAGGACGTGACATTAGTGCTGCATTTAGCTGTGGTTTGGGTTTATGTGACATTATATGCTAGCTTGAAAAATGGGTGTCTGATTATTTCTGGCTGGGTACTCTGCTGACATAATCTAATGTTTTGCTTTCGTTGTAAA
The DNA here is from genome assembly GCF_901001165.1 of Salmo trutta. Classification (NCBI taxonomy): domain Eukaryota; kingdom Metazoa; phylum Chordata; class Actinopteri; order Salmoniformes; family Salmonidae; genus Salmo; species Salmo trutta. Next base: position 6,530,022 of record NC_042977.1, read on the forward strand.
GCCTTTTTGAAATTGGACAGTGGGGTTAGATTAACGAGAGTCTTGTCTTTAAAATGGTGTAAAATAGTCATATGTTTGAGAAATTGAAGTAATAGCATTTCTAAGGTATTTGAATAACGCAAGCGTCCCACCTAGCCCAGAGAGGTTAAAGAACACCCTCTGTGTTCTGTTAGACAAGTAACTCTTTATTCACATTATAGCAGGGGGTGTAAAGCCATAACACCTACGTTTTTTTCAGGAGCAGGCTATGATCAATAATGTCAAAAGCTTCACTGAAGTCTAACAAAACAGCCCCCACAATCATGTTATCATCAATTTCTCTCAGCCAATCATCAGTTATTTATGTAAGTGCTGTGCTTGTTGAGTGTCCTTGCCGATCCAGGTTGCAGGCACTGTTTACAGTTTGAAGTTTTTTCCCGAGTGGGCAGCTTGATGATAGCCAGTCAATATTTAAATCACCCAGAAAAAATACTTCTCTGTTGATATCACATGCATTTCACACATTATCCAGATATTGACTGTTATCACTTGGTCTATAGCAGCTTCCCACAAGAATGGGCTTTAGGTGAGGCAGATGAACCTGTAGCCATATTACCATATATATAGCCAAACCTTGACCCAGAAAATATAAAAAACTATCGGCCTATATCGAATCTTCCATTCCTCTCAAAAATGTTAGGAAAAGCTGTTGCGCAGCAACTCACTGCCTTCCTGAAGACAAACAATGTATACGAAACGCTTCAGTCTGGTTTTAGACCCCATCATAGCACTGAGACTCCACTTGTGAAGGTGGTAAATGACCTTTTAATTGTGTCAGACCGAGGCTCTGCATCTGTTCTCGTGCTCCTAGACCTTAGTGCTGCTTTTGATACCATCGATCACCACATTCTTTTGGAGAGATTGGAAACCCAAATTGGTCTTCACGGACAAGTTCTGGCCTGGTTTAGATCTTATCTGTCGGAAAGATACCAGTTTGTCTCTGTGAATGGTTTGTCCTCTGACAAATCAACTGTACATTTCTGTGTTTCTCAAGGTTCCATTTTAGGACCACTATTGTTTTCACTATATATTTTACCTCTTGGGGATGTCAGTCGAAAACATAATGTTAACTTTCACTGCTATGCGGATGACACACAGCTGTTCATTTCAATGCAACATGGTGAAGCCCCAAAATTGCCCTCGTTAGAAGCCTGTGTTTCAGACATAAGGAAGTGGATGGCTGCAAACTTTCTACTTTTAAACTCGGACAAAACAGAGATGCTTGTTCTAGGTCCCAAGAAACAAAGAGATCTTCTGTTGAATTTGAAAATTAATCTTGATGGTTACACAGTCGTCTCAAATAAAACTGTGAAGGACCTCGGCATTATTCTGGACCCTGATCTCTCTTTTGAAGAACATATCAAGACTGTTTCAAGGACAGCTTTTTTCCATCTACGTAACATTGCAAAAATCAGAAACTTTCTGTCCAAAAATTATGCAGAAATATGTATCCATGCTTTTGTTACTTCTAGGTTGGACTACTGCAATACTCTACTTTCCGGCTACCCGGATAAAGCACTGCTAGAATCCTGACTAGAACCAAAAATGTGTAGTATATTACTCCAATTCTAGCCTCCCTACACTGGCTTCCTGTTAAGGCAAGGGCTGATTTCAAGGTTTTACTGCTAACCTACAAAGCATTACATGGGCTTGCTCCTACCTATCTTTCCAATTTGGTCCTGCCGTACATACCTACACGTACGCTACGGTCACAAGACGCAGGCCTCCTAATTGTCCCTAGAATTTCTAAGCAAACAGCTGGAGGCAGGGCTTTCTCCTATAGAGCTCCATTTTTATGGAATGGTCTGCCTACCCATGTGAGAGACGCAGACTCGGTCTCAACCTTTAACTTCTTGAGGCTACCTGGGACGTTAGCGTGCCACCTGTGGCGCACCCTATCAACAGCAGGTGCATTTCAAGAGCGGCAAATTTGAAACCAAATAAATGTACAAATTCAAATTTCTCAAACATACAACTAACTTACAGCCTTTGAAAGATAAACATCTTCTTAATCTAACCACGTTTACCGATTTCAAAAAGGTTTTACGGGGAAAGCATAAAGTTAGGTTATGTTAGGAGAGTACATTGACAATAGCGGTGTGCAATGCATTGTCGATTCAAAGACAGGCTTTACCAAAACCATACAATCAGCTAAAATTATGCACTAACCTTTTACAATCTCCATCAGATGACACTCCTAGGACATTTTGTTAGACAATGCATGCATTTTTAGTTCTATCAAGTTCATATTTATATCTAAAAACAGTGTTTTACTATGGCGTTGATGTTCAGGAAATCGTTTCGCTCCAATACCGGCAGTCAAGTCATGACGACAAAATAATTAATTAATATTAGAAAACATTGCTAAAATATTATATTGTCATTCAAAGAATTATAGATTTACATCTCTTGAACGCAATGGACTTGTCAGATTTTAAATTAACCTTACTGGGAAATCACACTTTGCAATAATCTGAGCACTGCGCCAGAAAAATACGCATAGCGATACAGACTAACCGCCATGTTGGAGGAATCTAAAATCGAAAATACTATATAAATAATCCATTACCTTTGATTCTCTTCATCAGATGTCACTTCCAAAGAGTCCCAGGTCCATAACGAATGTAGTTTTGTTCAAAAAAGCTCATCATTTATGTCGAAAAACCTCCGTGTTGTAGCGCATGATCTAAGCCAGCCGGACTTCACTTCACTTCAAGAACGGAAAAAATATATTTCCGTTCGTTCAAACATGTCAAACGTTGTATCGCATAAATCATTAGGGCCTTTTTTAACCAGAACATGAATAAAATTCAAGGCGGACCATTGGGTTTTCTTTTAAAACGTTTCGGAATGAGAGTACCCACCATCAAATCGCGCGCCAGGGTGAATGATGGACCATCACGTTCCATGGCTCTTATTCGGTCAGATCTCACTGTAGAACACTCAAAACACTTTGTAAAGGCTGGGGACATCTTGTGGAAGCAATAGGAAGTGCCAGAATTTACCTCACCCCCTTTGTTTTTCAATGGCATAGGCTCAAAGTCAATTCAACACATCAGGTATCCACTTCCTGTCAGAATCTGTCTCAGGGTTTTGCCTGCCAAATGAGTTCTGTTATACTCACAGACACCATTCAAACAGTTTTTGAAACTTTAGGGTGTTTTCTATCCATATATAATAAGTATATGCATATTGTAGTTACTGGGTAGGTGTAGGAGGCATTTAAAAATGGGCACATCTTTTTTCAAAAAGTCTCAATACTGCCCCCTATACCCTAACAGGTTAAGTCTTTACTGAAGACTCATCTCTTCAGTAGGTCCTATGATTGAGTGTAGTCTGGCCCAGGAGTGTGAAGGTGAACGGAAAGGCTCTGGAGCAACGAACCGCCCTTGCTGTCTCTGCCTGGCCGGTTCCAGTCTCTCCACTGGGATTCTCTGCCTCTAACCCTATTACAGGGGCTGAGTCACTGGCTTACTGGTGCTCTTCCATGCCGTCCCTAGGAGGGGTGTGTCACTTGAGTGGGTTGAGCCACTGACGTGGTCTTCCTGTCTGGGTTGGCGCCCCCCCCCCCCTTGGGTTGTGCTGTGGCGGAGATCTTTGTGGGCTCTACTCGGCCTTGTCTCAGGATGGTAAGTTGGTGGTTGAAAATATCCCTCTAGTGGTGTGGGGGCTGTGCTTTGGCAAAGTGGGTGGGGTTATATTCTGCCTGTTTGGCCCTGTCCGGGGGTATCATCGGATCGGGCCACAGTGTCTCCTGACCCCTCCTGTCTCAGCCTCCAGTATTTATGCTGCAGTAGTTTATGTGTCGGGGGTCTAGGGTCTGTTATATCTGGAGTATTTCTCCTGTCTTATCCGGTGTCCTGTGTGAATTTAAGTATGCTCTCTAATTCTCTCTTTTTTTCTTTCTTTCTCTCTCTCGGAGGACCTGAGCCCTAGGACCATGCCTCAGGACTACCTGGCATGATGACTCCTTGCTGTCCCCAGTCCACCTGGCCGTGCTGCTGCTCCAGTTTCAACTGTTCTGCCTGCGGCTATGGAACCCTGACCTGTTCACCGGATGTGCTACCTGTCCCAGACCTGCTGTTTTCAACTCTCTAGAGACAGCAGGAGCGGTAGAGATACTCTCAATGATCGGCTATGAAAAGCCAACTGACATTTACTCTTGAGGTGCTGACTTGTTGCACCCTCGACAACTACTGTGATTATTATTATTTGACCATGCTGGTCATTTATGAACATTTGAACATCTTGGCCATGTTCTGTTATAATCTGCAGCTGGCACAGCCAGAAGAGGACTGGCCACCCCTCATAGCCTGGTTCCTCTCTAGGTTTCTTCCTAGGTTTTGGCCTTTCTAGGGAGTTTTTCCTACCCACCGTGCTTCTACACCTGCATTGCTTGCTGTTTGGGGTTTTAGGCTGGGTTTCTGTACAGCACTTTGAAATATCAGCTGATGTAAGAAGGGCTATATAAATACATTTGATTTGATTTGATATACAACAGTATTTAAACGTGTTAACCCTTGCAAGGCTGCCAGCCCAGACGGTATCCCTAGCCGGGTCCTCAGAGCATGCGCAGACCAGCTGGTTGGTGTGTTTACGGACATTTTCAACTAATCCCTATCCCAGTCTGTTGTCCCCACATGCTTTAAGATGGCAACCATTGTTCCTGTTCCCAAGAGCTAAGGTTACTGAACTAAATGACTATCGCCCCATTGCACTCACTTCTGTCATCATGAGGTGCTTTGAGAGTCTAGTCAAGGATCATATCACCTCTACCCTACCTGATACCCTAGACCCACTCCAATTTACTTACCACCACTGATGATGCAATCGCCATCACACTGCCCTATCCCATCTGGACAAGATGAATACCTATATAAGAATGCTATTCATTGACTACAGCTCAGCATTCAACACCATAGTACCCTCCAAACTCGTCATTAAGCACGAGACCCTGGGTCTCGACCCCTCCCTGTGCAACTGGGTCCTGGACTTTCTGAATGGCTGCCCCCAGGTGGTGAAGGTAGGAAACAACATCTCCACCCCGTTGATCCTCATCACTGGGGCCCCACAAGGGTGCGTTCTCAGCCCTCTCCTGTACTCCCTGATCACCCGTGACTGCGTGGCCATGCACGCTTCCAACTCAATCATCAAGTTTGCTGATGACACTACAGTGGTTGCCTGATTACCAACACCGACGAGACTGCCTACAGGGAGGAGGTGAGGGCCCTAGGAGTGTGGTGTCAGGAAAATAACCTCTCGCTCAACGTCAACAAAACAAAGGAGATGATCGTGGACTTCAGGAAACAGCAGAGGGAGCAGCCCCCCATCCACATCGACAGGACAGCAGTGGAGAAGGTGGAAAGTTTTAAGTTCCTCGGCGTACACATCACAGACAAACTGAAATACAAATACACATCGAACTTTTCCTAAAATAAAAAATAGTAGGCTACTGTAAGTTGTATTGTATGTGTTGGGCACATTCTCAATAATCATTATATAGTCTAGGCCTACCGTTGGTACTGCATTATAGGATGAGGTAACCGGATGAGAGGCTTCTTTGGAGATGGGAATGGATACTTGAACAACCGAAATGAAGTACGCAGGTAGGCATATGGAAAGTGGGATACCTAGTTAGTGAATGCATTAAAAATAAATGTGTGTTCTGCATTTAACCCAACCCCTCTGAATCAGAGCGGTGCAAGGGGCTGTCTTGATCGGCATCCACGGAGATGTTGTTGTTGGGGGTTAATTAAGGATTGGACCCTTTTTCAATTTTCACCTTAAATTACATACCCAATTCTAACTACCTGTAGCTCAGGACCTGAAGCAAGGACATACATATTCTTGATACCATTTGAAAGGAAACACTTTGAAGTTTGTGGAAATGTGAAATTAATGTAGGAGAATATAACACATTAGATCTGGTAAAAGATAATACAAAAGAAAAAACATACGTTTTCTAGAAAAAAAAATTATTCCATCATCTTTGAAATGCAAGAGAAAGGCCATTATATGACTTAGGATTCTAGGCACAATTTATATTTTGGCATCTAGATGGCAGCAGTTTATACTGATCCAATGAACCATTGCATTACTGTTCAAAATGTTGTATCAAGTCTGCCCAAATGTGCCTAATTGGTCAATTGATACATTTTTCAAGTACATAACTGTGCCCTCTCTTCAAACAATAGCATGGTATATTTTCACTGTAATAGCTACTGTAAATTGGACAGTGCAGTTAGACTAACAAGAATTGAAGCTTTCTGCCCATATCAGACATGTCTATGTACTGGGAAATGTTCTTGTTACTTGCGTCATGTTAATCACATTAGCTCAACCATCCCACGGGGGGCAGAACAAAATATTTTTACACCTTGCCAGCTCTGGGATTTGAACCAGCAACCTTCTGGTTACTGGCACAATGTGCTTAACAACTAGGCCACCTGCCAACATCAATTTGTGTATGTTTTAGGATGTACAGTATATTTTAAATCAAGGCACTCTGACGGATAGAACATTTAAACACCTTATGGATAGGCTGCTTTGCAAGGCCAGGACAAAAAAGACAATGCAGGGTAAGGGTAGACTATGGAGGGCTTGATATGAAACGTAACACAAGCAATCTGTTTTTTAAAACAATAACAATATTTCTAAATAGGATAGGGTCAGAAGCATGATATCATAAATCACTTCTCTCGTTCCATGAAACTGTGTGCACATGTAGGCCTGAATGTCTATACGCATAACATTTTCACGTCTATACAAAATACTAGGCTCCTGTCAATTGTATAGTTGCCTATGTGTGAGGCAGATTCTCAAAAGAATCCACTGTTGATATGGCATTATAAGAGGACTGAATAGTTATAGGAGTGTTCTTTGAAAATGGGGATGGATAGCCTACTTGAACAAACAAAATGAAGTATTCAGCTGTGAATTGTGAATAATGAAAAAGCATGAGGGCAAAAACGTAAAAAATATTTCAAAGCACTCTCAGTAGACCACTTAAAAGGCCTTTATTCAGAGGCTACTTTGTTAATGGCCAGAATAAAAAGATGCACCTATGAGATGCTGCTAAACCAGCCCTGATTAACGAGAGGGTAAGCTATTCTTGGTTTTTAATCATATTCAAGGGAATGGGGGAAAACCAATCTTTTTTATGTTTCTAAATACGAGATTCACTGGCACAAAATGCACATCTCTCTTCCATGGGCATTGTGCATCATGGATGGTAAGACCTGCTTTTTGTGGGTCTTAAAACATCCCATTAGTGCCACATTAAACTGTCACTTTTGCACTTGTTTTTAAGGATACGCCTCAAATATTGCCACACTTTCCACCACCTGAGCCCTGAGACTTAGAGATATGACGTGACAATAAGCAACAGTGAAACCAAAGATGGCAACCATTTCGCATTACAGTGCCCATATAACTGTGTAATTATTACTCTAAGTACAGTGAAACAAGACTAATTACTGATTGTTAGTCATTCCTTCATTGTACTTACACTGTACATGCAGCAGTAACTCTAGCTCAAGTACAGTGTAATAATGAGTAATTACATACTTGTTACACTATACTTACAGGAAAATGACATGGCAATAAGGGTACTAATGATAAGTGTTAGATACGTTTATGCAAATCTGCACAGGAGTTTGTTCCTCTCTTGTGCAATGTGATGTGTCACAACAAATGCTAATGCAATTAGCCTCTTGCTTCATACTATCTTCTTGTCGGAAGTTGCCAGGCTTCGTATGGTTACTCTATCGCTGGGTCTACCTTCACTATTCTTACAATATATTCAGTTTTTGTTTTGAGGACATATAGCAATGAAAAGCTCATTACCCATGTTTACATTAACTGTATACAGTGTGTATTGTGATGGCTGTACCCTGTAATCACACAGGCACCTTAACCATCAATATTTAATGACAATGTTTTGGCAAAGCAACACTGTGAAGTCAACTGTGGTCCATAAACCAATGATGTTTTCCTTGACATTATGAATCACCTTTGATGGTAAGTTATAAATTGAACATATATAGCATAATCTCCCAAAAAGATTTTTGGACATAATTAACAAATATATTTGTAATCTTGTGCTTTTATTGTGATGGTATATTGTTTGGTGCCCTCCATCTGAGGTATACAAATGTGTTGTATACATTTTTTAAATATATATTATTGAATCCCACTGCCAGTAAGTGAGAACTCTACTGGAAATGTGAGAGATGTCACATTGAATGTGCAACCTCTGAGTTTAGAGTTTGTAAGATTATCCAGTACCTTCAAAATCTTAGTCTCTCTGAAAGAAAATACTCCCTAATGCTGCTATGTTTAATGAGTCAGAGGAGAGGTTATGAGAAGTTGATACAAGTTTCCAAACACATTTACTCCTGACTTCCCCAAATTGATCCTTCCAGAAGTAGATAGCTAATTTAGTGCAATGAGAAACTCCTCACATTCAAAACCAATTCAGCCAGATAACACCAACAGAAAGTGTTTGAATTTGACCATGACATGCATCTGAATTTGCCAAGCAAATAGCATTACGTGTCAGAAATGTATATTCTAGGGAGGGAAGACTTTAATTGCTAACTTCAGTAGGTAATACAGGACTGCCGGAGGGCACTTTCAGCGCTGTTTCTTATCATTCAACCAAGCAGCTAGGTTCATTCACACTCACACATATTTGCACCGTTTCAACCCAAATAACTCATATTTCCCTCCTCTACACATTGTTGTTCTGTTTTTGGGAATGTTAAGTCTCGTTTGTCTGTCATCACATTAGGATAACTATTATGCCAGTTAGTTAACATCTCACTCTCTCTCTCTGTCATTCCTTTGCTGATTTTGCTCACATGAGCACTGTACAACAAACTCCAGCTAAAAAACTACAGCTAAAAAAACATGCTTACTTGAAATATTTGCCTTTTCTACAAAAAGGAATATACTTCTTATAGACACTGTAGGATGGTACTAGTATGCAACAGGCAGGGGATGCAGTGTCCACAAAAGCATTTGTTATCAAATAAGCAGATCTTAGATTAAATCCACTCATAGAACATTATCTGCAATCGGATACAATTCCTATTACACAATAGAAATTGTCTTGATATTATGCTTTGTGTTCTTAAAGTGTTCACTTGTCACGATCGCTATCTTCGAACTCCCATTCATAAATAAACCAAGGCGCAGCGTGCATGGAATTCCACATCTTTTTAATGAAAATGAAACTCACCAAAACAACAAACAGGAGGAAACCGTGACGTTCTGGGGCTGCTCAAAGGCAGCTACACAAAAACAAGATCCCACAACTAAAGGTGGAAAAAAGGGCTGCCTAAGTATGATTCCTAATCAGAGACAACATTTACATTTAAGTCATTTAGCAGACGCTCTTATCCAGAGCGACTTACAAATTGGTGCATTCACCTTATGATATCCAGTGGAACAACCACTTTACAATAGTGCATCTAAATCTTTTTTGGGGGGGGGATTAGAAGGATTACTTTATCCTATCCTAGGTATTCCTTAAAGAGGTGAGGTTTCAGGTGTCTCCGGAAGGTGGTGATTGACTCCGCTGTCCTGGCGTCGTGAGGGAGCTTGTTCCACCATAGGGGTGCCAGAGCAGCGAACAGTTTTGACTGGGCTGAGCGGGAACTTTGCTTCCTCAGAGGTAGGGGGGCCAGCAGGCCAGCGGTGGATGAGCGCAGTGCCCTCGTTTGGGTGTAGGGACTGATCAGAGCCTGAAGGTACGGAGGTGCCGTTCCCCTCACGGCTCCGTAGGCAAGCACAACGATAGCCAGCTGCCTCTGATTAGGACCCATACTCGGCTCAACACAAAGAAATAGACAAACTAGATTGCCCACCCCACATCACACCCTGACCTAACCAAACTAGAGGAAAATAAACATCTCTCTAAGGTCAGGGCGTGACACAGATAATGATTGAATCATCTTGATCGGATGACAACAACCATATGTTAATGCTTCAGACACCAAGGGATATTCATTGGAAAGCAGCACTGTATTGTTATGGTACAATGCCAACGAGCAGAGGCTAAAACACTCTTTGGGTTTATCGGAGCTGGCTTCAGGCCTGGAACATGCTACTGGCCTGGAACATGCTACTATTTCATTTAAAGCTAATGGCTTAGCCAAAGTTAGTCTTTTCTGAATGGGAAAGACGGCACTAGTCCAAATGAAGGTAGAAGGAAGCTTTCTGTTCAATCTCCATTTTCATCAGGAATCGATTAACCGCTCCAATAAAATGAATTACCTCCAGACTTGAGTGTAATTACTGACATGATGGCTGTCGTCCAAAATCGGGATTACATTGCGCTGCAGGATAAAGAGACGTCAAATTGGAGAAAGTACTGTAATAGAAGAAAATGGAAAGAAAATGAATTTCCAAGGTGACAAATTCAGCCCAACGCTTTTGTTTGAAATAGGGCCTGACTGCCACTCAACTTGAGTAAGACCCATATATTGTAAATGAAACTATGCTCCATACTGAAGATTCCATTGACATGTAACTCCAGGTTACATGCACATAGATGAAGCCTAGTTCTGGACTAAAAAGCTGTATCATTTGAGATTCACCATTTAGTATGCTTTTTAGTCAACGACTTGCCTTAATCTATGTCCAAGAAACAGGCCCTGTGTCCTGGATTTAAAAGCATGCTCAAGGTTAATTCTTTACTGAAATAACTTTAGACTTATGAGGTGAGGTGTCTACCATAGCTCCCTGATCCTATGTATTTGGCTACTTATATGGCCTCTATTTTTTCTCCACAACTGTTGGTTTCTTGTCCATGCATCACTCATACACAATGCCCAGAGTTACTGCCCATAACAGTGAGTGAATGATACGTATAATCACATGTCTCATTAGCTTTCTCACCTCATCCCCTGATCCATTGGCTGGAGATTTACAGTGGTGGAGTGCTAATTCAAAACCGAGAGTCGTCACGTTTGGGCGGCTGTCCTGTCATGGTGCGAGTTTAACTGAGGGAAAGATGGTTGCGGACATCAGCTCCGAGACCTGTTAATTTGATTTATCGCTGCAAGAGCCTAGGAGCATTGCCACAAAATTAAATTAACGTGTTCTGGAGGACTCAGAAGACGTCTCCTTCAATTTGCGAAACAACTATTGCTGAACCTGAAATATGTAGTCTGCCCCTTGGTATGAATAAATAATTTATGCTGTCGAAGTTGTGAGGAGTTGACTGAAAAGCCAGGGTTTCCCATTGTTTCTCAGTGGATATTTGTGATGCTGAAAAATAGATTCCTAACAGCATCCTCCTTTGTTTCTGTCACTGTCGGCCTATATGTACAATGCCAAGTTATACACTGAGTATTCAAAACATTAAGGACACCTTCCTAATATTGAGTTGCTCCACCCTTTTTTGCCCTCAGAACAGCTTCAATTTGTTGGTGTTGACTCCAATGCTTCCCACAGTTGTGTCAAGTTGGCTAGATGTTGTATTGGGTGGTGGACCATTCTTAATAAACACGGGAAACTGTTGAGTGAGAAAAAAACTGCAGGATTACAGTTCTTGACACAAACCAGAGCACCTGGCATCTACTACCATACCCCATTCAACAGCACTTAAATATTTTGTCTTGCCCATTCAACCTCTGAATGGCACACATACACAATCCATGTTTCATAGTCTCAAGGCTTAAACATCCTTATTTATCCCGTCTCCTCCCCTTCATCTACACTGATTGAAGTGGATTTAACAGGTGACATCAATAAGGGATCAGAGCTTTCACCTGTATTCACCTGGTCAGTCTTGGAAGGAGCAGGTGTCCTTAATGTTTTGTACACTCAGTGTATATCTTTGCTTACCTTCCAAAAAATCTATGCAGACTTCTAAACAGTACTGCTAAATTTGATACCTAAAATATTTTTAAACAACTCATAAACCATTTGAAACATTTGAAACGCACTGGAATAGTCTTACTCATATTACATATTTGAGAGATGTCTTCTTGTTAAGTTATAAGAAAGTAACAAAACTTCACCTCTTTGATTTTCCATGTTAGAACAATAGAAACACTTTAGTCTCTCCTTTGTCAAACTTGCCATCTCTGCGGTAGGTTATGCTCAAAATGTAATAACAGATGGACACCACACAGCTTCACAAGCTTTATGAGCCCTGGTTAAAAGTAGTGCACTACATAGTCAATATGGTGCATTTTGGGACACAGCCTGACATACAAGATAAGAGCTGAAAGTAGATGTCTTGTACAAGGGACTCTTGAGATTAGTTCTGCTTGCCCTCAGCTCTCAAGAGGTCTCTCTCACAAGTTGTCGTTTTGATGTTCAGGCTGAGGACCCTATTTAGCATTCCAGCAGTGAGGGCAGATCACACAACAATCTCATGCATTGGAATTGAGGGTTATCATTGTGCTGTTATGAGGTCTCCTACTTTCTATATTGGCACACTGCATCAAAGGCAGATAAGAAAGTAATTGAAAACTATTTTAAGGCAGAGGCGAGGGTCATATCATCATATACAATCATTCTGGACAAAACAACTTAGACCTGCAAAAATGTAACTTTTCTTTATGTTCAAAGGCTTCAATAAGTTACAGTATATAGACTTTTTGTTTTCTTTTATTCTACTGTATTATTGACTGTATGTTTTGTTTATTCCATGTGTAACTCTGTGTTGTTGTATGTGTCGAATTGCTATGCTTTATCTTGGACAGGTCGCAGTTGCAAATGAGAACTGGTTCTCAACTAGCCTACCTGGTTAAATAAAGGTGAAGAATTTTTTTTTTTAAATAAGTTGCTGTGGTCATCCAGTGATATGCAACAGTAACAATATTGCACCTCTAGCCTTCCTGAAAACGGCTGTATTCATTGGTTTTATTTTCCCTGTCGGGTTCGGTTTTCCCTTCCGATTTTGACTGCCGTGTTTTCCGTCAGTGAATAGGCCACCGCCTGTTAGCTAGCTAGCTGAGCCCATAGACACCAATTTGCATAGCGGAGATAACTAGCTTACATACTGTACATGTCAGACGCGAGGGGCAAACGACTTGACCCAGCAGCAACTGCTCCTCCATCTAAGCCAAAGAAACAGAGAAATGTGCAGAGCAGACAGGCAAAAAGGGAACGAGATAGAGCCCGGGCCAAGATGAGAGTAAACCTTGGATTTGCATTCACACAGTGGAGAAAACAAAGGGAGCTGAAGGGATTCAAAACCGACCCAGAATTTTTTTCCTGGTGAAAAATAAGAAATACAGTTGAAGTCGGAAGTTTACATACACCTTAGCCAAATACATTGAAACTCAGTTTTTCACAATTCCTGACATTTAATCCTAGTAAAAATTCCCTGTCTTAGGTCAGTTAGGATCACAACTTTATTTTAAGAATGATAATTGAGAGAATGATTTCTTTCAGCTTTTATTTCTTTCATCACATTCCCAGTGGATCAGAAGTGTACATACACTCAATTAGTATTTGTTAGCATTGCCTTTAAATTGTTTAACTTGGGTCAAACATTTAGGATAGCCTTCCACAAGCTTCCCAGAATAAGTTGGATGAATTTTGGCCCATTCCTCCTGATGGAGCTGGTGTAACTGAGTCAGGTATTTAGGCCTCCTTGCTCGCACACGCTTTTTCAGTTCTGCCCACAGATTTTCTACAGGATTGAGGTCAGGGCTTTGTGAGGCCACTCCAATACCTTGACTTTGTCATTGTGCCACAACTTTGGAAGTATGCTTGGGATCATTGTCCATTTGGAAGACCTATTTGCGACCAAGCTTTAACTTCCTGACTGATGTCTTGAGATGTTGCTTCAATATATCCACATACCTTTCCTCCCTCATGATGCGATCTATTTTGTGAAGTGCACCAGTCCCTCCTGCAGCAAAGCACCCCCACAACATGATGCTACCACCCCAGTGCTTCATGGTTGGGATGGTGTTCTTCAGCTTGCAAGCCTCCCCCTTTTTCCTTCAAACATAACGATGGTCATTATGGCCAAACAGTTCCATTTTTGTTTCATCAGACCAAAAAGTACGATCTTCGTCCCCATGTGCAATTGCAAATCGTAGTCTGGCATTTTTATAGGGGTTTTGGAGCAGTGGCTTCTTCCTTGCTGAGCGGTCTTTCAGGTTATGTCGATATAGGACTTGTTTTACTGTGGATCGAGATACTTTTGTACCTGTTTCCTCCAGCATCTTCACAAGGTCCTTTGCTGTTGTTATGGGATTGATTTTCACTTTTCGCACCAAAGTACGTTCATCTCTAGGAGACAGAACGCGTCTCCTTCCTGAGTGGTATGATGGCTGCGTGGGCCCATGGTGTTTATTCTTGCGTACTATTGTTTATACAGATGAACGTGGTACCTTCAAGCCTTTGGAAATTACTCCCAAGGATGAACCAGACTTGGGGAGGTCTACATTTTCTTCTGAGGTCATGGCTGATTTCTTTTGATTTTCCCATGATGTCAAGACAAAAGGCACTGAGTTTGAAGGTAGACCTTGAAATACATCCACAGGTACACCTCCAGTTAGGCTAATTGACATCATTTGAGTTATCAGAAGCTTCTTAATCCATAACGTCATTTTCTGGAGTTTTCCAAGCTGTTTAAAGGCACAGTCAACTTCTGACCCACTGGAATTGTGATACAGTGAAACAATCTGTCTGTAAACAATTGTTGGAAAAATTACTTGTGTCATGCACAAAGTAGATGTCCTAACCGACTTGCCAAAACTATAGTTTGTTAACCTCTCTGGGCCAGTGGGACGCTTGCGTCCCACCTACTCAACAGCCAGTGTAATCCCGTGGCGCGATATTCAAATACCTTAGAAATGCTATTACTTCAATTTCTCAAACATATGACTATTTTACAGCATTTTAAAGACAAGACTCTCGTTAATCTAACCACACCGTCCGATTTCAAAAAGGCTTTACAACGAAAGCAAAACATTAGATTATGTCAGCAGAGTACCCAGCCAGAAATAATCAGACACACATTTTTCAAGCTAGCATATAATGTCACATAAACCCAAACCACAGCTAAATGCAGCCCTAACCTTTGATGATCTTCATCAGATGACAATCCTAGGGCATTATGTTATACAATACATGCATGTTTTGTTCAATCAAGTTCATATTTATATCAAAAACCAGCTTTTTACATTAGCATGTGACTAGCATGTGACTAGCATTCCCACCGAACACTTCCTGTGAATTTACTAAATTACTCAAGATAAACGTTCACAAAAAACATAACAATTATTTTAAGAATTATAGATACAGAACTCCTTTATGCACTCGCTATGTCCGATTTTAAAATAGCTTTTCGGTGAAAGCACATTTTGCAATATTCTGAGTAGATAGCCCGGCCATCACAGGCTAGCTATTTTGACACCCACCAAGTGTTGTACTCACCAAACTCCGATTTACTATTAGAAAAGTTTGATTACATTTGCTGTTCTTCATCAGAATGCACTCCCAGGACTTCTACTTCAATAACAAATGTTGGTTTGGTTCCAAATAATCCATAGTTATATCCAAATAGCGGCGTTTTGTTCGTGCATTCAAGACACTATCCGAAGGGTAAAGAAGGGTGACGCGCCCGACGCGTTTCGTGACAAAAAAATTCAAACTATTCCATTTCCGTACTTCGAAGCATGTCAAACGCTGTTTAAAATCAATTTTTATGCTTTTTTTCTCGTGAAAAAGCGATAATATTCCGACCGGGAGTCGTTGTTTTCATTCAAAGAGAGAGAAAGTAAACATGGTGTCGGCTCGTGCACGCGCCTCCAGTCTCATTGTCCTCAGATCGACCACTGATCCAAATGCGCTAATGTTTTTCAGCCAGGGCCTGCAAAGCCACCATTCATCGTTCTGGCGACTTCTGAGAGCCTATGGGAGCGTTAGAAAATGTCACGTTATGCCAGAGATCCCCTGTTTTGGTTAGAGATGATCAAGAAGGCCAAGAAATAGTCAGAGAGAGCACTTCCTGTTTGGAATCTTCTCAGGTTTTGGCCTGCCAAATGAGTTCTGTTATACTCACAGACACCATTCAAACAGTTTTAGAAACTTTAGGGTGTTTTCTATCCAAATCAAATCAAATTATATCCATATTCTAGTTACTGGGCAGGAGTAGTAACCAGATTAAATCCAACCTTTCTGCATGCCCTTACCCTGAGCCTGCCTGCCGTTCTGTCCCTTTGGGACTTTACCTTGGCCAATAATTATATGCATATTCTAGTTACTGGGCAGGAGTAGTAACCAGATTAAATCGGGTACGTTTTTTATCCGGCCGTGCAAATACTGCCCCCTATCCCCAACAGGTTAACAAGAAATTTGTGGTTGAAAAACGAGTTTTAATGACTCCAACATAAGTGTATGTAAACTTCCGACTTCAACTGTAGCTAGCTTGATAATATGTCTTGCTAGATAGATTATACTGTATATACAGAAGTATTTTGACACCCCTTCAAATTAGTGGATTCGGCTATTTCAACCACACCCATTGCTGACATGTGTATAAAATCGAGCACATCGCCATGCAATCTCCATAGACAAACATTGGCAGTTGAATGGCCTTACTGAAGAGCTCAGTGACTTTCTACGTGGCACCGTCATAGGATGCCACCTTTCCAACAAGTCAGTTTGTCAAATTTGTGCCCTGCCAGTGCTGCCCCGGTCAACTGTAAGTGATGTTATTGTAAAGTGGAAACATCTAGGAGCAACAACAGCTCAGCTGCGAAGTGGTAGGCCAAACAAACTCACAGAATGGGACTGCTGAGTGCTGAAGCGCGCAACAATCATCTGTCCTCGGTTGCAACACTCACTACTGAGTTCCAGACTGCCTCTGGAAGCAACATTGGTACAAGAGATGTTCGTCGGGAGCTTCATGAAATGGGTTTCCATAGCCGAGCAGCCGCACACAAGCCTAAGATCACCATGTGCAATGCAAAGCGTCGGCTGGAGTGGTGTAAAGCACACCGCCAATGGACTCTGGAGCAGTGGAAACATGTTCTCTGGAGTGATGAATCGCAGTTCACCATCTGACGGACAAATCTGGGTTTGGAGGATTCCAGAAGAATGCTGCCTGCCCGAATGCATAGTGCATTATGGTGGGAGAGTATTCCTCTTCCACCAAACTTTACAGTTGGCACTATTCATTCAGACAGATCTGAGGCTATTTTTTGTGGTTCAGGCTAGGCCCCTTGTTCCAGTGAAGGGAAATCTTAAAACTTCTTAAGGATAGGGGGCAGTATTTGGATGTTCGGATGACTGACATGCCCAAAGTAAACTGCCTGTTACTCAGCCCCAGAAGGTATGATATGCACATTGGATAGAAAATACTCTGAAGTTTCTAAAACTGTTAAAATAATGTCTGTGAGTATAACATATATAACATAACTGATATGGCAGGCGAAAACCTGAGGAGAATCCATCCATAGAGGTCACAGGCCATTCAAATGCTTATTTATTGGATATTCAAAGGCATTCCTCCCAGATTGCAGTTCCTATGGCTTCCACTAGATGTCAACGATCTTTAGGAAGGGTTTCAGGCTTGTTTTTTGAAAAATGAGTTAGTAGATGTAGTTTTTCAAATACATATCATTTTATAACATTTTTTACATTCTTTTTTCTGGATTTTTTTGTTGTTATTCTGTCTCTCACTGTTCAAATAAACCTACCATTAAAATTATAGACTGATCATTTCTTTGTCAGTGGGCAAACGTACAAAATCAGCAGGGGATCAAATACATTTTTCCCTCACTGTATGCATATCTTAGCTTCTGGGACTGAGTAGAAGGCAGTTTACTCTGGGCACCATCTTCATCCGGACGTCAAAATACTGCCCCCTACCCTAGAGAAGTTAAGCTTTTAAATGATATAAGACACTTGTATTTTCATGAATGTTTAATATTACGATTTTGTATTTTGAATTTCGCGCTCCGCAATTTCACCGGATGTTGTCGAGGTGGGGCGCTAGCGAGGCTACATACAGACACCGGTTAGTCAGGCTGATTGAGGTAGTATGTACATGAATGTATAGTTAAAGTGACTATGCATATATGATAAACAGAGAGTAGGAGCAGCGTAAAAAGAGGGGGGGGGTGCAAATAGTCCGGGTAGCCATTTGATTACTTGTTCAGGAGTCTTATGGCTTGGGGGTAAAAACTGTTGAGAAGCCTTTTTGTCCTAGACTTGGAACTCCGGTAATGCTTGCCATGCGGTAGTAGAAAGAACAGTTTATGATTAGGGTGGCTGGGGTCTTTGACAATTTTTAGGGCCTTCCTCTGACACCGCCTGGTGTAGAGGTCCTGGATGGCAGGCAGCTTAGCCCCAGTGATGTACTGGGCCGTACGCACTACCCTCTGTAGTGCCTTGCAGTCAGAGGCCGAGCAATTGCCGCACGTGCACAAAGCGACGTCCATACAGAAATGGTTTGTCAAGAATGGTGTGGTAGATCTTGACTGCCCTGCACAGAGCCCTGACCTCAACCCCATCGAATAGCTTTGGGATGAATTGGAACGCCGAATGCAAGCCAGGCCTAAATGCCCAATATTAGTGCTCGACCTCACTAATGCTCTTGTGGCTGAATGGAAGCAAGTCCCTGCAACAATGTTCCAACATCTAGTGGAAAGCCTTCCCAGAAGAGTGGAGGCTGTTATGGCAGCAAAGGGGGGACCAACTCTATATTAATGCCCATGATTTTGGAGTTACATGTTAGACAAGCAGGCGTACACATACTTTTGGCCATGTAGTGTATATTATAGAAATGTT
This sequence comes from Salmo trutta, assembly GCF_901001165.1. NCBI lineage: Eukaryota > Metazoa > Chordata > Actinopteri > Salmoniformes > Salmonidae > Salmo > Salmo trutta. The sequence goes on from NC_042977.1 coordinate 6,548,832, forward strand.
GCTATTTAGTTGTAAATATTGTATGTATGCGAGTAATATTTTGGATTACTTGTTTTAATTGTTTTCAAGCCACGCATCAGATTAGCTAGCTAGCTAAAGTTACAAACTGAGACATTGGTTCATTTCATTTGAATATAAAATGTCGCTTCACTAGTTAGTCATAATTAACTAACTTATGTGTATAACGTTACTTGACCTTGTGTTACATTTCTGATGTCTGTGGTCTGAAAACCAAGCTGATATTGGCTAGTTAGCTTGCTAGGTACTTCAGTTCACACAAGTGTACTGGCACGGAATAGCCAAAAAGCCCCTTTCAGATACATAAGATGAGACACAGCGTGACGGTTTCTTGATCTGAATGATGTAGTTTTACAATGTCTTACGTTGTTGGCTGGAGTATTCAAGGCATGTCAACACTTTAGCCAAAGTCTTGTGACGAGACGGATCCATTTAGCCATTCAAAGATCGGTGCTCAAACATTGTGTGTTCAGCTTAGCAGCTAGCTAGCTAGCCAAGCAGAGAGCTAGCTAGCTATTTTGTGTACACCGTTTCTTGTGCATGTATTTCATGACACTCGTTTGCTACAACAAGTGGCAACTTTGTCTCAAAGCTTCAACAGGGAATTGTAAAGCGGCACCATTGCCATGGAGACATTCTCAACTGCACGCCTCTTGTTCTTGATCTGAATGCCCTGTCTTTAGTCAGCTGTTGTACAACACACCATTCTAAAAGTATAGTAGCTAGTTTTCTCTCTGATCTAGGTCATGGATGGTCAAGTCTACCCTGGTGTAAATACAGTACAAAACAGACAAATGTTGTGAAATATAAACAGCACCACAAGTTCAATATTTTTTACTAACCTTCATCTCAGCCAGCCTCTCTTCTTGCAGTTGGGCAGCCCTTTCAAGATCTTTCTGTCCAATCCTTTCTGCGGCTCTTCAAAACTGGAATCCTATAGAAAAAACATGTACGCAACACTGTTATTAGGATTGCATTGTAATGTTCACTACATGGTCTTTTATGTATAACCAATAAAGATTTTCATGCAGAAGAGTTGAGTATAACACTTTTGTAATCCATACACAACATATTCATAGTCATAGCTCTTGAGAATCAAGGGGCCATCCCAGTAATGGTATTAGCTAGCTAGTATAGCTATGTGTCAAAAGTCTAGGTGATGTGGGTAAGGCGGAGTCAGGCGCAGGACACAGAGATGAGTGATAACCGTAACTTTACTCAAAAACAATATTCCAAGAAGGAGATAAATAATCCAGGTCACAAAACGAGACAACTTGACAATAACAAACACGCACAAAACCAAGGGGGAAACCAGAGGGTTGGATAGGGAACAATGATTATGGAATGGAAACCAGGTGTGTATAATGAAGACAAAACAAGTCGCAAATGAAATGTGGATCGGTGGTGACTAGAAAACCGGTGACGTCGACCGCCAAACGCCGCCCGAACAAGGAGAGGGACCAACTTCGGCGGAAGTTGTGACACTATGAGTCAGAAGGGCAAAGGATTGAATGAATGCCAAAGCCAAGGTTATTTTCCATGAATGCAGAGTTATGATAGTCCAAATTACACTTCTACAATCAATACATATCTTCATAGCCATAGCTCTCGAGAATCAAAAGGGGCCATCCCAGTAATGTTATTAGCTAGCTAGCTAGTATGGGAGTTGGAGAAGGGCAAAGATTTGCGAAAGCCAAGGTTATTTTCCATGAATGCAGAGCTAGGATAGTCAAAATTCATTATTTTACCCTGCTTTTTTACTGATGTACTAAAGCTATAGATATTGCTGTTTTGTACCAGGCAGGGAAATTCCAGGTAGCTATTATCAACCATGTAGCTTTCTAAATTAGCTAGCTAGTGTGGTGGTTAATTTCTTTACTATCAAATGAGGAGAGACAAACTTATCACACAAGTCAGAGTTATACTTAAACTAAATCTTTATACACTTATTAATAATGGAGCAGGTCAATACAACACACACATATAAAGTGAATCAATTGAGTGCTCTACCATAATGATAGCTGGTCAACGAATCACCCTCAGATGATTCGTTGAGAGCCCCGAGACAAAAGTACAAAGGTCTGTTATAGCCAAGATACACCCCTTTCAGTCTACATGTCGAACAACAGATGTATGGAGTGGGTCACAAGGTTAAGATTTGTATGAAAGATACTTATAATTCACAGCAGACAGTATCTGCTGTAAAAACAGTTATCTTTGTGTAGAGACCAAGGTCTGGCCCTGGGGTCATCTCTCCCTGGTACCATATATGTCACGGCTCCTCCTCTGCAGTGCAGGGGCAGTTCCTCCTGCAGGCAGAGGAGGGTCGTTAGTGATTGGAGCTGGTGTGATTGGAGCCACCTGGGCTCAGGGTATTTAACTTGTTGGGGATAGGGGGCAGTATTTGCACGGCCGGATAAAAAACGTACCCGATTTAATCTGGTTACTACTCCTGCCCAGTAACTAGAATATGCATATAATTACATTTGGATAGACAACACTCTAAAGTTTCTAAAACTGTTTGAATGGTGTCTGTGAGTATAACAGAACTCATATGGCAGTCAAAACTCTGAGACAAATCCTAACAGGAAATGGAAATCTGATGTGTGGAATCACTTCATACCTTTGCCATTGAAACACACAGGGACTTATTAATCATTTAGCACTTCCTAAGGCTTCCACTAGATGTCAACAGTCTTTACAAAGTGGTTTGAGTATTCTATGGTAGAAACTGACCCAAAGAGAGGCTTGGGAAGTTGGTCACAGGGGGAGGGCCATTACTACTATGACGCAAGCGTCCAACGTTCCCAGACAGGTTAAATCAAATAAGTCAGGTCAAGTTAAACCTGCTGTGATGGCAGCTCCTGTTTCAGCCTCTGACCACCAGGGTGAGTTTTTTCAGCCACTAGTTGAGTTTGATTCTCAGTCTTCCCACTGTGATTGTTCAGCCTTTATTTCAGATGGTGTAGTGTCCCTGAAAGATGGCAACGAAAATGTTTCGATCAAGATCTTAAGAGACACTGGAGCTTTAGATTATTTTATTCTGGAATCTGTTTTGCCGTTCTCTAAGGAGTCTGATCCTGGCAGATGTGTAATGGTACGTGGTATGGGTTTAGTGCCATTCTCTTCTCCTTTACATGAAGTTACCTTAAAATGTCGTCTGGTAGAGGGTGATGTAGATGTTGGGGTTTGACCCCAGTTGCCAGTAGAGGGAGTCCACATGATTTTGGGGAATGATTTGGCAGGTAGTAAGGTGTGGGCAGATTAAAAAGTAAACATCTTTACGAAGCAACCTTCAGTGTCCCCAGCAAGGGTATCTCCAGATAGCAACTGTGTATCTCCTGAGATATTTCCAGTTTGTGCTGTTACCCGCGCTGCCTCTCGTAATAAGGTTGAGAGTAAGCCAGAAAGTCTTGAGTTGCCAGTCAAACTCCAGACAGAACAGTTGACTAGTTCTAGAGATTCATTGATAGCTGAGCAAAAGGCTGATACTACTTTGGATGATCTGTTTGAGAAAGTTGTTCCTGATTCAGTGGTGAGGAATAGTGCTCAGTGTTACTTTCTTCTTGATGGGCTGTTGGTTAGGAAATGGGTTCCACACTATGACCAGGGTCTAGGAGAACAAGTCTTTCAAATATATGTACCTACTACTTTACGAAATAAAGTGTTGCGAACTTCATTTGGTGATGTGGCAGGTCATATGGGTGTTCGTAAAACTTATGATCGCATACTCCGTTATTTTTTTCTGGCCACGTTTAAAGCGGGATGTATCTCAGTTTATTAAAACTTGGGATACATGTCAGCGCACAAGCAAGCCAAACCAGGTTGTAAAGCCAGCACCTTTGTATCCAATACCAGCCGTAGGGCAACCTTTTTGAGCATCTTATTATTGATTGTGTTGGGCCTTTACCACGGTCCAAGTCAGGTCATAGCTACTTAATTGTTATGTGTCAAGCAACTAGATATCCGGCAGCTTTTCCCTTGCGTACCATAACTTCAAAATCAGTACTTAAAGCGTTAACTCAATTTATTTCAACATTTGGGATTCCAAAAATCATCCAGTCAGATCAGGGATCTAACTTTACCTCCCATTTATTTGCTCAGGTTCTCAAACAGCTTAAAGTTAAACACAATAAGTCTACTGCGTACCATGCTCAGAGTCAGGGAGCTTTGGAACATTTTCATCAAACTTTAAAATCCTTGCTTTGTGCATACTGTACACAACTGTCTGCAGATTGGGAGGAGGGGTTACCTTGGTTGTTACTAGCTGCTCGTGAAGTAGTGCAGGAAAGCACTGGGTTTAGCCCAAATGACTTAGTGTTTGGTCATAAGGTGCGTGGGCCTTTAGCAGTACTGCAGGATGGTTGTTTGCCTGAGGAACCACCTCGGAACCTTATTGACTATGTAAATGGTTTTAGGTTCAAGTTGTATAGGGCTGGTGAACTGGCGAAAGAAAAACTAAAATGTTCTCAACAGAAAATGAAACTGAAATATGACGGACAGACTGAGCTAGGTGAGTTTAGTCCCGGTGATCGTGTACTTGCTCTTTTGCCTCTTGTAAGTTCACCTTTTATTGTGGTCCTTTCACTGTGTTGCGCAAAGTGTCAGATTTTAACTATCTTATTGAAACCCCTGGTTATACGAAGTCCTCTAAATTATGCCATGTGAACCTGTTAAAATGCTATCACTCCCGTGATCTAAGCAAAGTGGAAGGAACTCCAGCAGTGAGGTCAGCGTTGACTGCTGCTCCAGTCACGGCATCTTGTGGCTTTAACTTTGTGGAGGGGGGAGGAGAGAAGGTAGTTAGGGTTTCGGATGAGGTCTTACAAGGTCGGTTGAAAAACTCCCAGACTTTGCAAAACCTTGGGGTTTTGGTAGATCATTTAGACTCTGAGAAACGTGATGAATTGGTAGCTCTTATTAGAAGCTACCCTGTTTTGTTTTCTGACACTCTATCGAAAACCCACTTAATTGAGCATGACATAGACATCGGAGATGCTAAACCTATTAAACAGAGATTTTATCGTGTATCTAGGAGAAGAGACTGCAACTGGAAACAGAGGTGCAGTATATGTTGGACAATGGTATTGCGGAGCCATGTTATTCAAATTGGGCTTCACCCTGTCTTCTGGTCAAAAAGTCTGATTCCACTTTCATACCTTGCACTGACTATAGAAAAGTTAACAATGTTACTAAAGCTGACCTTTACCCTCTTCCTAGGATGGAGGACTGTATTGATCAAGTTGGGTCAGGAAAGTATGTTAGCAAATTTGATATTTTAAAGGGATATTGGCAAGTACCCCTTACCAAAAGATCTTGTGAGATTGCTGCCTTTATAACTCCATCTGGTTTGTTCTCTTATACAGTGATGCCTTTCGGGTTGCGGAATGCTCCAGCCACCTTCCAGAGGCTGATGAATCGGGTGGTCTCAGGTCTGGAAGGGTGTGCCGTGTACTTGGACGACGTGGTTGTCTACTCAGACTCTTGGGAGGAGCATGTCTGTAGAATGCAAGCCCTGTTCGAAAGACTGCTGTGGGCCAGGTTGACTATCAATTTGGCCAAGTGTGAGTTTGCCTAAGCTACAGTCACATACCTAGGCAAGGTTGTTGGTCAGGGTGTTGTCTGTCCCGTGGAAGCCAAGGTTCAGGCTGTGAAGCAGTTCCCACAGCCCTCCACAAAGAAAGAACTGATGCACTTCCTGGGAATGGCGGGGTACTACCGTGCTTTTTGTAAAAACTTTTCGGTAGTAGTGTCCCCCCTGACCAATCTGTTGAATGCCAAGCCTGAATTTCTCTGGTCCACCCAGTGTCAAGAGGCATTTGATACAGTTAAGGCTCTTTTGTTTTTGGCACCCGTGTTGGTAGCACCAAATTTTGAGAAACCTTTCAAATTGCAGGTAGACGCCAGTCAAATCGGTGCTGGGGCTGTGCTTCTCCAGGAAAATGATGACAATATTGAGTGTCCAGTCAGTTTCTTTTCCCGGAAATTTAAGAAATATAATAAAAACTATTCTGTAATTGAAAAGGAGGCTTTAGGTCTCATTTGGGCTTTACAGCACTTCGAGGTCTATGTTGGTTCTGGTTTAACCCCTTTAACCTGTCTGGGGTATGTGGGACGATTTCGTCCCACCTACGTAACAGCTACTGATATTCCAGTGGCGCGATTTTTGAATCGTTAGAAATACTATTACTTCAATTTCTCAAACATATGACTATTTTACAGCTATTTAAAGACAAGAATCTCGTTAATCTAACCCCACTGTCCGATTTCAAAAAGGCTTTACAACGAAAGCAAAACATTAGATTATGTCAGCAGAGTGCCCAGCCAGAAAAAAATCAGACAGCCATTTTTCAAGCTAGCATATCATGTCACATAAACCCAAACCACAGCTAAATGCAGCACTAACCTTTGATGATCTTCATCAGATGACACACCTAGGACATTGTGTTATACAATACATGCATGTCTGTTCAATCAAGTTCATATTTATATCAAAAAACAGCTTTTTGCATTAGCATGTGACGTTCAGAAAACGCATAACCCCCGGCAAACTTCCGTTGAATTTACTAACAGTTTGCTAAATTACTCACGATAAACGTTCACAAAAAGCATAACAATTATTTTAAGAATTATAGATACATTACTCCTCTATGCACTCGATATGTCCGATTTTAAAATAGCTTTTCGGATGAAGCACATTTTGCAATAATCTAAGTACATAGCCCGGCATTACAGGGCTAGCTATTTAGATACCCACCCAGGTCAGCATCCACCAAAATCACATTTCCTATAAGAAAAATGTTCTTACCTTGCTTGTTCTTCATCAGAATACACTGCCAGGACTTCTACTTCAATAACAAATGTTGGTTTGGTCCCAAATAATCCATCGTTATATCCAAACAGCGACGTTTTGTTCATGCGTTCTAGAATGCTTCTTCCCGGTTTCGCGCATGGCGCATTGGCGTGTCAAAAATGTCTAAATATTCCATTACCGTACTTCGAAGCATGTCAACCGCTGTTTAAAACCAATTTTTATGCCATTTATGTCGTAGAGAAGTGATAATATTCCGACCGGGAGTATGCATTGAGCCTAAACAGCCGAATAAAATTTCTCCTCAGAAGCGACTCATGCACGCGCATCATTCAAAGGTCCTCGGAGCATCCACTTACAAAAGGCGATAATATGTTTCAACCTGAGGCTCCCTCGTAAACCTTCAGTTATTTCGCGGGCTCTGAGAGCCTATTGGAGCCCTGGGAATTGTCACGTTACAGCTAAGATCCTTACTTTTCAATAAAAAGATGCAAGACGCACGACTCCTTGTCAGACAGGGTACTTCCTGCTTGAAACCTTGTCAGGTTTTTGCCTGCCATAGGAGTTCTGTTATACTCACAGACACCATTCAAACAGTTTTAGAAAATTCAGAGTGTTTTCTATCCAAACCTGAACAATAATATGCATATTCTAGCTTCTGAGTTGGTGTAGGAGGCAGTTAAAAATGGGAACATATTTTTCCAAAATTCTCAATACTGCCCCCTAGCCCAGACAGGTTAACTGTGTTCACGGACCACAACCCACTTACTTTTCTGAAGTCCATGCAAATCCCAACCAGCGCTTGATGCGTTGGGCTTTGTTCTTGCAACCATTCAACCTTGATATTAGACACATTAGGGGTAAGGATAATATCATTGCTGATGCTCTGTCCCGTGCTCCTTTAATCTAGTTTGTATTTTCTGTTGAACCCTGCGGGCTGTCTGCGCCTCTTTCCTCTTAATTTGCTCCCCAGGTACCAGGGCTGCTGAGTTTGAGGACGGACAGTCAGCTAGGGGACACAGGGCTACTACTAGGAGCCGGGACTGGTATCCGTTTTTTTGTTTTTTTGGGAATTTTGGATTGTTTTAAATATGTTGGGTCGTAATTTGAATTGAGGGTGGGACCCTCATTTTAAGGAGGGGGGTGTCACGGCTCCTCCTCTGCAGTGCAGGGGCGGTTCCTCCTGCAGGCAGAGGAGGGTTGTTAGTGATTGGAGCTGGTGTGATTGGAGCCACCTGGGCTCAGGGTATTTAAATATATCTTTAAAAATCCTCCTTGTGCAAAATGTAATAAAATTATCACTGATTCCATAGACTATTACTCCACTCTGCGATATTTTAGATTTATCAGACACCAATATTAAGTCTATTGTACATTGCACTGTTTCACATATCCTGGTGGGATCTTTTATCGTTTGGGTCAGAGCAAGTGATCTACAAAAGTGCATAAATACATTGTGGGTTGGGCAATTCAGTATTGAAATCCCCTAACAAAATTATTTCCTTTAACAGCGAATCATTACAGTTTGACAACACAATTTCAAGACCTCCATAGAATGCATTCTGCTTGGGCGGCCTATAACACACCCCCAACAAAATTTGCTTGGTTTTGGGAAGGCAGATATCCAGCCAAACAATCTCCAGGTCAGCGTTTAAATCCGATCTGACGTTAAAAGCAATGTCAGATCTTACAAACGCACATATTCCCCCACCTTTCCGATTCCGATACTTCATGACGACAGAGTAATGACCTATCTCAATTTCTGAGTCACAAACAGATGAATCCAACCCTGTCTCAGTAAAACATAAGACCCCCATCTTTGATTTGCAAACCAACAGGCGTATCTCATCGATCTTCGGTAGTAGGCTTCGGACGTTTAAGTGCACAAAATGTAAGCCCTTCTTCCCAAAGGCCTCATTGAATTCCCGATCCACTTGTAACTCGCCTCCCACTGCGCTGCCATCTTCCCACTGCCCTGCCTCCGGTGGCCTCTCTGTCGCCATGGAGCACCCCTCCCCAGGTGCCTCTCCATCGTCCTCACCACCGTGTCCCCCGTCACTCGCCTCTGGTTGCCTCCGCTCCGCTGTGGAGCCCCCTCCTCCGGTGCACTCTCCACTCTCGGTAAGTCCTCTACCCCATGGGTACAGCACACCGACAGCAACGGTAAGCTTCATTGACCCCGTGTCCAAAGCTAGAATCGCTGCATTTTAGATTAATCCACTGTGCGCATTCCAAACATACTAAAGCTTTTCTGTTACTCTTTATCCACCGTTCGCAAGAGGAGCATGGGTGCATAATCCTTTTGATGGGGTTCGTGATAAAGTGAGGTCCAGGGCATTGATGGACATCACCTGATAAGAGAAGGCATAGAGTTATTATAAGATCTCCACCATTAATTTGCGATTTTAGACTGGATTTTGATGATCGTTTTGGTTTGTGGCAAGGTGCTATGAACATATAACATTCCTTCCAAATCCGAAGTGCTGGATGCCATCAAAAGTGTTTGCATGACTGAGAAGTTGCTGAGAATGTACTATTCTTTCATCTAAATAGCAGATGCAATTATTTCCAGTAACAATTAAAACAAACACATAAAGTAAAAGTGCTATCACCATGCCGAACTTGCCGGTCGCCATCTTGTGTGACCGGCATACTGTACTTAACAACAAGCAAAAGTTTTACGATTAAATTGGCCCCAACTCCCAACTGTTCACCGTGTCCTCTAAATCAGGTACAGTAGGCACATTCCTTCATATGATGTGGGAGTGCCCTGCAGTTAATTGCTTCTGGGAGAAAGTTACACAATTATTTTTTAAGTACATGAATGTAAATATTCAATGATTTGCATCTACTATGTTGCTTAACGATGATCGCTCCTTGAATCTCTAAATCAATCAGAGACGATTACTGTTGACAGGCAGCACGGAGGCAAAAGGGGTGGAAAACATGGGGGTTGGAGACATGTTGGGCTGGGGGTATGGGATGGGGAGTTGTGGGTGTAGGCATACCTCTTTTTGTTTGTTTTTCTTTTCATACCAATTTTACTATCACAAAATCCTGTTTGATTGATATGATAATTTCTACAGATGTATTTCATACTTTTGTTTTTCTTTTGAGTGGCAGCCAAAATATGTGCGTCACGAATCCCTCCTGAACTTTCATTACGCACACCTGTCCCCTATTCCCACTGATTAGTACTTGTATAAGTGTGCCCTTTGGTTTCCATTGGGCTGTCCATTATTGATCCCATGTCCGTTGGTGGTGTGAGTACCTATGCGTTGGTGCAGCTGTTATGCTGCGTGCTATATATATTGTATTACGGGTATCGTCCCGTGTCGTTCAACAGGGTTTACCCTCACTCTTTTGTTTGGGTACAGTCCAGTGTTTTTGTATACGTATTTGTTTTGGGTGTATTAAAAACCCCTATTGTGTGTTCCTGCACCTATCTCCAAAATTATTAGGCATTGGGCGATTAAACATTTTTTTTTCTGTTACACACTAAAAACAATCTTATTTCCCAGAGCAGGGTGCCGCAGTGTCATGAATTGGAGTGACCCACCTGCAGTGGCATATTGTTATTATTGACCAAATGTAATGCATGCTTTGAAACAAATCAACATTACAATATGAATCATATTTCCTAATCATAATAAATACTTTCATCCACATCACTAACAAGTGTATATAACAGCCAAACAGTCATCACAGACTATCCTCCCCTCACCCATGGACAGCTGAATGTCAGAGAATAATTACTCCTTAATTCAACCTCCTCTTCCTCCTGGACCTACTCCAACTTTTGTGAGTCTTCCCAAGCAGCGAGGGTTGGGTCATGGGCAGGTGTGATAGACCCACCATCACCCTCCCCTGTGCCTACCATTACCTGTCACGCCCTCTCCGGGCATCTCGAAGGGTCTACCCTACTTCCTTCACCCTCATGCCAGGACGATCTTGCCAGACAGGCATCTCGTCTCGCACTAGTTGTCAAACGGAACATCATGTCTACTTTTACCTTCGTAGATAAAGAACATGTGGGGAATACAGGAATCTGTGTCTCTATTAATGAATAGCATATTAACATTCTCTCAATGTATTTTAACATTTGCTATTGCCCTGTGAGAAGAGGAGAGAGTATGTCATTCAAAACCACCTGTTAACCATATTGTTCGCCATCACTCATTTTCCAATACCTATTTAGAATACTCTAGCAATGTCCAGGTCAAAGAAATAAATCGTTCAACTGGCCCCCTTGAATAAAAGCGAGAAAATAGTACTCGATAAAAAAAGCATGGATCAGTATGTAGTAAGTGCAGAAAAATACACTTATGGTATTCTAAATGTATTGAATGTCTGCCAAACACAGGTTTTTCAGGAGACGGAGAAACGTACAACTGTTTAGACGAGGTGCTGGCTAAAGGAGTAGAACACTTGAAAAAGAAAAGGTGAGCCGCACACTCTAGGAGCTCAGATGAAATAATTTAATAACCAACGTTTCAACAGACAAGCTGTATTCATCAGGGTATACATACAGGTTACCATAACCACTTTAGTGTTACATTTCCATGAGTACTACCTTCAAACTAAAAAGTTTCAAAGGGCTAAATGTCAAGCTGGTATAAAGTATTTTGGAGATAGGTGCAGGAACACACAATAGGGGTTTTTAATACACCCAAAACAGACACGTATACAAAAAAACTGGGCTGTACCTAAACAAAAGAGTGATGGTAAACCTTGTTGACCGACACGGGATGATACCCGTAACACACAATATATATATAGCATATATATAGCACGCAGCACAACAGCTGCACCAACGCATAGGTACTCACACCACCAACGGACATGGGAACAATAACCAACAAAGACAGTGGGAACAGAGGGCACATGTATAACATACTAATCAGGGGAAATGGGAACCAGGTGTGTGTAATCAGACAAGACAGGCCGGGGTTGATATTAATGAATCCCGTTCAGTGAAGCCTAGAAAGCCGGGGGGTGTAGAACTCCGGAACTGGTGAACAGAATGAGCATCAGTACCGGGGGGATCCATGACACAAAAATGCATTCATGCCAAGTCAATAGCCATTTCCGCACCTAGTACTCGACTCAATCTATATCCCAGAAGTTCAGTGCTATAGCGCAATTTTAATTTATAGGCAATGTTCTCGTGTTCGTGGAGAATTCACGGTAAACGCTGCATATGTCGGCTCAATCGGAAATTTGCTTTAAATTTCAAGTGCAATATAGCGTTGAACTTCGGCGATACGGATTGCATCGAGCCCCTATATTATATTGCAACAGCAGCTTCATTTAAGGGTGAATGCATTTGATGGATGAGTGTGTGAGTGTATGTACTCTCCGAAGGCCCCCCTTTGTCTGACACTGGATAACTCTGTTCAGGTTGACCTACTTAAATCCCACCTTTTCCAATAAAATTGTATTATTAGTATTATTACATGCATCGCTATCATCGTTATAAATCATTTGACATGGGCCCCATGGTCATCATTGACACGCTCCCCACAGAGTGATGAAGTGCCCTCAAAACCAAAACTCATGTTGACCCAGTTACGAATTCAAGACTGTAGCTCCAACTGAGTTTTTAAAGTTAACTTACATAAAGCTAAATTGTATGGGGATTGTTGCACTTCTAGCACAGAGTTGAAGATGTGCAGTAGATTCGTTTATAATCTCTCTCTTTACAGATTTTTGCCTGTGGATGTGGTCAATTTCCTACACAGATACTCATACTCTTCAAATATTTTTCATCATTACTACCCTTTCTACTTAGCTTTCCCCTACTAAAAGTAGTACTACTACTACCACTAGTATTACCATGCTACTAGCACAGCAATAATGATCACAATACCAGTTTAACCACCACTTCAGTATTTTCTTTCATTAATAAAACTTGTACATGTTTCAACAAGAGTTGCGGCAGAGGTTGGAGTGGAATAATTGTGTCTGTTACCAGCAAGTCATTGAGTGCACGTCTTCGAGAAATATGTCTTCTAATGATTTCATTTCACACCCCACCCAAAATACAGGTTATCATACTGCAGGTATAATTGCTGGGGTTCCTGTGAAGACAGACATAATTTTCATTTGCCTTTTATCAGTAGCAATACATTAAAAACACACATTTTAAAACTGTGCTAAACTCTATCCCCAGAACTTTGCATGTACATTTTTTTGGAATCTGCTGGTCTTGTACTTTACACATCCTTAGTGTGAGTACAGTACACGCTCCGGTTAGGGGAGACTGTGTTAAGTAAGGATATACTGATATGTTAGTCATTATTATTTCCTTGTATCTTCCTTGCAGTATTAGGATTATGGCATTTTATACAACAGGGATTGGGGATATTTTGGTTTTGTGACAATGACAAAAAATGTAAACCGATGATACATAATAAGTACAGTTAGAAAAAAGGGGAACTTACACAGAACAAAACTTGGTGTATTTAGTCTTGTAATAGTATTGTTACAGAATAACTGTAATAGTATTTACTGCTCAAAATAAACATAATACCATTCTCTTTTCAACTGTATGACTGCCATTACTATGAAGGAGGTGGGACTGGGGGGAGATGAATGGTTGCTGACAGGCCAAACCTCAAACCTTAGCCTGACATGCTGATATCTGAGTTGTTAAATTTGCAGGGTTTGATGAGTTAGCCCAGGTGCAGTTCTTGTTCCCAGGTGGAGCCCCTTTGTCTCCGCATGAGCTCAGGAAGCATGAGGCAAGACTCCCCTAGGTACATGAAAAACATAAGGAGACCAGGTGGTGGAAGATGGTTGCAATTCTGATGGAGCAGCAATGTTTCTTAGTCTCCCAGGTACAGATCCACCTGCCACAGGGTAAGAAGCCCAGGATGCGGGAAGATGCTGGGTGCATTCCAGGGAGTCTGTTGTGAAGGCACTGGGATTGTGATGAGGTCACACTGAGTTCACACGTTCAAACCTGAAAGAGTGTCCCAGATGTTCCAAAAAATGGCGAAGCCAATGTCTGCAAATGCAGGCATGCTGAGCAGTAGTGCACAGTATTAGCTCTCCTTCATAATGGAGCACTGCTGCGCAAGAAAATAACAAGTTTTATGTATTGAAAAGAGGGGCATGAAATCTATTCTATTGCAAACAATTTCCAACTCCAGAGTTAAGGTTTGGCCAGACTGATCCGTGGAAAACAAACACTAAATTAGAATGGATTAATATTGGTCTGTGGTCTGTGCGTGTGTCAAATCAAATCAAATTTTATTGGGCACATACACGTGATTAGCAGATGTTATCGCGGGTGTAGTGAAATGCTTGTGCTTCTAGCTCCGACAGCGCAGTAATATCTAACAAATTACACAACACATACCCAATACACATAAATCTAAGTAGGAATGAATTAAGACTATATACAGAGCCTCGCAAAAGTATTCATCCCCCTTGGCTTTTTTCCTATTTTGTTGCATTGCAACCTGTAATTTAAATTTATTTTTATTTGGATTTCATGTAAGGGACATACAGAAAATAGTCCAAATTGGTGAAGTGAGATTAAAAAATTACTTGTTTAAGGAAATAAAAAAATGGGAAAAAAACCCGTAAAAGTGGTGCGTGCATATGTATTTGCATACTTCCCTTTGCTGTGAAGCCCCTAAATAAGATCTGGTGCAACCAATTACCTTCAGAAGTCACATAATCAGTTAAATAAAGTCCACCTGTGTGCAATCTAAGTGTCACATGATCTGTCACATGATCTCAGTATATATACACCTGTTCTGAAAGGCCCCAGAGTCTGCAACACCACTAAGCAAGGGGCATCACCAAGCAAGGAGCTCTCTAAACAGGTCAGGGACAAAGTTGTGGAGAATTACAGATCAGGGTTGGATAATAAAAAAATATCAGAAACTTTGAACATCCCACAGAGCACCATTAAATCCAATATATATATATTTTTTAAGAATATGGCACCACAACCTGTCCAGAGAGGGCCGCCCACCAAAACTCATGGACCAGGCAAGGAGGGCATTAATCGGAGAGGCTACAAAGAGACCAAAGATAAACCCAACACCTCTCATTACCCCGAGAACACCATACTCACAGTGAAGCATGGTGGTGGCAGCATCATGCTGTGGGGATGTTTTTCAGGGACTGGGAAACTGGTCAGATTTGAAGGAATGATGGATGGCGCTAAATACAGGGAAATTCTTGAGGGAAACCTGTTTCGGTATTCCAGAGATTTGAGACTGGGATGGAGGTTCACCTTCCAGCAGGACAATGACCCTGAGCATACTGCTAAAGCACCACTTGAGTGGTTTAAGGGGAAACATTTAAATGTCTGGGAATGGCCTGGTTAAAGCCCAGACCTCAATCCGATTGAGAATCTGTGGTATGACTTAATAAAGATTGCTGTAAACCAGCGGAATGTATCCAACTTGAAGAGCTGAAGCACCTTTGCCTTGAAGAATGGGCAAATATCCCAGTGGCTAGATGTGCCAAGCTTATAGAGACACCCCAAGAGACTTGCAGCTGTAATTGCTGCAAAAGCTGGCTCTACAAAGTATTGACTTTGGGTGGGGTGAATAGTTATGAACGTTCAAGTTTTCATTTTTTTTTGTCTTATTTCTCATTTGTCTCAAAATAAAAAAATATTTTGCATCTTCAAAGTGGTAGGCATGTTGTGTAAGTCAAATGATACAATCCCCCCAAAAATCAATTTTAATTCCAGGTTGTAAGGCATCAAAATAGGAAAAATTCCAATGGGGTGAATACTTTCGCAAGCCACTGTACATATGGACGAGCGATGTCAGAGCGGAACGGACTAAGATACAGTAGAATAGTATAGAAAACAGTATATACATATGAGATGAGTAATGCCAGATATGTAAACATTAAGTGACTAAGTTACTGTATAATAGTATAGAATACAGTATGTACATATGAGATGAGTAATGCAAGATATGTAAAAATTATTAAGTGACTAAGATACCGTAGAATAGTAGAGAATACAGTATATACTGTACATATTAGAAGAGTAATGCCAAATATGTAAGCATTATTAAAGTGACAAGTGTTCCATTCTTTAAAGTGGCCAGTGATTCTTAGGCAGCAGCCTCTAATGTGGTAATGATGGCTGTTAAACAGTCTGATGGCCTTGAGATAGAAGCTGTTTTTCAGTCTCTCGGTCCCAGCTTTGATGCACCTGTACTGACCTCGCCATCTGGATGATAGCGGGGTGAACAGGCAGTGGCTGGGGTGGTTGATGTCCTTGATGATCTTTTTGGCCTTCTTGTGACATCGGGTGCTGTAGGTGTTCTGGAGGGTGGGTAGTTTGTCCCTGGTAATGTGTTGGGCAGACCACACCACCCTCTGGAGAGCCTTGCGGTTGAGGGCGGTGCAGTTGCCATACCAGGCGGTGATACAGCCTGACAGGATGCTTTCAATTGTGCATCTGTAAAAAGTAGTGAGGGTTTTAGGTGACCAGCCATATTTCTTTAGCCTCCTGAGGTTGAAGGCTCTGTTGCACCTTCTTCACCACACTGGTGTGGGTGGTCCATTTCAGTTTGTCAGTGATGTGTACGCCAAGGAACTTGAAGCTTTCCACCTTCTCCACTGTGGTTCCGTCGATGTAGATGGGGGGGGGGGGGGGGTGGGTGGGTGGGGTGCATCCTCTGCTGTTTCCTGAAGTCCACGATCATCTCCTTTGTTTTGTTGACATTGAGTGAGAGGTTGTTTTCCTGGCACCACACTCCCAGAGCTCTCATCTCCTCCCTGTAGGCCGTCTCGTCGTTGTTGGTAATCAATCCTACTGCTGTCTGCAAACTTGATGATTGAGTTGGAGGCGTGTATGGCCATGCAGTCATGGGTGAACAGGGAGTACAGGAGGGGGCTGAGCACGTACCCTTGTGGGGCCCCAGTGTTGAGGATCAGCAGTGTGGAGATGTTGTTTCCTACCTTCACCACCTAGGGGCAGCCCATCAGGAAGTCCAGGACCCAGTTGCACAGGGCAGGGTTCAGCCTCAGGGCCTCGAGCTTAATAATGAGCTTGGAGGGTACTATGGTGTTGAATGCTGAGCTATAGTCAATAAACAGCATTCTTACATACACTACCGTTCAAAGGTTTGGGGTCACTTAGAAATGTCCTTGTTTTTGAAATATATATTTTTTTTGTCCATTAAAATAACATCAAATTGATCAGAAATACAGTGTAGACATTGTTAATGTTGTAAATGACTTTTGTAGCTGGAAACGGCAGATTTGTAATAGAATATCTACATAGGTGTACAGATGCCCATTATCAGCAACACCACTCCTGTGTTCCAATGGCACGTTGTGTTAGGTATTTACAAAATTAAGAATGTCTACACTGTATTTCTGATCAATTTTATTTCAGTGGACAAAAAAAGTTTTTCTTTCAAAAAACAAGGACATTTCTAAGTGTCACCCAACCTTTGAACGGTAGTATAGGTATTCCTCTTATTCAGATGGGATATGGCAGTGTGCAGAGTGATGGCGATTGCATCGTCTGTGGCTCTATTGGGGCAGTAAGCAAATTGAAGTGGATCTAGGGTGGCAGGTAAGGTAGAGATGATTTGAACCTTGACTAGTCCCTCAAAGCATTTCATGATGACAGAGGTGAGTGCTAAGGGGCGATAATCATTAAGTTCAGTTACCTTTGCCTTTTTGGGTACAAGAATAATGGTGGCCATCTTGAAGCATGTGGGTACAGCAGACTGGGATAGGGAGTGATTGAATATGCCTGTAAACAAATCAGCCAGCTAGTCTGAACATGCTCTGAGGATGCGGCTAGGGATGGCATCTGGTCCGGCAATCTTGCAGAGGGTTAACACGTTTAAATGTTTTACTCACGTTGGCCACAGAGAAAGAGAGCCCACAGTCCTTGGTAGCGGGCTGCGTCGGTGGCACTGTTATCCTCAAAGCGTGCGAAGAATGTGTTTAGCCTGCCTTGCGGAGTGAATAACTACACTGTTTATATTCTGCCATATTGCCTTGCCATGGTTAAATGCAGTCCATAATAAATACAAGTACAAAGACAACAAACAAAACCCATCCCACTCCTCCAGTCAAAGTCCTATCCAAAATACAACCCTACACAGGCTCGGGGGAGAAACAGTTGTTGACAGGATTCCTTGGCTGTGAAATCACAAAGATCCCAAAAATGTTCCAGCCGATCTCACGTGATGCCAATTTTCTCAAACCTCTTCTCCGTTTGTGCTGTACAGTTTAAGACCTTTCAATAAATGACACAAAGTACACCTTTTTAACAAGTACAATGATCACTTAGATGGTGAGAAACCTTCACTGGTGGTGGCTCTACTACCATTGTTTCTTCATCGCCACTCGCTCCTTCAACTCTTCTCACTGTCTCCAGGTAAGAGACACACTGGACAGCCCTTACACTTGCAACCTCTTTCTCCTTCACAGGGCACTCAAAGATGTTCGCCCCCACAATTGCAGCATTTCAACTCAGCTGTCATACGATACTCGTCCTGTCTGCATAGAAATCTTCTGCATTTATGACACTGAAGGGGCTTGTGCATAAAAGTTCTTACAGGGTATCTCATGAATCCGAACTTCACATGAGAAGGGAGAGACTCTTCATCAAAGAACAATAGTATGGATTAAGTTAATTTCTTTACCCCATTCATCATTCCGGTCAGTCAACGTGCACCAAACACTCCATCTAGGTCTTCAGTTATATCATCTGTATTTACTTAATGTGCCATGCCAGAGATAACCCCCCATGATAGGCACCTTGCTTCGAAGATCCATACACTAAACATTACACTCCGATATCTTTTTGAGGTGCAAAGAACGCTTCTTCTGCTCCGCAGACATAAACAAAATCTAAATAAGAACACTAATTGTGATGCTCACCGACCCCACATCATCCTCCAACGCATCCCAGATATTCCTTGAGACGTCAAATGAGTGTCCCAGGTAGCATTGTTCCAAAACCCTCACTCGACTAAAAGCGAGTTTAGTCTAGGCTTGGATTTCACCACAACTTCTCTTGTTTACTTTATTTTTTCTCCACTGTAACCCACTCACTCTCTGTGCTCTCATCTTCACCTGACTAAAAGCGAGTTTAGTCTAGGCTTGGATTTCACCACAACTTCTCTTGTTTACTTTATTTTTCGCCACTGTAACCCACTCACTCTCTGTGCTCTCATCTTCACCTGACACGGCGTTGGTTTCAAACAGAACATGCATTTCTGCCATCTTTTCTTTGGACTTCACTAACAAATAGGGCTATCTTCTGTATACCAACCCTACCTTGTTACAACACAACTGATTGGGTCAAACACATTAAGAAATTCCACGAATTAGCCTTTAACAAGGCACACCTGTTAATTGAAATGCACTCCAGGTGACTACCTCGTGAAACTGGTTTGTTTTACGTTACAGCCTTATCCTAAAATATTGTTTCCCCCCTCATCAATCTACACACAATACCCCCATAATGACGAAGCAAAAAAAGATTTATAGAAATTTTTCCATATATATATATATATATATATATATGGAAAAATTTCTATAAATCTTTTTTTGCTTCGTCATTATATATATATATATATATATACTGCTCAAAAAAATAAAGGGAACACTTAAACAACACATCCTAGATCTGAATGAAAGAGAATCTTATTAAATACTTTTTTCTTTACATAGTTGAATGTGCTGACAACAAAATCACACAAAAATTATCAATGGAAATCTAATTTATCAACCCATGGAGGTCTGGATTTGGAGTCACACTCAAAATTAAAGTGGAAAACCACACTACAGGCTGATCCAACGTTGATGTAATGTCCTTAAAACAAGTCAAAATGAGGCTCAGTAGTGTGTGTGGCCTCCACGTGCCTGTATGACCTCCCTACAATGCTTGGGCATGCTCCTGATGAGGTGGCGGATGGTCTCCTGAGGGATCTCCTCCCAGACCTGGACTAAAGCATCCGCCAACTCCTGGACAGTCTGTGGTGCAACGTGGCGTTGGTGGATGGAGCGAGACATGATGTCCCAGATGTGCTCAATTGGATTCAGGTCTGGGGAACGGGCGGGCCAGTCCATAGCATCAATGCCTTCCTCTTGCAGGAACTGCTGACACACTCCATCCACATGAGGTCTAGCATTGTCTTGCATTAGGAAGAACCCAGGGCCAACCGCACCAGAATATGGTCTCACAAGGGGTCTGAGGATCTCATCTCGGTACCTAATGGCAGTCAGGCTACCTCTGGCGAGCACATGGAGGGCTGTGCGGCCCCCAAAGAAATGCCACCCCACACCATGACTGACCCACCGCCAAACCGGTCATGCTGGAGGATGTTGCAGGCAGCAGAACGTTCTCCACGGCGTCTCCAGACTCTGTCACGTCTGTCACGTGCTCAGTGTGAACCTGCTCTCATCTGTGAAGAGCACAGGGCGCCAGTGGCGAATTTGCCAATCTTGGTGTTCTCTGGCAAATGCCAAACGTCCTGCACGGTGTTGGGCTGTAAGCACAACCCCCACCTGTGGACGTCGGGCCCTCATACCACCCTCATGGAGTCTGTTTCTGACCGTTTGAGCAGACACATGCACATTTGTGGCTTGCTGGAGGTCATTTTGCAGGGCTCTGGCAGTGCTTCTCCTGCTCCTCTTTGCACAAAGGCGGAGGTAGCGGTCCTGCTGCTGGGTTGTTGCCCTTCTACGGCCTCCTCCACGTCTCCTGATGTACTGGCTTGTCTCCTGGTAGCGCCTCCATGCTCTGGACACTACGCTGACAGACACAGCAAACCTTCTTGCCACAGCTCGCATTGATGTGCCATCCTGGATGAGCTGCACTACCTGAGCCACTTGTGTGGGTTGTAGACTCCGTCTCATGCTACCACTAGAGTGAAAGCACCGCCAGCATTCAAAAGTGACCAAAACAACAGCCAGGAAGCATAGGAACTGAGAAGTGGTCTGTGGTCTCCACCTGCAGAACCACTCCTTTATTGGGGGTGTCTTGCTTATTGCCTATAATTTCCACCTGTTGTCTATTCCATTTGCACAACAGCATGTGAAATTTATTATCAATCAGTGTTGCTTCCTAAGTGGACAGTTTGATTTCACAGAAGTGTGATTGACTTGGAGTTACATTGTGTTGTTTAAGAGTTCCCTTTATTTTTTTGAGCAGTATATATATTTTTGAAATATCACATTTACATAAGTATTCAGACCCTTCACTCAGAACTATGTTGAAGCACCTTTGGCAGTGATTACAGCCTCGAGTCGTTTTGGGTATGATGCTACAAGCTTGGCACATCTGTATTTGGGAAGTTTCTCCCATTCTTCTCTGCAGATTCTCAAAAATCTGTCAAGTTGGATGGGGAGCGTCGCTCCACAGCTATTTTCACGTCTCTCCAAAGATGTTTGATCGGGTTCAAGTCCGGGCTCTGGCTGGGACACTCAATGACATTCAGAGACATGTCCCAAAGCCACTTCTGCGTTATCTTGGCTGTGTGCTTGTCCTGTTGGCAGAAGAACCTTCACCCCAGTCTGAGGCCTGAGCGCTCTGGAGCAGGTTTTCAAGGTTCTCTCTGTACTTCGCTCAGTTCATCTTTGCCTCGATCCTGACTAGTCTCCCAGTCCCTGCCGCTGAAAAACATCCCCACCGCATGATGCAAACACCACTATGCTGCAGTTGCTTCCGTCTGGCCACTCTACCTTAAAGGCCTGATTGGTAGAGTACTGCAGAGACGGTTGTACTTCTGGAAGGTTCTCACATCTCCACAGAGGAACTCTGGAGCTCTGTCACAGTGACCATCGGGTTCTTGGTCACCTCCCTGACCAAGGCCCTTCTCCCCCGATTGCTGAGTTTGACCCGACGGCCAGCTCTAGGAAGAGTATGGTAGTTCCAAACTTCTTCCATTTAAGAATGACGAGGCCACTGTGTTCTTGGGCACCTTCAATGCTGCAGAAATGTTTTGGTACCCTTCCGCAGATCTGTGCCTCGACACAATCCTGTCTCAGAGGTCTACGGACAATTCATTCGACCTCATGGCTTGGTTTTTGCTCTGACATGCACTGTCAACTATGAGACATTATATAGACAGATGTGTGCCTTTCAAACTCATGTTCAATCAATTGAATTCACCACAGGTGGACTCCAATCAAGTTGTAGAAACATCTCATATATGGACATCTCATATAAGGATTTCTCATAACTGGGCATGGGTGCTGCCATGGGTGGGCCTGGGAAGATATAGGCCCACCCACTTGGCAGCCAGGCCCACCCACTGGGGAGCTAGGCCCAACCAATCAGAATGAGTTTTTCCCCACAAAGGGCTTCATTACAGACAGAGATTTTTTTAGCTCATGAAACATGTGACCAACACTACATGTTGTGTGTGTATTTTTGTTCAGTGTACATTAAATATGGATGCTACCATCATTACGGATAATCCTGAATGAATCGTGAATAATGATGAGTGAGAAAGTTACAGGCGCACAAATATCATATGGCAACTTCCCCTTTTATTGTAATGGTGAGAGGTTAGCATGTCTTGGGCAGGGGCATATCCAGAAATTCTTTGGTGGGTGGCCCTCACTCATCATTATTCACGATTCATTCAGGATTATCTGTAATCATGGTAGCATCCACATTAATGTAGAAGTGTTTAGAAACATATTCTATTCTTATTTATAATACACGTGACTACAAAATGACCCAATACATTATTTACCATTACTTTCTATAGGGGCACAAAATTATCTGAAACACATGAACCTCAGTTATTGAGGTTACATATGTGCCTACTGCATTGTATCACGACTATTGTAAATCTTTATTGGATCAGTGGGTAAAATCACATTTGTGATCAGCAATGTGTAGCCAACAGATCTATATGTGAATATTAATTTGAAACATTTTTACTCCGTATTTTACTATGCACATGTTTAGTTAATAGTAAATGCATTTAAGCGGTTGCTATTTTACCTCGTTTGCCCATGGAAACTTCTCCAATATTGTTAATGACAGTATAACAAATCAGTAAGGCTGGGCATTGTTTGTTACACATGAAAGGTGAATAGTCTTGACCTTTTGAAGCGAACGTTACTTTTGGGGAATATATGGACCTGGTAATGATGGGCTGTCAAACAAATCAACATGATGGAAAAATAAGGCACTCGTCGTGATTGCGTCTGACATCATTCCTCATTGGTTGCATTGTCCAAGTTGTGCTGAGTCGCTCATAATTATAGTTATTTCCTTTAATTGCATTCTAATTTGTCATCCAAGGCACTAAAATGAATTGGCAATCCTATTACTTGGTTAGATGAGAGAGGCTGTTCTGTCCTCTGTGGTTCCCTTACTACATTATGTGGTTCATATGTTTCAGAATTGTCAAAAGGAAATGCATGTCAGTTTGAAAGCAGGGTATATGTGCACCCTGCTCTCACCTACTTCAGTGTCTTTCTGCAGCCTTTTTGAGTTAAGCACCACTGTTAACATTGCCAGTTGCTTTCTGCTTGGTTCAGGGACAGATGTAGCCACAAGCCTACATAATGCTTCAAAACAAGCAGAGAAATCTGATGAACACAACTGACCTCTTCATAACACGTTATTCAGTGTGCTACAGGATGTCAAGAAAGGACATCCAACATTTGGCATATGTTATGATAAATAATGCATGTCGTTAGCTGACCATGGGGAGTTATTAGAGCTGGGAGCGCTGCCAATAAGGAGCATGATCCTCCATTGCCACCTCAATTAATCATAATCCTCGCAGCTAATCCAATAACGCCCAGGTGACTCTGGTCTTCCCTATTATTTAGTATGTGTGTGTTACAGTTTGGAATGGGTGCATTTGGGCTGTGAATTCATTCTGTCTTTAAAACAAAGAAAACTTTTTATAATGGGATGATATGCTGATACAATCTAATTTAAGCATCTAAAGAACATGTAAACATTAGATTATTTTACTATGCTCGTCTACAAACGGGTCATCCACAAAAATAGCCTCAAGGTCTAACTTTTTGTACAGCTTGATAGAGGAATAATTGAGCTCTGAACATGCGTTACTATAAAAGTATAACCTGAAAATGTAATTAAACATATTTATCATACCCCGTGTAGGGATGTTAAAGACACAAAAATGAGTTTAAACTCCTGGAAAGAGATTGGGGATGTAATGGGGACAGATGTGGTAAAGAGGTAAATGGAATGCAAACAGTGGGGTATATTAGGATGCTGGATTGGCGCACATTCAACAAATCTGATCTAACAAAGTGGATATTTGTCGAATCCGTTATGATTGATCTATTGTAACAAACCCACAATGTGGTAATTAAAATCAGATGTTGATATATTTGACTGTTTTTGCTGCTTAACATTTAGAAGTTGTCCCTTTTCGGGTTTAGAAAAAGTGATTGCTAAATGCTAATTCCCATTCGTATAAACTGGTAGCTTAGCTAGCATACAGAAGTCGGTGGTGGTAGTCAGAGTTTTAATTGTAATGTAGATGATTGATGATGACATGAACATGTATTGGGGTTGACATCCATACAAGTATTATACTCCGGCAATAGGGAGAGATTTGGGATGGGGATGCAGGTGGGAAAACAGTGCAGTCTTTTTACTTCATGCTATCTTGGCTGAGCTCCTATGTCAAGCACCGGGAAACGGACTCCAACATTTCAGAAGAGGTAAGGTCTTGTCTTTTAGTTTAGCCAGTTGCTTGTAATTAGTCGGATGGCTATAGAGATTAGCCCTTAATCACTAGGAGTGTTGCGGTGCAGACCAATTTATTGGACGCGTATGACAGCTTCCCGAAGCAAAATAAGTATGAATGCTCTGACTTCTACGGAGGCCGCATCACAGTAAATGCTTTACGGCCATTGCAGATGTCAGACTGACCATGCAGAGCCTTTAATTAGCCCCTACACCCTAGATCATTTTCACTCCCTCAGCTTTGGGACACTTGTGCATATGGCATAAGCGCACATGAATGCACAAATGGAGGGCCGAGGGGAAGGGACTGGTTTGAGATTCAGCATAGTATTGTTTGCTACTAAGAGGGAATTTAGGCCTCTTTTCTCCCATACTCCACACTGCTTTGGTCAAGGGTTAAAGTTCTCGGTCACTGCGACGTATTTCCATCATGGATTCTGGAGAGGTCTTTTTGAGATTAGTGTAGATCCGCTCAAAAAATCTCTGGGGGGATGTGGGCTGGAGATGACAGAAGCCTACAGAAGCATGTCTGTTCTACGAAATACACTATATATACAAAAGTATGTGGACACCCCTTAACATTTGTGGATTCGGATATTTCAGCTATACCAGTTGCTGACAGGCGTATAAAATCGTGCACACCGCCATGCAATCTCCATAGACAAACATTGTCAGTAGAATGACCTTACTGAAGAGCTCAGTGACTTTCAATGTGGCACCGTCATAGGATGCCACCTTTCCAACAAGTCAGTTCGTCAAATTTCTGCCCTGCTACAGCTGCCCCAGTCAATGGCTCAGCCGCAAAGTGGTAGGCCACACAAGCTCACAGTACTGGAATGCTGAGTGCTAAAGCACATAACGTGCAAAAATCGTCTGTCCTCGGTTGCAACACTCACTACCGAGTTCCAAACTGCCTCTGGAAGCAACGTCAGCACAAAAACTGTTTGTCGGGAGCTTCATGAAATGGATTTCCATGTCCGAGAAGCTGCACACAAGCCTAAGATCACCATGTGCAATGCCAAGTGTTGGCTGGAGTGGTGTAAAGCTCGCCGCCATTGGACTCTGGATCAGTGGAAACGTGTTCTTTGGAGTGCTGAATCACGCTACATCTGGCAATCTGACGGACGAATCTGAGTTTTGCGGATGCAAGGAGAGCGCTACATGCCCGAATGCATAGTGTCAACTGTAAAGTTTGGTAGAGGAGGAATAATGGTCTGGGCTAGGCCCCTTAGCTCCAGTGAAGTATGCTACAGCATACAATGACATTCTAGACAATTATGTGCTTCCAACTTTGTGGCAACAGTTTGGGGAAGTCTCTTTCCTGTTTCAGCATGATATTGCCCCCGTGCACAAAGCGAGGTACATACAGAAATGGTTTGTCGAGATCGGTGTGGAAGAACTTGACTGGCCTGCACAGAGCCCTGACCTCAACCACATTGAACATCTTTTGGATGAATTGGAACGCCGACTGCGAGCCAGGCCTAATCGCCCAACATCAGTGCCCGACCTCACTAATGCTGTTATGGCTCCGCAGCAATGTTCCAACATCTAGTGGAAAGGCTTGTGTCCAGTTTGGGACGCAGAGGCCTGTGTCCAGTTTGGGACGCAGAGGCCTGTGTCCAGTTTGGGACGCAGAGGCCTGTGTCCAGTTTGGGACGCAGAGGCCTGTGTCCAGTTTGGGACGCAGAGGCCTGTGTCCAGTTTGGGACACAGAGGCTGGTACGTTGTTCCGGGGCCCTTGTTGGTCCCCGGTTTTATGGGGGGGTGTGTGACGACCCTCCCGCTCTGTCTGCTGTATTTTCTCTCTTTGCTCTTGTTCCTCATTAGGATGCCAGTGGGCGGAGTTGGAAGGGTCGTCAGCTAGATGGGAAACACCTGGGCCCGGGTGTGTCCCAGGATAAATAGACCTCTTCCACAGTCATTGGGGAGACTATCTCCATGCAGACACCTTGTTTTTGGTTGTGCTAGTTATGGTATCTAATAAATATATATTTTTGATACTCCTTGTCTCCACGTTGTCTCCCTTTTGTTGCAAACTCTGAGCCGGTTCGTAACAATAGGTTACCCAGGAGGACCTTGAAAGGCTGCACAAACCGGAGGCTCAGCTTCCAGCAGGGCAGGTGGAGCGGGAGGTTCCTGGTGTAGACCTGGTGTAGAGCCAGATGCGATCACCAGGAACACTAGAGCCTCACTGCAGGGGATGTCCGCCTGATCCTTCTGACGGCTCGTCAACTGCGGGAGCCTCAGTCTGGCATGGGCCTGCTGATATCCCAGGATGCACTGGAAGGGATTCAGCCCGGTGGAGGAGTGTCGAAAGTGAGTTCTGGCCGTTGTGGGCCCAGGGAAGGACCCGGGCCCACTCCCCCTGCCAGTGCTGGCAGTGACACCATAGGAACCTCCCTAGCTCCTGGTTGGTCCTCTCCAACAGCCCGTTGGACTGAGGCCGGTACCCGGATGTGAGGCTGACCGTGACCCCCAGCTTCTCCATAAAGGCTTTCCAGACCCGCAACGTGAACTGGGGACCACGGTTGGAAATAATGTACTCCGGAAGGCCATAGTACCGGAAGACTTGTTGGAATAGTGCTTCAGCGACCTGGAGAGCAGTAGGTAGACCAGAGACAAGGATAAAATGGCAGGATTTAGAGAATTTGTCAACAACAACCATAATAGTGGTTAAACCATCAGAAACGGGGAGATCAGTTACAAAGTCCATGGACAGATGTGACCAAGGCCGCTGAGGCACAAGAAGGGGAAGTAGTTTCCCTGTTGGAGCGTGCCAGGGAGATTTGGATTGGGTGCATATGGAGTTGACATAGTGGGCGACGTCCTGCTCCAAGGTGGGCCACCAGTACTTCTCGGAGAGGGATTGGATAGTGCGGGTGATACCTGGGTGTCCAGTGGCGAGAGATGTGTGTGCCCAGGTCAACAGCTGATCTCTCACCCCCGTGGGGGCGTAGATGCGTTCTGGAGGGCAGGTAGCAGGAGCGGGTTCCCTCTCCAGAGCGGGTTCCCTCTTATAGCCACTATGCTTCATCAGTTGGGCTACAGGTTACATGCTTATTGCTAATACCATCTGATAATATAGACTATGCATAGGCTATATGTATGGTCCAATATGTAAAAATAATTACATAATTTTAACCAAAATGTTATTGGAAATATTATTTTAGATAATGTCAACATAATTTTTCTTTATTTCATTTTGAAGTGGAATCGCCTTCTAAAAAGTCAACAGCATTGAGATTCTCAGTTTTTATACATACAAATTATCCCGGGGAGGAGCCCGAACCAACTAAACAAGGGGACTGGATTTGAGGTAGCTGATATGGTGACCGAAGTATGTCGAAAGGAAAGTAGTGTGAGTGTGGAAAGGAGTATTGTGTGTTGAAAGCGCCCTACTATAGGTTAGACGGTTTTGATTGAGCTGTGTTTTTTTCTTCCATTTCTTACCATGCAACTACCATACAGCGGGAGTTTGGACGTCTGTTTTTAAGATAGAAGATGAATTAGTCTGAGTCCTAATTCACTGTTAGTTTTACACAAATAATTGCACATTTTCAGTTATAAAACTGACTATTGTTTATTTTTGATTCAAAGTATTTATGATGGGTGTGATGTTGCTTCATGCTTTTTAATGTATGTGTGTGTTTACTCTGACTGTCAACCTGATATTGGCTAGGTAACTACTTCCCACGCCATTACTGGACAGTACAGTAGTGCTTGTCAAACAGGAGCAAAGGGCACTGTGTCCCGGTGTTGTTGCCATTTTGTTGCCGTTCACACCCTCCCGATTGAGTTGTAGACTGTATGTATTATAGTATCAAGGTGACATCTAGATGGCTATCAATATTAGTTAATTCTCGAGTAGGCTGCTATTCTACTAGAAAAAAAAGAGTGTGAGAGAAAAAACGGCTACGTAGCTACTGCCGGCGACACAACCATGATACCCAATAGAAAGCATTTCAAGTCGGCAGGCACAAAACCAAAGCACTGGTTGTCGGTTTATCGACTTGTATTGTAGTCAAAGCAACCAAGCAAAATGGTCTTGAGTGGCAACAAATCTACCCAATTAGCTGATTCACTATCCATACACCCACTCCATTCGACACACCCACTCACCCATTCTCTGGTCGCCATATCGGGCTGCAGCTACCCATACATATTGAGCTGCAGCTACCCATAAACTTGCAGTTTAATACATGTACAAAATGATCCTCTTTCCCTAAAAGCATGATGGTCATAACTTTCTTACATAAAAAGGGAGGTTAACTTGGCCCCCTGGTGTCACGACTCCTACCGTAGGTAGCTCCCCCTCCTGTTCGGGTGGCGCTCGGCGGTCGTAGTCGCCGGCCTACTAGCTGCCACTGATTTCCTTTTCCCCCTTTTTGTTGATTGTGTGCACCTGTTTTTGGTTTGGGCTGATTAGCTGGGCTATTTTAGCCAGGAGGCCCGCCTGCTCTGTGTGCGGGATTGTTTCTCTGTTTGCTTTGCTTGGTGACACTCTGATTTTGTATTTTGCAGTAGTGTGTGTGTTTGCGCCAACAGTGTTTTGTCCCCTGTGTTTGGGGCACCTTGTTTTGTTGTGCGCTTTGATCGCTGTTTTGGGAAGGCTTGTGTTTTAGCCGTTGTGCTTATTAAAGCCACTACCCTGCATCGCAGCTTCCTGCAATTGATTCCTCACGTACAACACCCAAGCCTTACACCTGGGTTTGTTGCAAAATAGGCATTGAAAAGATCAGAGACATCTATTTTCTTTGGAATTTTAGGATTATTGACATTATACCTGGGATTATGTTGGGATTACTTTTTTGTTTTTTTCCACCTTTGGATTGTATATTTCTTTGGATATTGACTAGAACTTCGATTCAAAGACTTCAAAGACTCCAAAGGATCTATCTAGTCATAACGAACAAAGGTCAACACATGTGCACCTTGTTGAACTACGAGTCAAACTGGTATGAAAATGTACCTCAGTCCAGGAACTGAAGTTGTCGTTTTTGTCCTAATATTCACTGATGGAAAAAGTACCCAATGTCATACTTGAGTAAAAGTAAAGAAAAGTAAAAAGTGAAAGTCACCCAGTAAAATACTACTTGAGTAAAAGTCTAAAAGTATTTATTTTTAAATATATTTAAGTATCAAAAAGTAAAAGTATAAATCATTTCAAATTCCTTATATTAAGCAAACCACACGGCACCATTTTCTTGTTTTTTTAATTTACGGATAGCCATGGGCACACTCCAACACTCAGACATAATTTACAAACAAAGCATTTGTGTTTAGTGAATCCGCCTGATCAGAGGTAATAGGGATGACCAGGGATGTTCTCTAGATAAGTGCGTGAATTGGACCATTTTTCTGTCCTGCTAAGAATTCAAAATGTAACAAGTACTTTTGGGTGTCAGGGAAAATGTATGGTGTAAAAAGTACATTATTTTCTTTAGGAATGTAATGAAGTAAAAGTAGTCAAAAAACACATACCAAGCAGTACTTGAAAGTTTTTTTTTACTTAAGTACTTCTCACCATTGATAATAATTTCACCACACCAAACGGCAAATTGACAACATTTAAATCATGCTAGTTTTTATATAAACTGCCATATTCCATTGTCATCCTAGGCTAGCTAATGCTAAAGCAACCCACTGGATTCCACGAAACCGTAGGTGAGTAGCTGCCTTAAGTGTTGTGGAATTAAACGGGCTGCTTTTGCAATGGATATCTACCATGAGGATGAAAAAGTCAGTTTAAATAAAAAAGAACAGTATTTCAATCTTATCCATTTGCGGTTTTTCTAGGAGATTTATCAAATCTGTGTTTATTTTATCTATGGTCTGGTTTGGTAACGTTACTGTTGGCAAAAATAACAAGTTAGAAAGGGTCAGTAAGGTGACCAGCAAGGTCATCGGGATGCAACAGGCACAGCTCTCAGAGGTATACAAGAAGCAAGTGAAGAAAAAAACAGTATCCTAGACTCTCCTGAACATCCCCTTGTTGCCGATTTTGAGCCCCTCCCTTCAGGTCCTTGTTTGAGACTTCACAAACTCAAGAGCAGCAGATCCAATAACTATTTTATCCCACAGGCCATAACCTTCTTAATCTGCATTATTTATTGCTGCACATTTGTACAATAACTGACCTCACAATTATCTTATGTGTATATCTTTTATATGGTTGTTACTGTTTTTATTGTTGTAACCCTGACTGCACTACACATTTCCCAATTGGGACTATAAAGATATGATTGATTTAGGTGTCATATTGACAAATCCCTAAATGTACCAGAGATTAATCATACGTAACTCTGACAAGCAACAGCCAAAGGATATCTCAGTGTGGTCCTTGTAGAAATTCCCTAGACCAGGTATTCCCAAACAGTGGTATGTGCAATGCCATCAGGGGAACGCAAAAATCCAGTCCATTTACATTGGGGCTGTACATTTGAGGGAGGTTTTTTTCTTGCTTGAGTAGCCTCGTTTCACTGCCAAAAATTCAATTAAACCATCTATTGTTTAGAGAAATAACAGCACAATGTCAAATACAGGTAGCCTAGTTAAATAATTAAAATCCAATCACATTAACCATTACTCTCTCGCGGGAATTCCATTAACAGGCCATATGTAGCCAAACGTAACTGCTGATCATTCCGCTCGAAAATTGATAAATGGTTAAAAAAAAGTAAGGCCCGTATCCATAAAGACACATACCAGCTCTACTGGTAGTACTGCTACTACCAGCAGTACTACAGTCGTGGCCAAAAGTTTTGAGAATGACACAAATATTAATTTTCACAAAGTCTGCTGCCTCAGTTTGTATGACGGCAATTTGCATATACTACAGAATGTTATGAAGAGTGATCAGATGAATTGCAATTAATTGCAAATGCACTGAATCCCCCAAAAACATTTCCACTGCATTTCAGCCCTGCCACAAAAGGACCAGCTGACATCATGTCAGTGAGGAAGACACTCTCTTAAGGAAGACATTAAGGAAGACATTCTCTTCCGCAAACCACTGGAAACCAGGACAACAGGAGAGGATATTGTTTGAAAGTACTAGACAGCTTTGTGACATCAAATGGACTTTGGTGGTCAAGATGTGTTGGTATCTGTACTGATGGTGCAAAAGCCATGACAGGGAGACATAGTGGAGTGGGAACGTACGTGCAAGCAGTTGCTCCGGACGCCACTTGGGTACACTGCAGCATCCACCGAGAGGCTCTTGCTGCCAAGGGAATGCCTGACAGCTTGAAAGACGTTTTGGACACTACAGTGAAAATGGTTAACTTCGTTAAAACAAGGCACCTGAACTCTCGTGTATTTTCGGCACTATACAATGATATGGGCAGCGACCATGTAACGCTTTTACAACATACAGATGTGCGCTGGTTATCAAGGAACAAAATATTGTCACATATTTTTGAATTGAGAGACGAGCTTAAAGTTTTCTTTACTGACCATAATTTTCACTTGTCTGACCGCTTGCATGATGACGAGTTTCTCACACAACTGGCCTATCTGGGTGATGTATTTTCTCGCCTGAATGATCTGAATCTAGGATTACAGGGACTCTCTGCAACTATATTCAATGTGTGGGACAAAATTGAGGCTATGATTAAGAAGTTGTAGCTCTTCTCTGTCTGCATTAACAAGGACAACACACAGGTCTTTCCATCATTGTATGATTTTTTTGTGTGTAGATTAACTCAAGTTTACGGACAATGTCAAATGTGATATAGCGAAGCACCTGAGTGAGTTGGGTGCTCAATTACGCAGGTACTTTCCCTAAACGGATAACACAAACAGCTGGATTTGTTATCCCTTTCATGCCCTGCCTCCAGTCCAGTTACCGATATCTGAAAAAGAGAGCCTCATCGAAATTGCAAAAGCGGTTCTGTGAAAATGTTATTTAAATCAGATGCCAATGCCAGATTTCTGGATTGGGCTGCGCTCAGAGTATCCTGCCTTGGCAAATTGCGCTGTTAAGACACTGATGCCCTTTGCAACCACGTACCTATGTGAGAGTGGATTCTCGGGCCTCACTAGCATGAAAACAAAAAACAGGCACAGACTGTGTGGAAATGATTTAAAGACTGAGACTCTCTCCAATACAACCCAACATTACAAAGTTATGTGCATCCTTTTAGGCACACCCTTCTCATTAACCTGTGGTGAGTTAGTTTATTTAAAAAACATTTTTTATTCACCTTTATTTAACCAGGTAGGCCAGTTGAGAACAAGTTCTCATTTACAACTGCGACCTTGCCAAGATAAAGCAAAGCAGTGCAACACAAACAACAACACAGAGTTACACATGGAATAAACAAACGTACAGTCAATAACATAATAGGAAAAAAAATTATATACAGTGTGTGCAAATTTTCACAATTTTCGATGAAAAAATAAGGTTTTATATGTAAGATGGTTAAATAAATAGCAAAATGATTGATTATTATTATATTATTATTTGTGCCCTGGTCCTATTAGAGCTCTTTGTCACTTCCCATGAGCCGGGTTGTGACAAAAACTCTCGCTCTAATGTGTAATAAATGTATCGTATGGTGTGTGTGTGGTAGGCTTACAACGATGGCAAAAAAACAACATTTGAGAGTACGCAGACCCTATTGCTGGGTACGCACCTGGGTACGCAGCTGGAGGTTGAATGTTTGAAGGGGTATGGGACTATAAAAAGTTTGGGAACCACTGCCCTAGACCAATGTGTTTCCTGAGACACAATACCGTCATACACCTGTTTGATGTATTCAGTAAATACCTCATTCGTTGAGATACTTCTCGAATACACGCTGTGGTTGGGAGCTGCTTTGCCAGGCTCTTGATTGCCTTGGGGGTAATGGAATGAGATATCTCAAACTGTGTCAGGAGTCCTGCACACAGTTTGGTCTAGGTTTTTATCTCACAAGGTGCTCTGCAGGTAGATGAATTAACTCCCATTACAGCACCATGAATAGAAACCAACTGAATAAAACGTGTTGCTAACAAAGCTTGTTAAAGGCCTGGTACAGTCAAAATGTATATCTAATTGTACAACAGCTGATGAAGCAACACTGTAAAAGTGTGCTTTTTTACTATTTAATGAAGCTGCCAGTTGATGGTTAAGGGACGGTCTCCCAAATGCTAGAATCTCCATTGAACTTGCTTTTTAATCAAGGACTAAGTTTAATCTCCCTAAAGGCACAGCAGAGAATTTAGATATCAGCTATCCCATCTGCTTGTATGATTCCTTTGAAACATACACACAAATTAATTTCAGATGTATTGAATATGATATTCATCAGTGCATGTGATATTCATCAAATCATTTAGTATTCATAGGAACAGGAGGGGTTTTTACAGACTTCTGTAAAGTGAAAGAGGAACAGCTGCCAGCATTCAAAACAGAACCACAAATCATTTTCACATTCACTGCCACAAAAGCAAAAAAATATATAGTATATATGCTGCCCGCAGAAAGAGTATGGGAAAATTTGGTTGGCCTAAATAGTTGAAACAAAAATGTCTGTTTTATATTAATTGATTGATTCTCTTTTTTGTATGGTTCACAGATTTAAAATTATTTTGTTTCCAGTTGTCTTCTCTCTGGACAAGTAGGAATTAGATACATTGTTTTGTGGGATGATGCGACACCCGTCCCATAGGGTCATTTTTTTTGTTGACAAGCTATCAGGTTAGACGAGCTGAAAACGAAAGGGTCATTTTTTTGTTGGCCTGAGCTTAAGTCAGACTAGCTGAAATGTCCAACTGGATAACTGACAGCCAGCAGAATGTCTTCTCTTTTTTTTTGTGGTAATGTCTGTGAAGGTCAAGATAATTCCTGTAATGAATTTGACTAAAGAGATTAATTTGATAGGCACATTAAAGTGCCCTTATGGCAAGTAGCCTATTCTATAAATATTTTGGTATTGTATAACGCAATCACTCAGCTGTGCAGGGTAACTGCAGATATGGTACAGACAACAAATCATTTTTCATAAGAGATACTAGTAGCCTACTTAGTATTAGTATGACATGTAAGCACCTTCATTGTTTTTCAGGCAGTGCACATGCAAATGTATGTGATGCACTGATACACTTGCAATTTTCTACAACTTTCTTTTGACAGAGTGTATGTACAATTTGTTCTAGTACATCTCTCTTAATAGGTCAATGGTGTGGTGAAATCATGTAGTACACCTATTAGAGGGTTGGAAAAGAGAAAACAGGAAATTACCCAAAGTGAGATCTAAAAGTACAGATGACAAGGTGATTTAATGTACGTTTCTGGGTTTGCTCAAGATATGCTTTCTTTCTATGCTCCATACATACTTTGTTAAATTCAAAACCCTTTGTTGAAATGCCCAGATGCCAAGGCAGCAGCTACTCTTCCTCGGGTCCAGCAAAATTAAGGCAGTTACACAATTTTAAAAACATTACAATACATTCATTACAGAATTCACAACACACAAAGTGAGGGCACACACTCCACTACCACATATCTACAACGCGAAGTCCATGTGTACGTGTGTGTATAGTGCGTATGTTATCATGTGTTTGTATGCATGTGCCTGTGCCAATGTTTGTGTTATTTCACAATCCCCGCTGTTCCATAAGGTATATTATTACCTGCTTTTTAAATCTGATTCTACTGCTTGCATCAGTTACCTCATGTGGAATAGAGTTCCATGTAGTCATGGGTCTATGTAGTACTGTGCGCCTCCCATAATCTGTTCTGGACTTGGGGACTGTGAAGAGACCTCTTGTGGCATGTCTTGTGGGGTATGCATGGGTGTCCAAGCTGTGTGCTAGTATTTTAAACAGACAGCTTGTCAACACCTCTTACAAAAACAAGTAATGAGGAAGTCAATCTCTCTTCCACTTTGAGGCATAAGAGATTGAAATGCATGTCGTTAATGTTATCTCGCCGTGTACTTTTAAGGGCCAGCCGTGCTGCCCTATTCTGAGCAAACTGCAATTTTCCCAAGTACCTCTTTGTGGCACCTGACCACACGACTGAACAGTAGTCCAGGTGCAACAAAACCAGGGCCAGTAGGACCTGCCTTGTTGATAGTGTTGTTAAAAAGGTATCGCTTTATTATGGACAGACTTCTCTCCATCTTAGCTACTGTTGTATCAATATGTTTTGACCATGACAGTTTACATTCTAGTGTTATTCCAAGCAGTTTAGTCACCTCTACTTGCTCAATTTCCACATGTTTCATTACGAGATGTAGTTGAGGTTTAGGGTTTAGTGAATGATTTGTCCCAAAAACAATGCTTTTAGTTTTGGAAATATTTAGGACTAACTTATTCCTTACTACCCATTCCAAAACTAACTGCAGATCTTTAAGTGTTTCAGTCATTTCAGTTACTGTAGTAGCTGACGTGTATAGTGTTGAGTCATCCACATACATAGACACACTGGCCTTACTCAAAGCCAGTGGCATGTCATTAGTTAAGATTGAAAAAAGCAAGGGGCCTAAACAGCTACCCTGGGGAATTCTTGCTTCTACCTGGATTATGTTTGAGAGGCTTCCATTAAAGAACACCCACTGTGTTCTGTTAGACAACTAACTCTTTATCCACATTATAGCAGGGGGTGTAAAGCCATAACACATCAGTTTTTCAAGCAGCAGACTATGATCGATAATGTCAAAAACTGCACTGAAGTCTAACAAGACAGCCCCTACAATCATGTCATCATTGTTGAATGTCCTTCCCTATATGTGTGCTGAAAGTCTGTTGTCAATTTGTTTACTGTGAAATAGCAATGTATCTGGTCAAACACCATTTATTCCAGAAGTTTACTAAGGGTTGGTAACAGACTGATTGGTCGGCTATTTGAACCAGTAAAGGGGGCTTTTCTATTCTTGGATAGCGGACTTTAGCTTCCCTCCAGGCCTGAGGGCACACGCTCTCTAGCAGGCTTAAATTGAACGTGTGGCAAATAGGACTGGCAATATCATCCGTTATTTTCCTCAGTAATTTTCCATCCAGATTGTCAGATCCCCTGGCTTGTCCTTGTTAATAGACAACAATAATGATTTCACCTCTTCCACACTGACTACGGAAATTCAAAAGTACAATTGTTGTCTTTCATTATTTGGTCAGATATATTTGGATGTGTAGTGTCAGCGTTTGTTTATCTTGCCAATGAAAAAGTAATTTAAGTAGTTGGCATTATCAGTGGGTTTTGTGATGAATGAGCCATCTGATTCAATGAATGATGGAGCCGAGTTAACTTTTTTCGGCAAAATTTCATTTAAGGTGCTCCAAAGCTTTTTACTATCATTCTTTATTTCATTTATCTTTGTTTCATCTTATAGTTCATTTTTATTTAGCTTAGTCACATGATTTCTTAATTTACAGTACGTTTGCCATAGCTTTTGCCTCATCCCTCTCAACCATACAATTTTTCAATTCCTCATCAATCCAAGAGGAT
Organism: Salmo trutta; assembly: GCF_901001165.1. Classification (NCBI taxonomy): domain Eukaryota; kingdom Metazoa; phylum Chordata; class Actinopteri; order Salmoniformes; family Salmonidae; genus Salmo; species Salmo trutta. Next base: position 6,585,795 of record NC_042977.1, read on the forward strand.
TTAACAGTTTTTACAGTCATTTTCTTAATGTGTGCTTATTAGTAACTGGAATAAGCAATTTCATAAATGTGTCAAGTGCAGCATCTGGTTGCTCCTCATTACACACCAGCAAATATTCTGTACATCAACATATGAATCACTACAGAACTTATTGTATGACCTCTTACACTATATTAGGCCCAGCCTTTGGAAATTTGGTTTTCCTAGATATGGCTATTATATTGTGATCACTACAGTACATCCTATGGATTTGCATACTGCTTTAAAGCAAATATCTGCAGAGTTAGTAAAGATGTGATCAATACATGTTGATGATTTAATTCATGTGCTGTTTGTAAATACCCTGGTAGGTTGACTGATAACCTGAACCAGGTTGCAGGCACTGGTTACAGTTTGAAGTTTTTTCCTGAGTGGGCAGCTTGATGATAGCCAGTCAATATTTAAATCACCCAGAAAATGTAGGTGAGGCAGATGAACCTGTAGCCATATTACTTCAACAGTATTTAACATTATCCAGATACTGACTGTTACCACTTGGTGGTCTATAGCAGCTTCCCACAAGAATGGGCTTTAGGTGAGGCAGATTAACCTGTATCCATATTACTTCAACATTATTTATCATGAGATCTTCTCTAAGCTTTACAGGAATGTGGTTCTTTATATAGACTGAAACACCGTCCCATTTGTATTTTCGGTAAATGTTATAAACATGTATTGCTACCACTGTATCATCAAAGGTATTATCTAAGTGAGTTTCAGAGATGGTCAGAATATGAACATAATCTGTTACACGCAAGTTATTGACTTCATGGACCTTGTTTATCAGGCTGCATATGTTTTTTTTATTTATTTGTAAGTCGCTCTGGATAAGAGCGTCTGCTAAATGACTTAAATGTAATGTAAATGTATGTTAATATGGGCTATTTTTAGCACTTTCTGGGTTGCTTGATTGTTTTTAATGCTTTACTGGGAAGCTTATCAGAAGTAGACTTGATAGTGTAGGGTGAACTGCACAAAGTGGTCTTGCTACTAGGGCACACCGCCTCAGTGCTAACAGTGTAACTCTGGTTCATAGGCTCATGATTACTACATCCAATAGCTGTAGGATTAACAAAGGTATTCAGGGCAATTAGGGGGGCATGAATTAAGTTATTTACATTGTGTCTGCCAACACCCCTAGGATAATATACATTTAATGCAGCATTATTATGATCACTCATTGTCACAATGGTAGGGATTAGCTGAGCTGGTCTTGGGTCATTTACCAGTCATTGTTTCAACGCAGCCTTGAAATGTGTGGACAGAGTCCAGGAGCCAAGATGATTTGGATGGACTCTGTCATTCCTGTAGAGTATCTTCTGTTTCCAGAAGGTGTGTCAAAGTTATCAATAAAAGTGATTCCAGCTGTGCTACAATAATCTTTTAACCATTCATGCAAGGCTGATATTGTACAGCATCTACTCCCTTTATTACAGTGCACCCATACCCATTGCGAAAGGACACCCAATAAAAACCACAAAGTATATAGCTACTAATGAGAAATCATGACTCTATTGCCGACCAATTTAGAACATAATTAGGCCCGGCCCTGCTACATTTGATACTGAACCAAAAATGGGCATTTGAATCCGTCCATGTGCGGTGTTTGGGATGATCTCTTATTGTCCACTGATGAAGTATCACAACATAAAATGCTAGCCTGTGTCGCCCTGCTTGGTGAAACCCTGAGTGAACTGGAAGGTTTAGTAATCAGCATTTGTCTTCTTGTCAGAAGAGTAGAATGCAACCCCCCCATCCAAACCCAATCCCTTCCTGGTTTGGGTTAGCCTTTTCCAGTGTGATTTAGCATATATTAACAGAGAAACATACAGTAGCCCGATTACCTCTATCTTAGCTTTTTCATCACAATGCTAGATAGTTTTAACACTCCAGAGCATTCATTACCCTGGCCCCAGCCAAATGTTGCGGGCAATTTCTTAGCTCCCTTTGCCACCATCCACCCACAACTCCAAAACCTCCTTTTATTACATAGCAACCAATCTGTCAGCCTGTGTAGCTTGCATATGGCCAAATCCAACACTAGAAGGGGGGGGGGGGGGGGGGGTGTCTTGCTTAAACCAGACTGAATGCTATCAGTCCATGTAAAACAATAGTGAGTGTAATGTTCAGTCTTGTTAAACCAGTACCTATGCATGTGTCATGTTTCAGGGTAAACCCAATGATGCAACTAAATAACAAAGGGAATATTTTTGTTGTAGTTCTTATTGATTATTATAGCAGTTCCAACGGTAGCCACAACAGTGAAACAGATATGAGGTAATGGGCATTTAGGATTGTATGTCACATTTATGCTTATGGACAGTCAGTAAGCAAATTCAAGAATCTGTCAAAAAATGTAACGTTGTGTAAACGTTTGTAATTATAAAAATATTTTAAAAACTGAACTATTATGCTGCAGTTTTTTCCTACAGTAGTTGTTTTACCCATCTAGAGGTATTTCTTAAAGCTGAAATCAGCAGCGCCACTTTTCATCCAAGCACATTTGTTATTGTTATTGTTTTGTTGATGAAATGGAGGAGAGGAGCATCCAGCATCATGGTAAAAATAAATTGCAGAACATACTCTGCTGTTCTATCGCACGTGCAATAATGTCCGAGGAAAGAAAATGGTGTTCGTTGTTTTGAAGTAACTTTTTTGTTGTTGTAATATCGCAAATGGTCATGGCAGTTTCGCCAAGTACGGATTGCAGCTTTAAGAGCCAGGCAGTGGTTGAGTGAAAATGAAAGTGTCTGTGAGTGCAAATAGTGGGCCCCATTTTCAAAACTAATTGCAGATGTCACAATGCCAGTCTTTCACACAATAAGAAAATGAAGTACGTTGAAAGCATAGAGAGGTCCTCAAATAGAGCACTACCTTCAATGCTCTCAAAGCTCTTTCAGCCCGAGTGGATTGATTTAACTGTCATTCTTAGTGTTGTTTCCCTCCCTGTCATAAAACACTTCCCACCTATTCCTGAGGATCTCAGCAAATGGCATGACAACATTATGATATATACGTTTGAACTTCTTTCTTGGATGAGTTATTGAATATAGAAGTTGATTCAGTAGTCTGGTGTGAATGTACTTTTATTTTATTTTTTTATTTACTTTTCTTTTAAGCTTTATACTGTATATTTTATCATTATTGCACATGCAATATGCAATTACACACTTCACCGCTTTGCTGAATAAACAAGAAAAAAAAAATACACAATGACTAATTCTCTGGTTCGATCGGACCATCAAACCTGTTAATAAGATGCTGATTTATTTAAATGGGAAAGTGAAACTGTGAAATACCAAAAAGGATCTGATGAGGGGAAAAATGACAGCTAAACCCTCTTGACCTTTCAGCCCAAGCCATTATGCCTGGACTGTCAGCACCTGCTTTTTAATTAAAGTTTAAATACAATTGCCCCCCACTTCCCCTAGACACCCCCAAACCCCTCCACCATCCTACACTTCTCCATCCTTCACTTCTCCATTCTCCCTTTCCCTTCACTTTCTCTCAATTAGGCGCTAGCATCTAATGTAGATTCTCATTACTGAAAGCAAATTGGTTTTAAATTCTGAGTCCATCAAAGGCTAAGTAATCTAGGAGTCTATACATGAACGGCTAAGCCGTCGTGGTGTCATCTTCCTCCGTCTCATTTCGCTCTGGCGCATGCAGCAGCCAAAGTCTTTTCTCCATAACAAAAAAGAACAAGGGAGATTTAAAAAAAAATATTCACCGTATTTCACCTTATGCCATTTTAACCCACCATTGACTACAGTGTCTGTTGAAGATACATTAGGTTAAAGCAACATTTATGAGCTTGACTGCATTCTTGGGTATATTATGTATGTTGATGAGTTGAGAATATATGTTGGAGAGGGAAGAGAGAAAGGGGGCACATGGAGGGGATTTGCTTTTCATGTTGCTCAATCACAAGCTGAGAAGCCCACAAACCCCTAAGAACCGAAGGCTGCACTCAAAAGACACAATAGTAATCCACCCCAATGAGAATTTCAACGTGTTTGCCAGCTCTGCTGTTGCTTCTGCAGCACAAATATCCCACAGATAGTTCACATCTTGCTGCACTCCATTGTCTCTCTTGGCTATAGAAGTTGAATGCCAGAATACAGAGCAGAGTACTTCAATTTCTAACCGAGCACACCAAAATTGGTTCTGTGAAAGTTCCCAGAACGTTCGTTAGGTTGCGGCAAATGTTTTCATAACACAAAACATTTCCAGTTGTGCTGATGATTATACAGTGTTTGGTTACACCATTTTAATGGGTCCTTATAAAAGTGCAGTTACACTGGAAAAAGTATTGTAATTAATTGTAATAATCAGTGGCGATTCTAACATGCCAGCAAAGCCACTCACAACACAACACAACACTAAACAATACATTAATTGCACTTAGGGCCTATATAAAGCTGTCCCAACCGCAGAGCTTTCTTTTCAGCACCATGGAGTGAATCCTTACCACCGCTACACCTGGCTATCAGCGGAACCTTGTCTGGCAGTAAAACAGTTAATTCAGCCTCATTTACTGATTTTTCAAAAAAACATAGCTGATATGGCTGACTTGCTTTAACAAATGTAGTTTTTACTAACAATTGAGTTGTACAAACTATGGCACAAAAGAACAATGAGCGGATAAGAGGCGATCCGTAATTAAGACATTAATGAGCAAGCTAAGACGGAAGTAATCATTTTAACTATTTGTTCAGCACAACGGAATTCAGAACATGAGTGTTCTTACAGTATTCTCCCTGCACCACCAAGTCAGAACAGTAGGCTAAGTTATGAGGGGGACAGGGACTTAATAATTAGGGTGAGGCATATCAAATCAAATTTTATTGGTCATATACACATATTTAGCAGACGTTATGCAGGTGTAGCGAAATGCTTGTGTTTCTAGCTCCAATAGTGCAGTAGTATCTAACAATTTACAACAATACACACAAATCTAAAAGTAAAAGAATGGAATTAAGAAATATATAAACATTAGATCGAGCAATGTCGGAGTGGCATTGACTAAAATACAGTAGAATAGAATATAGTATATACATATGAGATGAGTAAAGCAGTATGTAAATATTATTAAAGTGACTAGTGTTCATTTATTAAAGTGGCCAGTGATTGCAAGTCTATGTATATAGGGCAACAGCCTCTAAGGTGCAGGGTTGTCTAACCGGTTGGAAGCTGGCTAGTGATGGCTATTTAACAGTCTGATGGGGATAGGGGCACATGGGCTACTAACAGCTTCCTACACAACATACACTTAGTATTATTTTCTTAGCTACAGTATACATATCTCCCTGGCATATTAAATCATTTATGCAGCAGCATACAATATAGTTTTAGACTCACCTTGTTGTGCTTGAAAAGGAAGGGCAAATTTTGTGGGGAAATTTTGTCTTCAAAGTTTGGCACTTGGAATTCCGAGTTGGATAACCGTTCAAAGCGTATTTTCCCAGTTGGAGCTAGTTTTTTTCAGAGTTCCAAGTTGCCTTGAACTTCATTTTATATATTTTTTTATTTGACCTTTAATTAACTTGGCAAGTCAGCTAAGAACAAATTCTTATTTACAATGACGGCCTACCCCAGCCAAACCCTAACCCAGACGACGCTGGACCAATTGTGCGCCGCCCTATTGGGACTCCCAATCAAGGCCGGTTGTGATACATCCTGGAATCGAACCAGGGTCTGTAGTGACACCTCTAGCACTGAGCTGCAGTGCCTGCAGTGCCACTCATTGAAGTCTGAGATTTCAGAGTTTCCAGTTGTTTTGAACACGGCAGAAGTCATGCTGGATTGACAGCATGGCCAATGTATTCAACCTTTTCTGGCCCATGGTGTTGCATGTGAATGTTTATCCTTTTAAGCTTGGAAAAGAGACCCTTATACCCAGACCTGGACCACACATACTCTCCACTGAATAGCAGATTTCTAACTTGTGTAATGTTTATGTCCAATGTGCACCAATATATTTTATTTATATTTCTCTTCATATGACAAGGATTGAAAAGGATTTGACAGTCGATTTTCTACTTGATTCATGATGATGACTGCTTGTCTAGCTTGCTAGCTAAGATTTTGAAAGTATTATATTGACATCAGTCCAATCGTCAGTCCAATCAAAGCTAAGGTAGATATAACGTGATTTGATATAATTTTATCTGTGGCCAATGACCTTGAGACTTCTTGGATGGGCACTTCTAATGTACATTTTTGGCAGCACCCAAGGGGCTTGAATTTTCGAGCTCTCCCTGTGGATTTTGCAGTGACGTAGTGACCACATGAATGACAGAACACTGAGTCAATCACGGCTCAACTAGAGAACGTTACCAACCCCTACGCTCTGTATTTTCCGCTGGCTCACATACCACCACAGAAAGCACGAAGCTAGGCTGAAACACCTGCATTTTAGGTCTGTCTTACTCAAGAAAGCAAAAAAGAGACCATGTTTGTATTTGGCTTTATTAACTCAGTTATTTTTGTAAATTTACATTGACACAACTCAGTAATAAAGGGCTCTAAAGTCTGATGCCAAGGCCCAGTGGCAAAAACGAGTTCACAAACGGTTCCCTACTTTAAATTGTTAAATCAATTAACGGTGCATTTGACAATGGGTCGATTACTTTAACCATAAATTCAAACGTTTTAGACACATTAATAAACAGTTATGGTTAAAATTGTGAGATAGTCATTGAAAATTGTAAGCCTATGAAGCTTGGTTGAATAATGGTTTACAAAGGCACTTAAAATGTTCATAAAACAATTATTCCATTATGTAACCTTGCAAAGATTTCACTGTTGAGGAACAATCTCACTTTTGAATGGGATGCATTGGTGAAATGTTTCATTTATCACAGAAATTAAGGCACTGTGTCAAGGTCTATCCATCTGCACAACACACTCACAATAATGACAACCTCACGTCACAGAATAGACATTCCATGCAATCTGTGGAGGTTTTTTTTTGGGGGGGGGGTTGCTAACACGCTAGCTAGCTAGTTCGTCTTTTTCTAACCTTGACTAGCTAGCTACCCAAAGCTGGCAAATAGCTATGCTATGGTCACTACTCGCTAACTAAATAGCTGGGCTCTATGGTCTCATCTTCCCTGAACCTTGTTTTCAGGGTATCCGTACCCCAAGGGTATTACGTGAGACACACCCAGCATGTTAATGTTAGCTAGCTAGCTAGCTGCTTGAGTCAACACACAATAGCTGTGTTCAAATACCCACACTAACATACTGTATACTACATACTTAATGAGCATATACTACATACTATTAGTTCATTTTAGTATACTGTAAATTAATGGTATTCTTTTAGTCTAGCGCTACGCCTGTCTAACGAAAGTTGATGCTGTTACTATGCAACCTCTTGCTAGCAAAACAAATTACTAGCTAGATATCTTACAACTTCATTAACAATGTCCATTGAGAACGCACAACAACTATACCACTTAGCTAAGAATGACGTGAATAATAAAGTCAATACATGTTGGGTACTTAGATAGCATATAGTTAATATACTGTAAAGTTTAATGTATTAGTAACCAACTAACTTTAGGTAGCTAGCTAACATACCGGTACAGACTGCTGTAATGATATGCTTTGCAGTTCATAAGAATAGCGTAACTAACAAATTGTTAGGCAAAATAATGTGTAACACAACTTATTTGGAAAGTCATTACTTTATTACATTGCTCAACATTTTCTTAACATTTGTCATACTAAGTTAAAGCAATTCATTTCTATCCGCTCTCGTAGGACTTCGGCTGCATATTTTCCACCATTTTCTTCAAATGTGAAAACGTTATGAAGCCACACCCATTTTCTGAAGAATTGCATTATGGGCCCTAAAATCACTGCTTGTATACTTCGTTTTTTGACAAATGTAGCACGACATCCGGGAACTTTTGGCATAATAACTATATCCATACTATGACCGATAAGCATACTACATACTCAATTTACATCACAAATAGTACGGTTAGTGCTGTTAGTATGAGTATTCGAACACAGCTTATGAATAACATTAGCTACATTGAAAAGGAGCTAAACACTAGCTAACTTAGTATTAGCAAGCACAATTATTGCTAGTTGGATATCACAACAACTAGCTATGTAGCTAGCTAGGCCTAGCTAGCAATATGCCATACTGGGCTATGGAGGCGCACCGGAGGGAGAGTGCGAGGAGCAGGCACAGGACGAACTGAGCTATGGAGGCGCACTGGAGGGAGAGTGCGAGGAGCAGGCACAGGCTCACCACAATAAGCACGGGGAGTTGGCTCAGGTCTCACCCCTGGCCCAGCCAAACTACCCGTGTGCCCCCCCCCCAAAAAAAAATGTGGGGGCTGCCTCTCGTTCTTCCACTGTAGGCTATGATACCTGTTTATTACCTAGCCCCATGTCCAGTTTCTCCTTTCGGTCCACTCTTTCATCGACCAGGTATCCATCTCTGCCCGGGCATGCCGCTTGATCCAATCATGGTGGGTAGTTCTGTAACGTGCGTCGTATAGAGGGGACCAAGGCGCGGCGTGTTGAGTGCTCATGATTATTCTTTAATGAAAACTAAACACTTTTACAAAGAAACAAAAACGACAGCAAACAGTTCCGTCAGGCAACAGACAACAACATGGAAAACAACTACCCACAAACACAATAGAAAAAACCCCAACATAAATATGATCTCCAATTAGAGACAACGAGGACCAGCTGCCTCCAATTGGAGATCAACCCCCTCCCCCAAAAAAACATAGAAAACCACCCAAAACACCCCATGTCACGCCCTGACCTACTCTACCATAGAAAATAACCTCTTACTAGGGTCAGGATGTGACATGCACTCAAAATATCTTGTAGTTGAGTCAAGGCTACTGCTCAAATGTGGCTGGAGGTGGTATTGTGGGTGACCCGGCATACAGAGCGCCCGTCCAGCGCTCTAACGTCCATGGGAATGGAGATTTGCTGAGTGGGGATGCCGAGCTCAGATACCAGCATAGGGTCCATAAAGCTCTCATCCGCCCCAAAGTCGATGAGCACCCGAAGAGATTGACTGGTTCCCCCACAGCAAGATGGCATGAAAAGGGGTGCGAGTAAGGGGAGAGGAAAAGTTATCCGTATGGCCCATCAGAGTACTCGCTCCTATCGGTGAGCCTGGTCTGTTAGTGGACAGGTGGACACGAAATGACCAGTAGTCCTGCAATACAGGCAACTTTTCGTGTGAAGCCTGTATAGCCGTTCGGCTGGGGACAGCCTAGCTCTGCCTAGTTGCATCAGCTTGGGAAGAAGTGAATTGGCAGACTTCGGTGACTCTCGGGGGAACTCGGGTAACCTAGGGTTGTCTCAGCAACGAAGCCGTCGGGTACTTCTGGGATGTCTCGGAAGCTAGGTGGAAGCCTTGGTCGGGGGAGTGAAATCGAACCTCCTCCCCTTCCTTCGCTCTGGTAGTCACCCATCGATTCGAATGGTCAAGGCGATGAGCAAGTCAAGATCCATTGTTAGTTCCCAGGCTGCAAGCTCATCCTTTACTTCCTACAATACTCCTTACAGGAACATGTCGAACAGAGCTTCTGGGTTCCAGGCACTCTCAGCTGCCAACGTGCGGAAATCCACCGCATAGTCTGCCACACTTCAGGAGTCTTGCAAAAGCTGGAGTAACTTCAAGGCATCCTCTCTCCTGGACAATGGAGCATGGAAAACTTTCTTCACTTCCGCCACAAACTCCTCCAGACTGAAGCATATGGCCGACTATTGTTCCCATACTGCCGTAGCCCAGGCAAGATCCCTCCCGGACATCAGCGTGAACTTCTTAAAGTGGTCCGAGGGAAAGGAGGAGGGCTGCAGCTCAGTGATGGAGGGACCACTGAGTGAGAAACGCCTGACAGGTGCTGACTCCATCAAAGCATTCCGGGGAAGTAAGCGGGGTTCCCGGTGGCCGGGGAGATGGCGCTGCTACCAGCCGGGTTACTGAGGGGCTGGGAAGTTACAGTCACGGTAGGCTGCCTAACAGACAACCCGCGGAATTGCTCCAGCAATGAGTTCAACGCTCGGTCACGGCGTTCAGCCAAGGTCTGGAACCCTTCCATAAGACCACGAAGCAACTCCTCGTGCCTTCCAATAGTGGCTCCTTGGGAGGAGATGACGTTGCGGAGAGGGTCTGAGTCGGTTGAGTCAGTCATGGCCAGTTCGTACTATCACGTTTCAAGAGAAGACCTGTGTCGAAGTAACAAACGTTTATTACTAGAAGGGGCAGGCAAAACGACAGGTCAAAGCAGAGGTCAGTAATCCAGATCAGAGTCCAAAAGGTACAGAACGGCAGGCAGTCTTGGGGTCAGGGTAGACAGAGGTCAATAATCCAGGATGGTGTGACAAGGTACAGAACGGCATTCAGGCTCAGGGCAGGCAGAATGGTCAAAACCGTGAAAACTAGAAAAAGACAGGAGTAAGGGGAAAAACGTTGGTAGGCTTGACAAACAAAACGAACTGGCAACAGACAAACAGAGAACACAGGTATAAATACACTGGGGATAATGGGGAAGATGGGCAACACCTGGAGCGGGGTGGAGACAAGCGAAACAGATCAGGGTGTGACAACATGTTTCTCATTTGCTGGGTGATTTATTGCAAGTGTTATTTATTGGTTATTCATTGTCAAGCTTTAAAAACCGAAGCCAGACTGCAACATTTTAGTAGCCTAGGACTGTGACATGTGTCTCTAAAGTCTACACTTTGTCTTCTGTGTGCTGTAAATGGGACACATGAAAGCAGCGCAATTGATGTTGAATTCATTGATGGGATTGATCAGGCTGTAATTTCATGAAGTAGGTGACTCAGCTGTTGACTCACTTGTGTGTCCTATTGTCCTTTAATAGGAATTTATACCTAGTAATTAATCCTTTGTCTTATAACCTTATAACTTTTTTCCTTGCTACAGCAAGGAACTATTGGGACTGAAACATGGCATGGACATTTAGTCTACAGCACATTTAAACTTTTGGTCAGGTAGAAGATTTGGTCAGTGCCATTAGTGATGTTATGATACAGCACACTGGCTGGCTCGGGTGGGTCTGTGTGTGGATCTGGGAGGAGGGGTGTGTCTGTGGCAATGCACTGCAGTTTGACGTGTAGAATGTTGGTGGTGCAGCGCATCGCGGGCGGCTTGGAGGCGGGCCAAAAATGTATTGACAACCCAAATCATTGCGCGGGGCAGATAGAAATGTGTCATGGTCTCAGTGATGGAAAAAGTACTTAGTTGTCATACTTGAATAAAAGTAATGATACCTTAATAGAAAATGACTAAAGTAAAAGTGAAAGTCACTCAGTAAAAATACTTCAGTAAGTCTAAAAGTATTTGGTTTAAATATACGTAAGTATCAAAAGTACAACTAAAAGTATGAATCATTTTTATTTCTTATATTAAGCCAACCAGACTGCACAATTATCTTGTTTTTATTTATTTACAGATAGCCAGGGACACACTCTGACACTCAGACATAATTTAGAAATAACACAAATGCTTTTAGTGAGTCCGCCAGATAAGAGGTAATAGAGATGACCAGGGATGTTCTCTTGATAAGTATGTGAATTGGACCCTTTTCCTGTACTGCTAAGCATTGAAAATGTAACGAGTACTTTTGAGTGTCAGGGGAAAAAAAGTACATACTTTTCTTTAGGAATGTATTAAAGTAAAAGTTGTCAAAAATGTATATAGTAAAGCACAGATAATCCAAAAAACAACTTAAGTAGTACTTTAAAGTATTTTAACTTAAGTACTTTACACCACTGCATGGGCTAAACACTCTACTAATGTTAATTAATGACAAGTACCATTCAATATAGACTTAATTTTAACTAGCTAAATCCTGTGTAACACCTAGTAATTACATTGTACTTATGCCGATTTTAAATGTACTTGTGTGTTTATCCTCCCCCTTGAGGATGACACCCACTTGAGAATGACACCTGTATGGTAGACCACAGACAGCGATATTGATCTATATCTGATCTGTTTTCGTAAACTCGACCAAGATAACCTAGATGGTACACTTTTTGGGGGCAAGTGTTAGCAACAACATTGAGTGGACATTTTGAAGAGTGTGCATTCACGGGTAGGTAAGTAATTAGAGCCTATGTAATCTCGGGAAACCCAGAGCATCTGTCCACAAGAGATTACAACCTTGTGATAGTTGTTACTGAATCGGATGCAGCGGAGAAGAAACAAAACACTAAATTGCTGAATTTAGTGGAAACTTGTCTATTTGAAACAAGCATAGTAACAAGCGTTCATTGTTACACCTCTAATTGCAGACTGCAAATACCACCACATGTTATAAGATGTAACTAGGAGTTATTACAATTAACTACAATTCTTGTGAATTACACTTACATGATTGCATAGAATTATGTGGATTGTACTAGTGACATGACATGTGTTATAAAATAAAACATGTTATGCAAACATAGTATACTTTTTGCCATAGGTGTGGGGTGGGTACTGTCACGTTCTGACCAGTATAGGGGTTATTTGTTATTGTAGTTTGGTCAGGGCGTGGCAGGGGGGTATTTGTTTTATGTGGTTCGGGGTGTGTGTTTATGTAGAGGGGTGTTTGGGCTATGTTAGTATATTTCTATGTTCTAGTCTTTTTAGTTCTATGTTTAGTTTATTGATTTGGGCCTTCAATTGGAGGTAGCTGTTCCTCGTTGCCTCTGATTGGAGGTCCTATATAGAGGGGTGTGTTTTGTTTGGGTTTTGTGGGAAGTTGTGATTGCATAGATGTGTTTAGCCTGTAATCCTGTTCGTTTGTATGTTTTCTTGTTTTGTTTTCTTAAGTGTTCAAAATAAATATATAATGAGCACTCAACCCGCTGTGCTTTGGTCCACTTACTACGACGACCGTTACAGCGGGTGCCCCTTTCTGTTCAATGAGGCAATTTCCGGACAATATTCCTTTCTATTTACCCCATTTGACTCAACAGCACTCCCAGAAACAAAAGTTCTGTATAGCATCTTTAACTTTGGATGCAACAATAATTGCCACTATGAATAGCAGGTTTGCCGTAAGATACCGAATAGACCAATCACAAATTATAATTAATCATGCATATCTCATTACCAAAAGACAGATTCATTGTTACAATAAGAGAAAAAGGGCACACAGTGTATTGGATACTTTCTTGCTGCCTGACAGTATTCTTTGTGTCTCTGCTTAGAAATGGTGAATGTGCGGTGGTGTCCTGGGAGATGGAAGGCTCCTCCAGCAAAAATGTTCCCGTCATTAAAGGTGAGGATAAATAAAGGGTACGGACATGATTGGGATGCCAAGAAGCAGAGTAATTCCAAGCTAATGAGTACCTATTTGACACGGGGGCCACTATATGGAGCCCTGTGAGTTGAGAGTGAAAAAATAAAACTCAAGGTTGCATGCTGCAGGCAGTTAGACATCTTTCTCTCACACATTTTGAGGTCTCAGCTGCCTGAGTGCATTCTGTGTTCAAACTGCTCCGAACGATAATCATATTGATGAATATACATGATACTCCAATTTGTCATTCTCATACACCAATTCTTCTTCCCTGATGTATTTGGTCAGTTCCTGTAATTTGGATTTGGGCCTTAAATTGTATGAATTCATTCTGGCTGGGTCAGGGTCAGGGTTAAGCAATACACAGCGTTTTCACCAACAAAATTGTGAGTGGCAAGAGGGTACACACAGTGTTTGGCTGCTAAGGTGGCACACTCACCATTTGCACCTTATATGTAGTGGGTTGTTTTTTTATTCATCTCTCTCTATACCCCCCACCACACACACTCCATCTACACGTAATATAGTGGATTGTTTTTTATTCATCTCTCTCTATACCTCTGACCACACACACACACATAGCCACTAACTCAGTCTGCTTTCGTTTGGTGCTGCAGGTCTTCGCTAAGTCCTAGTTTGTCTCCTGCAAATCCTGTGTAATTGCTGGGCTCATGTTGGCCAGGGTAAATGAGCTGTCTCCAAACACTGGTTCAGCGTCCTAAATAGCACCCTATTATCTATGTGGTGTACTACTTTTGACCTGACATAATTTCTGACTAACCAGGCCACGACCATTAATGAGAAGATGTTGTCCATATTAGGCCAGTCCCGCGACTGTCCTAGTATGGACACCATATGAAAACTACTGTCTGACTAAGAAAACTAATATTACCCTGTTAATGTGCATGGAGTGGTAAATCTATGTTTTCCAAATGTTTTTCATGTTAAATGCCATAAACCCATTATGTTTCTTGCCATATGGAATCTTTGTTGTCATGTCAAACATGTTATGTCATGCTAATGATAGCATAAAAAAGTAATTTATAAAATCATGGTGGTAAACCAGCAAGCAAAACTGGTTGAAATTATGTAATTATGAGTTTTGCCCACTGGAAAGCCTATGCAAATGCAGGCAACTCCCTCAAAGCATTGCCTGAAATATCGAAGAGTACTCTCTGATAAGCACTGAACAGCTAGTTATTTGAAGGAATATTGGCAACCAAGGTCTTCCAAGAATAGACAGAGAATAAGTAGCAGATTATAATACACCACATTTTGCAGTGGCCCCTGCCCCTTTCCCTGACATTCTCACAACGACTCCGGGATATGCGTAATTCATTTAATAATTTGCATATGAAAACATACATTTTTAGACAGCAATGGGAAAAACTTGTTGCCACGAAGGATGGAAGTACCTGACTCATATCTAACGCCCAAACTGAGTATGGTTTATTAAAAATAAAGTCTGAGGAAAGGCAGTAAGGGTCAGAGAATTTCATACCTACTATTAAAGTATAATGGGCATCATGAATTTCTACAAAAAGCCTTTTGTCTGCTAAGGAAGTATTTAAAAGAGAGTGAAGTTGAGTAAAGTTTTTACTCTATCATATCCCATAAACATAACCCTAACATTAATATTTTTTGGTGTGGGGGTTGACTAAAGTTAACCTTTCAAGGTTCGTGCGTTGCTGAATTGATGAGCCAAGTGACTCAGTTATAATTTAATGTTTCTGCCAAAGAAACCACCTCATTAATTAATACTGAGCTGCCTGGGTTTAGTTGGGTACATCTAGCTCTAAGTTTTTCATATAGGTTAAAAGCTGTGTTATACTGGCCCCACAGAAGAACAACTACATAACATATGGCCAACCATCATAAAGTGCCTTCATTATGAAGGGGACCATAACCTTGGACTCTGATTAGGCAATGCCTTTATTCTGCCATAAACAGCTGTTCAATTAGGAATGGTGGCACTTCTCAATGTTATGTTAATGGCACACCTCAAGACCTGGTGTTGGTATTAGATAAGCTCAAAAGTGACATTGCTTTAATAACCTACAGTGACTTCAGAAAGTATTCACACCCTTTGACTTTTTCTACATGTTGTTGTGTTACAGTCTGAATTTAAAATGTATTAAATTGAGATTTTGTGTCACTGGCCTACACACAATACCCCATAATGTCAAAGTGGAATTATGTTTTTGAGTCAATAAGTATTCAAACCCTTTCCTATGGCAAGCCTAAATAAGTTCAGGAGTAAAAACATGCTTTAACAAGTCACAAGTTGCATGGACTCACTCTGTGTGCAATAATAGTGTTTAACATGTTTTTTTAAAGACTAGCTCATCTGTGTACTCCACGCTCAGTCAAGCAGTGAATTGTAAACACAGATTCAACCATAAAGACCGGGGAGGTTTTCCAATGCCTCACAAAGAGCACCTATTGGTAGATGGGATTAGACTTTTTTTAAAGCAGATATAGGATATCCCTTTGAGCATGGTGAAGTTATTAATTACACTTTGGATGGTGTATCAATACACCCAGTCACTACAAAGATACAGGCGTCCTTCCTAACTCATTTGCCGGAGAGGAAAGAAACCGCCCAGGGATTTCACAATGAGACCAATTACATTTTCTATCACGAGAGGGCCATGAACAATAACTAGTAATGCTGCATACTCCAAGAAAGGTTAAAATCTCACCTTTCTGGTAAAAATACAATGAAAAAAAAACCGCAATAAGGAAATTCATTAGTCCCTAATCTATGGATTTCACCTGACTGGGAATACAGATATGCATCTGTTGGTCACGGATACCTTAAATAAAAAGGTAGGGGTGTAGATCAGAAAACAAGTCAGTATCTGGTGTGACCACCATTTGCCTCATGCAGTGTAACATATCTCCTTACCATAGAGTTGATGAGGCTGTTGATTGTGACCTGTGGAATGTTGTCCCACTCCTCTTAAATGGCTGTGCGAAGTGGCTGGATATTGGCGGGAACTGGAACACGCTGTCGTACATCCCAAATGTGCTCAAATGGGTGACATGTCTGGTGAGTATGGGGGCTGTGGTGTGGGGTGTGGGGGCTGTGCTTTGGCAAAGTGGGTGGGGTTATATCCTGCCTGTTTGGCCCTGTCCGGGGGTATCATCGGATGGGGCCACAGTGTCTTCTGATCCCTCCTGTCTCAGCCTCCAGTATTTATGCTGCAGTAGTTTGTGTCGGGGGGCTAGGGTCAGTCTGTTACATCTGGAGTATTCTCTTGTCTTATCCGGTGTCCTGCGTGAATTTAAATATGCTCTCTCTAATTCTCTCTTTCTTTCTTTCTTTCGCTCGGAGGACCTGAGCCCTTGGACCATGCCTCAGGACTACCTGGCATGATGACTCCTTGCTGTCCCCAGTCCACCTGGCCGTGCTGCTGCTCCAGTTTCAACTGTTCTGCCTGCGGCTACGGAACCCTGACCTGTTCACCGGACGTGCTTGTTGCACCCTCGACAACTACTATGATTATTAATATTTGACCATGCTGGTCATTTATGAACATTTTAACATCTTGACCATGTTCTGTTATAATATCCACCCGGCACAGCCAGAAGAGGACTGGCCACCCCTCATAGCCTGGTTCCTCTCTAGGTTTCTTCCTAGCTTTTTGGCCTTTCTAGGGAGTTTTTCCTAGGGAGTTTTTCCTAGCCACCGTGCTTCTTTCACATGCATTGCTTGCTGTTTGGGGTTTTAGGCTGGGTTTCTGTACAGCACTTTGAGATTTCAGCTGATGTACGAAGGGCTATATAAATACATTTGATTTGATTTGAGTATGAAGGCCATGGAAGATCTGGGACATTTTCAGCTTTCAGGAATTGTGTACAGATCCTTGCGACATGGAGCGGTGCATTGTCATGCTGAAACATGAGGTGATGGCGGCGGATGAATGGCATGACAATGGGCCTCAGGATCTCATCACAATATTAATCCGTGAAGAGCACATCTCCAGCGTGCCAATGGCCATCGAAGGTGAGCATTTGCCTACTGAAGTCAGTCACAATGCCGAATTGCAGTCAGGTCAAGACCCTGATGAGGACTACGAGCATGCAGATGAGCATCTCTGAGATGTTTTCTGACAGTTTGTGCAAAAGTTATTTGGTTGTGCAAACCCAGTTTCATTAGCTGTCCGGGTGGCTGGTCTGAGATGATCCCGCAGGTGAAGAAGCCGGATGTGAAGGTCCTTGGCTAGCATGGTTACCTGTGATCTGCGGTTGTGAGGCTGGTTGGACGGTATGGTAGAGAAATTCAAAATTATCTGGCAACAGCTCTGGTGGACATTCCTGCAGTCAGCATGTGAATTGCACGCTCCCTCAACACACGAGACACCTGTGGCATTGTGTTGTGTGACAAAACTTCACATTTTAGAGTGGCCTTTTATTGTCCCCAACACAAGGTGCTTATGATCACAATCTTATGATCACGCTGTTTAAATCAGCTTCTTGATATGCCACACCTGTCAGGTGGATGGATTCAAGATAAAGGAGAAATGCTCACAAACAGGAATGGAAACAAATTTGTGCACAAAATTGAATAAAGATAACTTTTAGTGGATATGGAACGTTTCAGAGATTATATTTTTCCCTCATGAAACACATGTTGCGTTTATATTTTTGTTCAGTATAGTTATAAATTGCTGAGGTGTAGTCACTTTTGAGGACACAAGCTCAAGTACACACTAGAAATATGATGAAATATTTTCTATTCAACAAAACTTTGAATGTTTTTTCTAAATATAGTATATTCAACTTATAAAACTAATATTATAAGATATAACTGTAAAATCAATATTTATATTGTGCATATTTTCTAAAGGTATCTCATCAACTAAATGTCTGCCCCATCACTGTGAGCATCTCACAGAGCTCTTGGCTTTCAGAAATTTTTCAGGAACTCGCCTTCATCTCATATTAATCTTGTCTGTCTATGAAAAACAGAAAGTAATGTTATATTACTGGATATAAATCGATCACTGAATGTGCTACAGTGACGGAACCACTCCCTCCTGCTGATTCCAGTAGTTGTTAGTGACTACCGCTCAATGCAAGCCATTTTGATCTATGGTGTCCACATATCAATTTATAAGCGAAAATGTTGGTGGGAACCAGTACTATAACCACGCAGGTCCCCAAAACAGGGGACTTTACATGTAAGAGGTTTTAAAACAGTTACAGAGTTTGATGGCTGTGATAGCAGATAACTGAGGATGGATCAACAACATTGTAGTCACTTCTAAATACTAACCTAAATGACAGAGTGAAAAATTAAGCCTGTACAGACTACAAATGTTCCAAAACATATGGCACTAAAGTAATACAAAAAACACAAAAATAATGTTTTGGCAGACTGTCTCTCGTACAATCAAATGCTTTTAAATTGCCAATGGTTTATAGCATAGATGTTGATTGATGAAGATTTTTTGATTAACATTTTAAAGAAGACACTGTGAATTTAATACTTTTCCTAGGGAAGACTTTGACATTAGTTGTAGGCTAAAGTTGCCAGGCCCATTGTGAGATTATAAATAATGGTACAAGCAATGTTTAGAGCTATGTAAGTTATAGCAGAGGTAGGCATTTGAGGTAGGCACATGAAAGGCATTAGTGAAAATTCTATACCAATATAGAGTGGGAAAGCGGCCGTGTGTTTTGACAATTAATAGACACTGCAGGAAATAAAATCATAATAAAAAAATCTGTCTTGTCCAGGACCGGAATCTATTCAGACCAGTGCGCCATAGCCAATCAGAGCTAAAGTAGGCCTATATGCAAATAAGCCATTTTCCATACGGCCTGCCATCATTCACTTTCAACTGGACTGTGTGTTTACAGGGAATAGCAACTGCGCGACTTCAGATCATTAGAACGCATTCGACAAAAGCCACAAAATACACCTGAATGGATTTCTGCAAATATGTAAATACAACTGGAGTCCTCTTTCCTTTGGGAACTTCATGGTTCTATTGATCAAACAACCATGAAAAGGTAGGCTCTCTCTCCCTCATTTATGCACAAAAACAACAGGATCAACAACTAATGCTATCTATAGTGAGATGAGCTGAAATCTAATGAGGGAACATTAGATAAACCCCCTCAAACCTTTTCAGGTAGTTGGACGTCACAATTGCACTGATAAACAATGGGGAACAGTAGCCTGCTCGTGCTTTTGCATCTTGCCTGCCTATGCATGCTTCTCCCAACCCACGTTTTGACAACTGAATGGGAACTTGCCTGCCTGCCAGCTCATTTGATCATGCCAAAATACAGTTGATTGCCAACTTATCGTGTTGTCGTAAATTGCCTCCAGTGTGTCAGAGCGCACTTTGGGTCGTTCATAAATTCAGAGTGTTGTCAGATTGTCTGTCTGCACTACTGACACTGGACACTGGTCGAGGAGAAAGGTTGAGCCGAGCTTTCCTCACAACGGCAGTCAAACACCCAAGCTAACTGGCTAAATTTGGCTAGCTTGCTAGCTACTTCCAGACACAAAAGATAGATAGAATACCATGCTCTGGCCTTTAAACTCGCCCTAGCATAGCTGGTTAGTCTGTTTACATGTTATCTAGAGTGTTATTGACTAACTGAAACTTGGCAACAATTAAATAATAGTTTTTTTGCCAATTTTTACAGACACCAGTCATATCAAATCAAAGTTTATTTGTCACGTGCGCCGAATACAACAGGTATAGACCTTACAGTGAAATGCTTACTTACAGGCTCTAATCAATAGTGCCAAAAAAAGGTATTAGGTAAACAATAGGTAAGTAAAGAAATGAAACAACAGTAGAAAGACAGGCTGTATACAGTAGCGAGGCTATAAAAGTAGCGAGGCTACATACAGACACCGGTTAGTCAGGCTGATTGAGGTAGTATGTACATGTAGATATGGTTAAAATGACTATGCATATATGATGAACAGAGAGTAGCAGCAATGTAAAAGAGGGGTTGGTGGGTGGTGGGTGGCGGGACACAATGCAGATAGCCCGGTTAGCCAATGTGCGGGAGCACTGGTTGGTCGGCCCAATTGAGGTAGTATGAACATGAATGTATAGTGACTATGCATATATGATAAACAGAGAGTAGCAGCAGCGTAAAAAGAGGGGTGGGGGGGGCACACAATGCAAATAGTCTGGGTAGCCATTTGATTACCTGTTCAGGAGTCTTATGGCTTGGGGGTAAAAACTGTTGAGAAGTCTTTTTGTCCTAGACTTGGCACTCCGGTAACGCTTGCCATGAGGTAGTAGAGAGAACAGTCTATGACTGGGGTGGCTGGGGTCTTTGGCATGTTTTAGGGCCTTCTTCTGACACCGCCTGGTGTAGAGGTCCTGGATGGCAGGCAGCTTAGCCCCAGTGATGTACTGTGCCGTACGCACTACCCTCTGTAGTGCCTTGCGGTCAGAGGCCGAGCAATTGCCGTACCAGGCAGTGATGCAACCAGTCAGGATGCTCTCGATGTTGCAGCTGTGGAACCTTTTGAGGATCTCAGGACCCATGCCAAATCTTTTTAGTTTCCTGAAGGGGAATAGGCTTTGTCATTTGAGCACACTACCTGGTAATCCGTCTGGCCCGTAGCCTTGTATATGTTGACCTGTTTAAAGGTCTTACTCACGTCGGCTACGAAGTGCGTGATCACACAATCGTCCGGAACAGCTGATGCTCTCATGCATGCCTCAGTGTTGCTTGCCTCAAAGCGAGCATAGACGTGATTTAGCTTGTCTGGTAGGCTCGTGTCACTGGGCAGCTCGTGTCTGTGCTTCCCTTTGTAGTCTGTGAGTTTGCAAGCCCTGCCACATAAGACGAGCGTCGGAGCCAGTGTAGTATGATATTCAGCGAGCCAATAGTGCCCAAAAATTTAAAATGTACGTGTTCGTAAATTTATCAGGTACTCTGCACTCTGGCACACAGACGAGAGTGCTCTGAAATCGGAGTAGATAGCCAGAGTGAATTTATGAATGCAAGAGATATGCTAACTGGATAACAGTCGTTAAAGTTCAGCATAGCTAGCTAACTCACCCACTCCTCCAATGACATGACATCCTCCCAGCTAACGTTAGGCTCCGTGTTTTTAGCTAGCTAAATAAATAGTTACACTGTTATGACCGACTTGTGATCAATGCCCATGCTAGTTAGTTGCATTAGTCAATTTTTGTCCAAAAATATTGAGTCATTGAAACTAAAACAGTGCATCCCAAATGGGAGGAGGCAGCAAACAATGTACCAGGCCAGCTGTGATTTAAAAACTGATAGCAATGTTTTTTGGACTACCAATAAATGTATTTGGAATGTTAGCCACTCAACCACACAGTCATGTACCGTGTGAGGAACTAGGCACCCCATATTAGAAGACAAATGATTAGATTAAAGGCAAAGTGTGAACTTCAAACATTGTGCTGCTGAACTGTTCAGAATTCCCCCAGTCTGAGGCATGGATGTGGAGAGAGGGCATTGTGGCAGGTGTGCCCTCTAGCAAACTCTATGGTCAAGTATAAAAGCAGGCAAGTTTGCGGGCGCCTCCCCTGTATTCGGGTCCTTCACGAACTCAGACAGGTTAGAGCACACCAAATGCTCAGATGAAACTCCAAAACACTCCAAGAAAGCATGTGTCAACGAGAATGCTAATAGTCCAAGTCAAACAGCCAATTTAATTAATTGATCAGTTTTGATAATGCTACATGCAGTAGTTAATTGACACATGCCATTTGCACCTTTTGTAAACTTGTTTTGTAAACAAATTAAGGCCTGGTTTACAGTTAATATTGCTCTGCTTGTTTGCCTACTAGCTTTGAGCTTTAACTATTGTTTGATGTATGAACCACTTGTTATATGCTACACTAAATAGCCACTGCCAATTTAGCCAGTTCTAGTGTTAGATTACAACACCAAATATTAGTGCATCTTACGTTTGCCATTCATATTGTTATCTTTTTGCTATATTTGCATAGCTTAATCATGTACACATTTTTCATATTGCTATTAATGTTTAATAATTGTATTCTCATATTTGATAACCTAATTATGGACTCATGTTGTGACTGCCCTCATTTGTCTGAACCGTCTCAGTGCTTCTCCTTACAATAGGGCGCTTCCTCTTTAATTCCCTATTAAATAGCCAGCATCAGCTGCGCAAAAGTGGGTTGTGAGCGTTGTGTGAATGAGGAACTGTTCCGAAGCATCTTTACTCCGTTTGTTTTGTTGCATTTAAAAGTGTGCTTTGTAGCCTTGTCTCAAGTTTAACCAGGATCGGATTCACTCATTTCTTCTTTTGGAACAACACATCTGTTGGTCTCCACTATTTCTTCATGGCCTTTCTCAGCTGGAGATCTGTTGGCGGATTGGAATGTCTGACTGACCGACTTACTACAAATTTTAGCATTTGGTATTTCATTGGTTTTGGTGTGATGTATACCGTGATTTATTTGTTCAGTTCTAATGAAGAATACAGAGATGTGACACTTCATAGTTGTGTGTAAAAAATGTTGATTGCAATCTGATTGTGTTAATGAAACTGGGTTTACGCACCATGGACAAACATGGCATGACTAAGGCCACTTGAGTTCACGGCACTCATTTACCAGGCTGGACACTTTTTAGGCCTGAGGTACAGGACTTTTCTTGAGGTTACAGAGCTCATTGTTTGTTATTTTACTTATGTGTGTGATTTATTTTGGTAGTTCTTTTTGAAGTTATTTCCAATGTTAAGAGTTTATGTGTAGACTTGATGGACCAGATGGACTCATACCCTCCCAAACAAAAATATATTTTCTCTTGTATGCACAACCTACATGGCACCCCTACAAACAATAACCTCAAGTCAAAACCATTACAATGTACTAACATTATTGCTTGTTATTATTTGCTATTTCTGTCTCCCTGCAGAAAATACATACATACTACGTTACCCACATGCTGGCCAATCCTAACCAAAGTCAATGAAGACAAGAATCACAGACTAATGCCAACTAAACTGTCAATTATATAATCTAACTCAACTGTACTGTGATTTAATCCATCTGTTGGACAGGTGGAAGCAGGAATTTAATCTCGGTTAGGACATCCACTTTGTGCATGACACAAGTCATTTTTCCAACAACTGTTTACAGACAGATTATTTCACTGTATCACAATTCCAGTGGGTCAGAAGTTTACATACACTAAGTTGACTGTGCCTTTAAACAGCTTGGAAAATTCCCAAAAATGAAAAGCTGGGGGTCACGGTCAGCCTCTGGTAGAAAATTACAAGATTATGTTTTAATACTGTTTATGCATTGGATAGCTTTGATGAGTGCTCTCTCGTATGACTGAGTTGGGCCTCTGGAGCTTGGCGTTAGCAATTGATTTATGATGACTTGGTGATAAAACCTACAGCCTGCATTCCATAGAATCAGTTGGTGTTCGTGACCCGAGATAGATAGAGCCTGGAGGAGTAAAACAACACCCGCTGCACATAACTCACAAGAAGAACCCAAGATAGCTTGTGATGCCCCGAGCTGCCAGGGAGGGGTGGAATCAGCCAGGACTAAGCATTTTTTTGTGTTAGCTATATAAGACCCATGATTCCTCTGTAAGGTTGGGCTCTCAACGATCCCTGATGGGTGGTCGTTGACCAGCTCCATTATTGCAATTCTTAATCAATAATAAAGATTGATTGTTTGAAAAAATAACAAAGTCTCTCACCGTATAAAGAATTTTTCACGACAAGCCTTACATCTGGGTACCGGCCTCAGTCCAACGGGCAGGTGGAGAGGACCAACCGGGACCTGGGGATGTTGCTAATGAGTCACTGCCAGGACCAGCAGGGGGAGTGGGCCCGATTCCTTCCCTTGGTGGAACACACCCAGAACTCACTTCGACACTCCTCCACTGGGCTGACTCCCTTCCAATGTGTCCTGGGATATCAGCCGGCTCCGTGGACTACGAGACAGACTGAGGCTCCTGCAGTGTATGAATGGTTCCGGCGTGCAGAGGAGGTGTGGAATGCCGCCCACGTGAGGCTCCAGCGCACCATGCACCGTCAGAAGGATCAGGCGGACAACCTGGCAGGCATCGTCAGGCGGCATCAGTGTGGGGGATACTAGAACGCCTACCCCTCCTCCCTCCCTCCCTCCAGTGCTCGACATCGTCGGTCTGCTAACCACCGGCCCTGGCAACTATATTACGGACACCTGTTCCCCATTATTACGCACACCTGGTCATCATTTTCTCCTTGATTTCGCCTTTATTAAGCCCTCAGTTGTCATCTGTCATTAGGTAGTATTGTTTCCTCTCACGTTCAGTACACTTCTCATGTGTGTTCATTTGTTTCATTTCATTATTAAACTCGTCTTCTGCACCTGCTTCCTGACTCCCAGCGCGTACACTACAACCATTATATACAGTGCCTTCAGAAAGTATTCAAACCCCTTGACTCTTTCCACATTTTGTTGCATTACAGGCCGAATTAAAAATGTATTAAATTGAGATGTTGTGTAACTGGCCTACACACAATACCCCATAATGTCAAATTGGAATAGTATTTTTCTAAGTGTTTGCAAATTAATGAAAATTGAAAAGCTGAAATGTCTTGAGTGAATAAGTATTCAACTTCTTTGGAGTAACATAAGTTGCATGGACTCACTCTGTGTGCAATAATAGTGTTTAATTTGATTTTGAATTACTACCTCATCTCTGTACCCCACACATACAATTATCTGTAAGGTCTCTACCAAACAAGAGCACCTATTGGTAGATGAGTAAAACAAAGAAAAAAGAGCAGATTTTGAATATATGTTTGAGCATGGTGCAGTTGTTAATTACACTTTGGATGGTGTATCACCCAGTCACTACAAAGACACAGGCGTCCTTCCTAACTCTGTTGCCGGAGAGCAAGGAAACCACTCAGGAATTTCACAATGAGGCCAATGGTGAGTTTAATGGCTGTGATAGTAGAAAACTAAGAATGGATCAACAACATTGCAGTTGTTCCACAATACTAACCTAAGTGAAAAGAAGGAAGCTTGTACAACATTAAAATATTCCAAAACATGCATCCTGTTTGCAATAAGTCACTAAAGTAAAAGTACAAAAAAATGTGGCAAAGAAATTAACTTTTTGTCTTGAATACAAAGTGTTATGTTTGTACAAATCCAGCACATCATTAAGTACCACTCTTCCTATTTTCAAGCATGGTGGCGGGTGCATAATGTTATTTACATTTACATTTAAGTCATTTAGCAGACGCTCTTATCCAGAGCGACTTAAAAATTATGCATGTTATCGGCAAGGGCTAGGAATTTTTTGGGATAAAATTCAACAGAATAGAGCCAAGCACAGGCAAAATCCTAGAGGAAAACCTGGTACAGTCTGCTTTTCAACAGACTAAAATCACCTTTCAGCAGGACAATAACCTAAAACACAAGGTCAAATATACACTGGAGTTGCTTACCAAGATGATATTGAATGTTCCTGAGGTGCCTAGTTACAGTTTTAATTTAAATCACCTTGAAAATCTATGGCAAGAAAATCTATGGCCATTGAAAATGTTTGTCTAGCAATGATTAACAACCAATTTGACAGAGCTTGAATAATTAAAAAAATAATAACGTGCAAATATTGTACATTCCAGGTGTGTTAAGCTTTTAGAGACTTACCCTGAAACATTCACAGCTGTAATCACTGCCAAAGGTGATTCTAACATGTATTTACTCAGGAGTGTGTCACGACTTCCGCCGAAGCCGGCTCCTCTCCTTGTTCGGGAGGCGTTCGGCGGTCGACGTCACCGGCTTTCTAGCCATCGCCGCTCCATTTTTCATGTATCCATTTGTTTTGTCTTGTTCCCTGCACACCTGGTTTTCATTCCCCAATCAATCTACATGTATTTATTCCTCTGTTCCCCCTCATGTCTTTGTGTAAGATTGTTTGTGTGATACGTGTTTTTGTACGCATTAGGCTTGCGTGCGATTTCTCTCGTGTTATTTCACGAAGCCTGTTTGTATACATTTGATGGTTGTGACTGTTTCTTTTGCACGTTTTACACTTTGCCTTGTTGGTTGGAGGTTTTTGGATGCAGCTCCGTCCGTCTGTATATTCTCTCCTGTCGAAATATAGTGTGCTCCTGTTCACAAGTCTCTGCTCTCCTGCACCTGACTTCAGCACAAGTACGCACACGCCTGACAGAGTGTCAACACCTATGTAAATGAGACATGAATATTTTTAAATGTCATTAAGTTAGCGAAAAATATTTTTAACAAATATTCACATTGTTATTATGGGGTATTCTGTGTAGATGGGTAAGAAAAAAATATATTTAATCAATTTTGAATTCAGGCTGTAACACAACAAAATGAGGATTAAGTCAATGGGTTTGAATACTTTCTGAAGACACTGCACATATGTACAACAGCTAGCAATATCTATACCACAATGCAGTTGGGCATTCTATATTATAGGCATTCTATATTATACTACAACATTACTCAAACTGAATATGGATGTTGTGTTGACTGAATGTTCCAGGCAGGTTCCATAATGTTCTTCAGCAGGTGAACCTGTTCTTGTGTTGGGTAATGGCAGCTGGTTTAGCAAACGTTGGCGCTGTGTCGATGTTGACAGGGATATTGGGTTTGGGGCGCTCTGAGTCTGGCTTCTTGTAGACAACTTCTGGTCCTTTCTGCACTCCACAGCCAGGTGGACAAGCCTCTCCTACACTTTCTTCACCACCCACTGCTTCAACCTCTTGCAGAAGATTTGTTTGTACTGCAGGTCTCCTCAAAAGACATGAAGGCTGATCATGAGGATGTGTAACCATACAATACATTATGTTCATCTGTAAACAACAAAGGGCACAGTAGACTGGTATCTGTTTTGTTACTCAGTCAATGAGGCATTGAGCAAAAACGTGAAAAGTTTGAGGGGACTTGACTTGTAGACAGCCTAGTTGAGTAGTGTGGTGTATGAGCCCTTACAGTTGTACTATTGAGTAGACAAGAACAGCCAACAATAGAGTGAATAGGCTAGAAGAGTATACTAACAGCCCCTCTTCCCATGGCAAAGAATTGAATACAAGTGTGTGAAAAGTTTGAGGAGCACTTGTCTGCATAGAGTTGAGTGTATTGGGGATTTAGTTTTCTGAAGAGAGTATTGAGCTTTTGTAAATACCTTTGGCTTTCCTAGCTTATTTCAAAGTCAGATCATGTTTAGCTTGAGCTTATTCCCAGGCTGAAAACGTTCATCCAATGTGTCTACAGGCTCTGTACTACTTATGCTGGTGTCTAGGTCGTTGTCATCAGCAGCAGGCTTAGTCTGTAGGCAGTGAGTGATTAGCCAACATTTACACATACTACTTTCCCCCCATCAATACACACTCAAACGACATTCTATGTCCACCCACCCCCCTCATGTCAATAGATCATGCATACTAACCTTCCCCACACAATACCCACCCCAGTCAGTCACCCGCACCATCCCCTCCTTAATAATACCTAACTTCCTCCAATTTAGACTTCAAGCCTTGCATGAGTAATCAACTAAGCCTCCATAATACAGAGAAAACTACAGTAGAAGTTGTAGCCTACTTGTAAACACACCAACTATGACATCAAGACAAGCACTGACCATGTTTATGCCTGGCTCCAGTATATTTATTTGCTCATCATGGAATCATGGAAAGATTTAGTAGATTTTACAACAGAAGGTGACTTACACTAGTTCCTGTTGCTGAGCTTGATGTTGATGCCTCTACAGATGTTGATGGGATCGGACTCTAAATAGAACACAGTCACGTTAGCTTCTGCGGTAGTTAGTTAGCTAGCTAACGTAACCTAATGAAACTAACGTTAGCTTGCAAAGTTAGAAATCACATCGCCAGATAGCAGCTGCCTAATTACATTGGTATGCTTTGGAATGTCTAGCTAGCATATTATGAAAGCTAGCTAGCTAGATGTTGGTTTAGATAAACACATTTATTTTGCTAGCTAGCTAGGTAGCTAGGTAACGTTAGCCGAGTTACCTCAGCTTGACTTCTTTTTTTTTGCTGTGGTGTTGTTGGCTGATTGGATAGCTGCCTCTTTTTGAATTGAAAGGGGAAAATCGATACATTTATGTCATTTAGCAGACGCTCTTATCCAGAGCGACTTACAGTAGTGAATGCATACATTTCATAATTTTTTTTTTTCTGTGCTGGCCCCCCGTGGGAATCGAACCCACAACCCTGGCGTTGCAAACACCATGTGTTGCAAACACCATGCTCTACCAATTGAGCATGGCATCACTTGTTCGACTACGTGGCAACCCTATCACATGAGACTTTAATTCTGTTTCGAAATCCTCTGGCTGTAAGTGCTGGCTACAAACACAGACATTTAGAGATTTCTATTTTGAAGATATGAAGTGATAGCAGTGATGGTTCAAAATCTTTTATGTCAATGGTATGGGCAGTTTGAAAAGACTGATTTAGCCCCCCCTTGGGTTGTGCCATGGCGGAGATCTTTGTGGGCTATACTCGGCCTTGTCTTAGGACGGTAAGTTGGTGGTTGGAGACATCCCTCTAGTGGTGTGGGGGCTGTGCTTTGGCAAAGTGGGTGGGGTTATATCCTGCCTGTTTGGCCCTGTCCGGGGGTATCATCGGATGGGGCCACAGTGTCTTCTGATCCCTCCTGTCTCAGCCTCCAGTATTTATTTAAGTAGTTTGTGTCGGGGGGCTAGGGTCAGTGTGTTACATCTGGAGTATTTCTATTGTCTTATCCGGTGTCCTGTGTGAATTTAAATATGCTCTCTCTAATTCTCTCTTTCTCTCAGAGGACCTGAGCCCTAGGACCATGCCTCAGGACTACCTGGCATGATGACTCCTTGCTGTCCCCAGTCCACCTGGCCGTGCTGCTGCTCCAGTTTCAACTGTTCTGCCTGTGGCTATGGAACCCTGACCTGTTCACCGGACGTGCTACCTGTCCCCGACCTGCTGTTCTCAACTCTCTAGAGACAGCAGGAGCGGTAGAGATACTCTCAAAGATCGGCTATGAAAAATACAACTGACACTTACTCTTGAGTTGCACCCTCGACAACTACTATGATTATTATTATTTGACCATGCTGGTCATTTATGAACATTTTAACATCTTGACCATGTTCTGTTATAATCTCCACCCGGCACAGCCAGAAGAGGACTGGCCACCCCTCATAGCCTGGTTCCTCTCTAGGTTTCTTCCTAGGTTTTGGACTTTCTAGGGAGTTTTTCCTAGCCACCGTGCTTCTTTCACATGCATTGCTTGCTGTTTGGGGTTTTAGGCTGGGTTTCTGTACAGCACTTTGAGATATCAGCTGATGTACGAAGGGCTATATAAATAAATTAGATTTGATTTGAACTGGAGACACTGTGCCATTTTGGAAACACTGTCACGCTTGCAAGCTAGAAGTTAGTTAGCAATCGCTTCTAAACTATTTTGCTAAGTACAGTAGTGCTACTGTGTCTTTAATAACCTGTCTCCAAAATGTTTATTAATAACTGGTGTCTCCAGTTGTGTTTACATTTGACCAGTGTGATGCGTATCCACTTTCTATGCATATTGTATAGTAATTACAATTTGGTAATTGCATTAGAATCTATTTCCCAATATGATGAAGTATTACTTTATGTTATATGGTCAATCATGTTAAAGTAAACAGTGGCACTCATGACATCCATGATCTGAGATGTTACTGAATTCCAGATTAACCCAAGGACAGTTGGCTGTCAATCATCATTTGTTTCATTGTGAAATTCCAGCAGTTTATAACCTTGCTTCATTCTCTCTCCCCTCTCCTTGTCTGCCTCCAAGGCATGTATTGCAACAGCACTGTTATTCTAGAAACAAAAGCCTCCTCCTTTTGAAATATTTTGTTTCAAGCAGCATGACTCCTGTGTTCCACCGATTGTTTGTTGTTTACATTTTCTTCGCTCACTTCTGAGGGCTTTCTCTCCTCCCTCTGTGATGCAGACCTCCTTCTCCCAGACCTGGATTCAAACCCTATGAAACATAATTTCAAATACTTTAGCTGCGCATGATTGAGATTGTCTGGCAAAGTGGAACAATAGAAGTGCAACCCCATCTGGCACTCCAGGTAGGCAAGAGCACACAACAAATATATATATTTGAAAGATTTTGCATAGTATTTGAACCCAGGTCAGCCTTCTCCCCGGCAATGCCACTGAGGCTAAATAAAGAGCCGCAACCAAGGACAATGACAGTTATCTCTGTAGGACACACATGCCTCTGAGTGTCTTCCACAAAGACAGTCATGTTCACTAGTGAATAGGAAGTCCTTCGTTCTGTCAATCCACCACATATGTATGTGCTGTACAATGTGCTGTGCCAACTGCTAGTTTGTAAAGAAGGTTTGGTAACACTTTCCTTAAAGCAGACAGGTATCATGCTGTATTACTTGTTACAGGCATGGATGAGCCATTGTAATGTATTAGTATAAGGCTTATAATCAGTGATGGACAAAGCTTTTTGGGGGCCCTGGGCAGGATTTCATTTGTGGGGCCATCTCTCTGTTGTATGGTTAATATTGAAGGATAGGTCTTGTTATACAGTCCCTGTTGCACATACATATTATTGAACAGGTGACATGGGATGCTTTAACAAATCTGTGTTGTTCAGGTTGTGGCTATGGGGTGTAGAGTATTGCGGACTCGGACTACCGTTATAAATGTGATCCATAACCATTTCCATGGCTTGGGGCGATGAATAGAAATTCTGGGAGTTGTTCAATGTTAGCTACAGGATAATTCTTTTTTAATGCTGCAATAACTTTTTGGGTGACCTGACCAAATTCACATATGTTATAGATCCATCATTCTCATTGAAAGCAAGTCTAAGAAGTGGTAGATCTGTTCTATGGGAGCTATTTCTATTCTTTCCGTTCTTAAGTTTTGTTTTTGCGTCTTTTACTTTCGGTTTTGTACACCAGCTTCAAACAGCTGAAAATACAACATTTTTTACAGGTAACAAGCTGCGGTTCTCAGCTCGTTACCTGTAAAAAAGACACCTGGGAGCCAGAAATCTTTCTGATTGAGAGGGGGTCAAATACTTATTTCCCTCATTAAAATGCAAATCAATTTATAACATTTTTGACATGCGTTCTTCTGGATTTTTTTGTTATTCTGTCTCTCACAAAATCAGCAGGGGATCAAATACTTTTTTCCCCCACTGTAGATGTAATAGGATGTTCTCTCTTCTAACAATAAGCCAACTACATCAATGAGGAAGCCCTGTTCAATTTAAACAGTTTACTGGTAGATTCTGTAGTTTAGAGGAAAATACATCCCTAAGTTGAGAGTGTTGGACATCCAATTGAATTTCACATTTAACACTGTTTAGTGGATGGACTGAACTTAAACTGCTGCAACAAAAATATTCTTATTTTAATTTACCTTCAATTCACGGTGAATGATTTTACTCTAATAGGGCACTCATTTAAAAAAATGAATAACCCTTAATAGGGCTAGGCATCCCGCTAGTGGGACAACTTCCGGTGAAACTGGAGGGTGCGCAATTCAAATAAATAATCATAAAAATTATGGATATTAAACATTTAGGTACATACAAGTGTCCTATATTGGTTGAAAGACTAAATTCTTGTTAATCTAACTGCACTGTCCCATTTACAGTAGCTATACCAGTGAAAACATGCCATGCGATTGTTTGAGGACGGCGCCCCACATCAAAATATTCTTCCAACAGGCACAGGTTTCACAAGTTCACAAATAGCGATTAAATGTTCACTTACTTTTTGAAAATCTTCCTCTGATTTATCATCCAAAGGGTCCCAGCTATAACATGTAGTGTCATTTTGTTAGATAAAATCCTTTACATCCCAAAAAGTCAGTTTAGTTGGCACCATCGATTTGAGAATTCCACTCTTTCAACATGCAGAGAAAGGAATCCAAAAATCTACCCCTAAACTTTATTTCAACAAGTCAAAATAAGTTTCTATTTACTCCTATGTTTAATAGGAAACCGATTATAGCAGGTGCGTCCTGTCTTCAGGGTGCGCAAACATGAATTTCCAAGACTGTGTCCCTGTACTAAAACTGATATTTCTTATTCGTTTTTTAAGTTACAACCTGAAACCTGGAACATAGACTGCTGACACCCTGTGGAAGCCAGAGGAATTGCATGCAGGGAGCTAATTTTCAATATGACCTTATACTTACCATTCTAAGAGGATGGTCTCTCTCAACAACAAAAACTTCTGGTTGGTTTTTCTTTGAATTTTCTCTTACCATATCTATTGTGTTATATTCTCCAACATTATTTTAACATTTCTACAAACCTCAAAGTGTGTTCTTTCCAATGGTACCAATTATATGCATATCCTGACTTCAGGGCCTGAGCAACAGGCAGTTTACTTTGGGCACGTCATTCAGGCGGAAATTGAGAAAAAAGGGGCCTAGCCCTAAGAAGTTTTAAATCTTACTCTCACTTTTTTTGCATACCAGAGTTATTTGCTCATACCACTTATTATATACCTTACCTCAACTCTAATCTTGATCTTTTGTAATCTGATGAAGAAATATAGTCAGCCTCTGATTGGTTCACAAACAAGTGTTTTATTATACACTGAAGGCCAAAACACTCTATGGAGATTTTATGAGTGATACCGAATTACCTCCAAGAGGCAAGCTGCCATATGGGCTCGGCTTAATGTGGCGGAACCTATCTGGACTGCATCCCAATGCATTATTACAACCATAATTCAAGAGGGCCAGAGGGAGAAGTACAGGATATGAGGAAAAAGTAGTATGAAAGATAGTCAAGGCAAAAAATTGGAGGTAGTGGGGCAAGGGAGAAAGAATAATAGGATGATGGGAAAAGAGAGAATGTTGAAGGAAGAGACGAAAATGAAGGGAGGAGGGGAAGGAGAGAAAAGGGCAGATGGATATTCAGACAGTGTGAACACCATCAATGTTGTTGGTTAACCTGATTAAAGCTGTTACTGCGGTAATCCCGGATGGGGTGCTTGAGTAGATCATTACTCGAAGGGTAACAAACACAGACAGCCACACACCATCAGGCTAATTCATACAGTATCTCTCCCTCTCTCCCCAATCACAGAAACAATGGAGCTCTGATTAGCCCTAATTAGCCATAGCTATGCTGTCTGACTGAAGTGTGACAAAAACTGCTAACACAGTCAGGAAAACAATGAACAAATTCCTTAGAAATAATCATAATGAATCACAAAAGTGTCAACTATAGTGCCTCCCGAAAGTATTCACACCCCTTGATTTTTCAACATGTTGTTGTGTTATAGCCTATATTTAAAATTGATTAAATTGGAGAGAGAAAAAAGTCACTGGCCTATACACAATACCTCATAATATCAAAGTGGAATTCTGTTTTTACAAATAAATAAAAAATGAAAAGCTGAAATGTCTCGAGTCAATAAATATTCAACCACTTTCTTATGGCAAGCCTAAATACATTCAGGAGTAAAGGTTTGCTTAACAAATCACATAATAAATTGCATGGACTCACTCTCTGTGCAATAATAGTGTTTATCATGATTTGTGAAGGACTACCTCATCTCTGTACCCCACACATACAAATAATTGTAAGGTCCATCAGTCGAGCAGTGAACTTCAAACTCAGATTCAAACACAAAGACCAGGGAGGTTTTCCAATGCCTCGCAATGAAGGGCACCTGTTGGTAGATGGATCAACAAAAATTTAAATCAGACATTGAATACCCCTTTGAGCACAGTGAAGTTATTAATTACACTTTGGATGGTGTATCAATACACCCAGTCCTTCCTAACTCAGTTGCCGGAGAGAAAGGAAACCGATCAGGGATTTGGTGACTGGCCAATGGCGACTTTCAAACAGTTACAGAGTTTAATGGCTGTGATAGAAAACTCAGGATGGTTCAACAACATTGTAGTTTCTCTACAATACTAACCATATTGGCAGAGTGGAAAGAATTAACACTTTTTATTCAGGACAAAGTTATGTTTGGGGCAAATCCAATACAACACATTACTGAGTACCACTCTCCATATTTTTTAGCATAGTGGTGGCTGCATCATGTTATGGGCATGCTTGTAGTCGTTAAGGACTGGGGAGGATAAAAATAAACGGAATGGAGTTAAGCACATGCATAATCCTGGGAGATGAATTCACCTTTCAGCAGGACAACAACTTAAAACACAAGGCCAAATCTACACTGGAGTTTCTTACCAAGAAGACGGTGAATGTTCCTGAATGGCCGAGTTACAGTTTTGACTTAAATCTGCTTGAAAATCTATGGCAAACCTGAAAATGTTTGTCTAGCAGTTATCAACAACCAATTTGACAGAGCTTGAAGAATTTTGAAAATAATGAAAAGGGCAAATGTTGCACAATCCAGGTGTGGAAAGCTCTTAGAGACTTACCCAGATAGACTCAACTGTAATCGCTGCCAAAGGTGATTCTAACATGCATTGACTCAGGGAGTTGAATAATTATCTAATCAAGATATATTAGTGCTTCATTTTTCATATTTATTTTTACAAATGTTAGAGTATTTTGTGTAGATCATTGACTAGAAATTACAATTAAATACATTTTAATCCCACTTTGTGACACAACAGAATGTGGAAAAGGTCAAGGAGTGTGAATACTTTCTGAATGACACTGGTAAAGAACAACCAGGAAGACTGCAACAGATATGTTTTTCTAACTCCACCCTTTTATAAAATCAGTTTTGTGGTCCCATAGCATAGCAAGTTTGTGGTCCCATTGCATACCGGGTTTCAGACTATTGGCTAATTCAGTGTACTACACATTAGCCCTGGGAGCTAGATTATTTATCAAGCAAGAGTAGTTCACCAAGTCACCTTCACTGCACCAACACTCATACAGATGGCTTTCTCTTAACCCCATTTATAGCTGCTGAGGTCTGAGGGATGATAAAAAATGATGTTAAGGAGCTCGGCTCTGGCAAGCCAATCCATCAGCAGGGTTTGGCGAGGTCAATAAAACTTTAGTTACACTCATACACTTT
This sequence comes from Salmo trutta, assembly GCF_901001165.1. Classification (NCBI taxonomy): domain Eukaryota; kingdom Metazoa; phylum Chordata; class Actinopteri; order Salmoniformes; family Salmonidae; genus Salmo; species Salmo trutta. The sequence continues at coordinate 6,621,173 of NC_042977.1, forward strand.
CACACTATCACGCTGAACTAAACCATACTGTGCTTCCTTGGATATTACATTTTTATACAGTCCAATTTTCAGCATGGTATCAACAACTACTGGATGGTGGATGCGCAACAAGGCCTGCCCAGTTCTGCTAGGCTGCACTCAACTCAGTAGTGTGAAAATTGTGAAATACACCCATCTTTTGAAAACTATGCATAAGTTTATAGTGGTTCCCAAACTAGGCTGTTTCCCACCAAAAGCTTTTTCAATATTTCTTTGTCCAACTATAACAAAATAAATGTTTCTAGTCATAAGCCAGCCTCTTGTTACGCTGCAAATAAACCAGTCATGTTCATTTGGACACAATGGAAAACACTTCAAAAAGTATGGTAACAGAAAATACAAATGAGCATTTCATATTGGACAAGTCAAGGTTGTCCCTCCTTGTTTCAGTCTGTTTTCTTTCATCTGGTGCGTAATGATCCCTCTGTTCCCATCATTTGGGAAACACTGCTCTACAGCCATCTTTAATTCCAGAAAGCAATCATAACAATGTTGGACATGTTTGACTAGAATATCTCCACAAGTCAAACAGTCATTCCAAGAGAGAAGAGACCCCTTTTACTTTCAACTGATAACTGACAATCACCATAACTAGATATGTCAAGAGACTCTAGAAACTCTCACAGTGCTCGTCCTCAAGTTTGGATAAAAGGGAATAGAGTGAGTATAAATAAAACTAACAGTGACATACTGTTCTTAGAATACAAATGGCAAATCAATTATATGACACTCGCACATGTACGTGCTCAAACACATCTAGTCCATTCTGCTGATTCAGCCAGGCAGTTTCTCTGGATCACTTTGAAGAGACTTAATGATGTACCTTTGATTTTAAAAGCCTACATTTGGTTCGTAAGGAGTCAAATAAGAGCTATATGATATTTTTCACACTGACATTGAGACAGTGTATGAGCTGAGTCTGCACTTATTTTACATTGAAAGAGGGTATATTAAACAATCACACGTCCCTATGAAAATAATAGCGCTCGTAGTCACTGCAGTAGCCCGTTCATTCATCCTGAAAGGACTGGGAGAGAGGTTTTTAAGGGAGAATGTAATCTAACTGTAACGTCCGTCGTTAAAGGTAGACCACGGCGCATCGTGTGTTAGGTTCATCATATTTTATTTAACGGTGAACCAGCAAAAAACAAAACAATACATCGAACGAAAAGTTTTGCATGCTACTAACAGCAATACAAAGACAAGATCCCACAACTACAGGTGGGGAAAGGATGCCTAAATGTGATTCCTAATCAGAGACAACGATAGACAGCTGCCTCTGATTAGGAACCATACTCGACTCAACAAAAATAAATAGACACCATAGAATGCCCACCCCACACCCTGACCTAACCACATAGAGAAACAAACCGTCTCTCTCAGGTCAGGGCGTGACACTAACGGCCATGGAGCTCACAATCAAGGTCCTTCCAGTATTGAATCAGTGGTACGTTTCCTTTGGAGTAAATTCATTTCAATTAAAGAGGGTCGATACGCAGTCAATCACAGACACTAAAACAGTACACTTCTACATTAAAGACTGTCAACTGGGTGGGAATACTGGGGCTCAACCTTCTTCTAAACTTGCACACTCAGGAAAATGCAAAGCAAGTGCCTTCAATGCACATGAAGGCAATTGTAAATGGATTGATTACCTTACCTATCTTTATACATTGTGTTCCAACAGTAAAGGACCACATAAGATGGAAAATGCTTGGTTAAAACTTGCCTAATGCTGCAATACACTGAAAAATAAACATGTTGATTCAATGTACAATTGCAAGGCAACCAGCTGCAGCCAGCTGAGTTTACTCAACTTTGGCCATATTTGCTGACACAACACGCCCAAATGTTACGTAAACTCAAAATTATTTTGCAGCTGGTTGCCTTACAATTGTACTCTGAATCAACCTCAATGCCATTTTGTTGAGCAAATTCACAATCCTATTGCAGCTGGTTGCCTTGAATTAGACTCTATAAATTGCTTACATTTACATTTTTTAAATAAAAGTCACAATTATTGCACATGTGGAACAGATTATTTAAAGATATTTAAACATATTTCGGATTAAGTCAGATCCATGCATTAACCTCCAGATGGTCAGCCAAAGTAAAATATATTTTATGGCCATTACATTCAAACAAAATTGTGACCAAAACATATTGGGTATGAGTGACATGCCATCAACTTAAAAGACAGGTGTTCAAACAAAGCAATGAGTAATACCACGTTAATCCCAACTATCAGTAAAGAATGGCTGGCATACCATTATAATGTCCAACGTATGTCTATAAACTAGACATCCAGGCAGAGTTTCATTTAAATTGAAAAGATCTGTACTGAAATTATAATTGGTTACTTTGTAGCCCTTTCCTGCAGTCAATGACCAAAAGTGCCCCCTTCGGCCTCTTGGGTGGAATTTTATTACTATTTTTAATAATTTCATAGTTAATAAAGTTTATTTCAAAACCGACAAATCTGGTGTTTCTATGTCAAACTGTTTTGATATATTTCAGTCTTCTGTGATGATAAAGTGTAATATTGGGATGCAAACTCAAAATGTTATACATTTCAACTACAGTTGAAGTCAGAAGTTTGCTTACACCTTAGCCAAATACATTTGAACTCCGTTTTTCATAATTCCTGACATTTATTGCAAGTAAAAATTCCCTGTCTTAGGTCAGTTAGGATCACCACTTTATTTTAAGAATGTGAAAAGTCAGAATAATAGTAGAGAGAATGATTTATTTCAGCTTTTATTGCTTTCATCACATTCCCAGTGGGTCAGAAGTTTACATACACTCAATTATTATTTGGTAGCATTACCTTTAAATTGTGTAACTGGGGTCAAACGGTTTGGGTTGCCTCCCACAAGCTTCCCACAATAAGTTGGGTGAATTTTGGCCCATTTCTCCTGACAGAGCTGGTGTAACTGAGTCAGGTTTTGTAGGCCTCCTTGCTCGCACACACTTTTTCAGTTCTGCCCACAAACTTTCTATAATACCTTGACTTATACTCATTGTCCATTTCGAAGACCCATTTGTGACCAAGCTTTAACTTCCTGACTGATGTCTTGAGATGTTGCTTCAATATATCCACATAATTTTCTTTCCTCATGATGCCATCTATTTTCTGAAGTGCACCAGTCCTTCCTGCAGCAAAGCACCCCCACAATATGATGCTGCCACCCCCATGCTTCACGGTTGGGATGGTGTTCTTCGGCTCCTTCCCCCTCTTTCCTCCAAATATAACGATGGTCATTATGACCAAACAGTTCTATTTTTGTTTCATCAGACCAGAGGACATTTCTCCAAAAAGTACGATTTTTGTCCCCATGTGCAGTTGCAAACCGTAGTCTGGCTTTTTTATGGTGGTTTTGGAGCAGTGGCTTCTTCCTTGCTGAGCGGCCTTTCAGGTTATGTTGATATAGGACTCGTTTTACTGTGTATATAGACACTTTTGTACCTGTTTCCTCCAGCATCTTCACAAGGTACTTTGCTGTTGTTCTGGGATTGATTTGCACTTTTCGCACTAAAGTACGCTCATCTCTTGGAGACAGAACGCGTCTCCTTCCTGAGCGGTATGGCGGCTGCGTGGTCCCATCTTGTTTATACTTGCGTACTATTGTTTGTACAGATGAACGTGGTACCTTCAGGCGTTTGGAAACTGCTCCCAAGGATGAACCAGACTTGTGGAGGTCTGCAATTTTTTTCTGAGGTCTTGGCATGATGTCAAGCAAAGAGGCACTGAGTTTGAAGGTAGGCCTTGAAATACATCCACAGGTACACCTCCAATTGACTCAAATGATGTCAATTAGCCTATCAGAAGCTTCTAAAGCCATGACATCATTTTCTGGAATTTTCCAAGCTGTTTAATGGCACAGTCAACTTAGTGTCTAAACTTCTGACCCACTGGACTTGTGATACGGTGAATTCTAAGTGAAATAATCTGTCTGTAAACAATTGTTGGAAAAATTACTTGTGTCATGCACAAAGTAGATGTCCTAACCGACTTGCCAAAACTATAGTTTGTTAACAAGACATTTGTGGAGTGGTTGAAAAATGAGTTTGAATGACTCCAACATAAGTGTATGTAAACTTCCGATTTCAACTATATCTGACATGATACAGGTGTACCATAACCATGTGTGAGGTGTATACTTTTGTTTCAAAGTAGATTTGTTTAAGACTACCAAGAATCACTCTGTGACTCTGATTTAGCCCACTGCAGTAAAATGTTAAAAATTATATTAAATTGACCCCAACCATGCTGCTTAACCTTCTTATTCAGTTTTGCATTTATCTATATTGTCTTCAAAACCCAGATTTAGCCACAATTTCTCTTCCAATCAGTTTAAAACAAGTAAAACATAAGTGCAAGACAGTACTGTATCTGTATCAATACATGTTCTTCTTCTAACAAAGCAGGGACCCTGTCTCTTAGACTAAACATTTCCTTCAAAAACAAGTAGGCCTATTAATACTGTATCCAGATTCGTTTTACAAATCAAGTAGGCAACAGCACAATATTAGTTATGTACGAGTTGCATTACCAACTTCTCTAAGGCACAAACTAAACAGACACACCTGTGTCACTATTTCAAAATGGTCGGTACTGTATCAATCTTGTAACAAAGCAGTGAGCAGTTATTCTGTTTCCTTAAGGCCATGGAAGAAGTTGAGGTAGTCTGAAGCACAATTGGCTGGAGATAGGTTGAGGTAGGAAATACAATGCAGAATAACTTAATATGAAATGTTGATCAGCCAGCAACATGACACTGCCAAGGAATTGCAGTTGTATCATGGCCTTTGTACATTTTCCCTACAATTCAGCTGTTAAAGCTGAAGTTTTTGAGAGACTGTACTCTTATCACTAGAACCGCCAAGACAGTGACCATTTTTTATTTTGTAATTTTAATAACTTCATTTCAATAAAAACCTTGAACACACCTGTCCCTGACTTTTCCTAAATATGTGTATTTTACATTGTAGCAGTACTTTGAGATACATGTCATGAAAGAAAAACACTTTCTAAGCATTTCATCCTCAAAGTGCCATGATGTATGCATATTTAACAGTAGAACAGTCAGACCTCAACGAGTACGCTACCAATAGCCGCCTGTCTAATGAATCCATTTAATATACACAATAAAATAAACCATTAATATTTAGTTTATGAAGGTCATAAAAACATGATACTATGACAATTTATTTCAAAAGAAAATAGAATGTTTTGAGTTTTATTCATCTGCTCTTAGTAGCTGAAGCTATATGGCTGTGCCATGCCAATGAAATCAACTTGTTCATTTAGCAGACATCACACACTTATATTCCCCTGCCCTACCACAGTCAACACACATATTTTACTGTAAGAATATAATGGAAATAACAGAAGAAAATAGAAAATATATTTTCCCAAATGGTTATTGCTGATAGTCACCAGTACTCCCCTGGAGCCGCGGTTATTCTAGGATAAAGTGATATTTTGAAATAGAGCCCATCCGCTCAATTTGTAGAGGGTTGACCTGCATGTACCTCTGTAGGATGATTTGGAAGAAGTTCTTTGTCAATGCATACTGCGCTGGTCATCAGTCTCTTCATTCTCAATTTGACAGTTGATAATATTGTCACCCAATCAATTATCAATTTAATCTTGTCTTTAGGCCACATTTATTATTATTACCGTAAATTCCGGACTATAAGCCACAACTTTTTTCCCACGCTTTGAACCTTGCGGCTTAAACAATGACGCGGCTAATATATGGATTTTTCCCGCTTTCAAATTTGTGGGTCCTGACAGCATGGAGCATTGTCAAAAAATCCACTATCATCAACGGGTTTCGAAAGGCTGGGCTGCTGCGTGTTGAAGAGCGCTCAGCGAGGGATTTTCCTCCGGATGAAAGTGACGAGAGCGACAATGAAAACGATCCAATATTGGATGAAGCAATTCTGAGGCTATTCAACTCCGACACCGAAGGAGATGACTTCAGTGGTTTCAGTGCACAGGAGGAGGAAGATAGTGACCAATGACTTTCTTGGTAGGCTACTGTTTACTGCACATTTTTTATTTTTTGTTACAAGCCGTGTTTCGTTAAAGCCTATTTATTTTTGTTACAAGCCGTGTTTCGTTAAAGCCTATTTATTTTTTATTATAAGCCGTGTTTCGTTAAAGCCTATTTATTTTTGTTACAAGCTGTGTTTCGTTAAAGCCTGTGTAAAGTTCATTTGTTTCAATGTACCGGTTCTGTTCAAAATATATATATATGTTTTTTAATTCAGTGGGTGCGGCTTATATTCAGGTGCGCTCAATAGTCCGGAAATTACGGTATATGTGTGAATATTGTTTCAATATTGTTTAAGTATTGTTTGGACAGACCAGCTGGGCAGGCAACTGTTGTCTTACAGTCAGAAATACACTATCGTCTTATTTTAATATTTACATTCTATGCACTTCTGGATCAATCAATACATTTGGCGGATTACTATTTACGTTCAGTGTCCTGAAGTTTCTTATGACCTGTTTTAACATAATAAATGGCAAACGCAGTGGGTAGATCTCACAGATCTTTAAGCACAACTCCCTCTTCTAAGATGATTGCTATGTTGACTGTGTTGGGCAGGGGGTTGGTCAAGGCTACATCATCGTCGACCACCCTTAGATTGGCAACTAAAACTAGCTAAAATGGTGCCGACACAGGGAGCCTCGCTTTGAGCTACGATAAAACATTGCAGGTTTCTGCAGGTTTCTACTTTTATTTCTTATTTTTTTCTAGTGTTTTTCTTATTCAGAGCATTACGACATACACCCGGGTAGAACTTTTGGAATGTGAATTGCTGGGTACTCACCGTCCACCCCGAATTCCCTGAGACAGCAGAACAATGTATTAGCTTCTTCGGCAAGGAGCCGAGTTGGTTGGGAGTCCTAAAGGAGAGTAGGAAGCAAAGGCGTCAAATGAGATTAAGACGCCGGGCAACCCTCCCTCCATTACCGAGCATACTACTCGCCAATGTTCAATCATTAATGAATAAACTTGACAAACTCAGAGTGAGGATCACCATCCAGAGGGACAACAGATCCTGCAACATACTCTGTTTATCTGAGATCAAGGGTGGTGGGCTCTGCTTTATGACCAACACCACATGGTGCGATGGGGGAAATGTACAGGAAATGGCGAGTTTCTGCTCTGCCGACTTGGAATACTTGGTCATAAAATGTTGTCCTCTTTACCTTCCGAGAGACTTCATGGAGATTATCGCCATGGCTATGTACATCCCGCCCCAAGCCGACACCAAAAAGGCTCTCAAAGATCTTCATTGGACCCTGAACAAACTGGAGACTGCATTCCCAGAGGTAGCATTCATTGTTGCGGGGAACTTTAACACGCCCTGACCTTAGAGACATTTATTTTCCTCTAGTTTGAATAGGTCAGGGTGTGATGTGGGGTGGGCAATCTAGTTTTTCTATTTCTTTGTTTTGGCTGAGTGTGGTTTCCAATCAGAGGCAGCTGTCCATCGTTGTCTCTGATTGGGAACCATACTTAGGCAGCCCTTTTTCCTTCCTTGAGTTGTGGGATCTTGTTTTTGTGTAGCTGCCTTTGAGCAACCCCAGAGCATCACATTTCTTTCTGTTTTACCTGTTTATTGTTGTGTTCGGTTTTTCTTCAGTAAAGTATGTGGAATTACCGGCACGCTGCGCCTTGGCTTATATATGACAGGGAGTTCGAAGATAGTGATCGTGACAACCGAACACAATAAAATTCTACTTTGACCACTGCTACACACCTTTTCGACATGGGTATAAGTCCTTCTCCCGTCCTCCTTTCGGAAAATCCGACCATGACTCCATTTTGTTTCTCCCTGCCAAACAAAGACTCAAGAGGGAAGTTCCAGTGATTAGGTCTGTACAGCGTTGGTCCAACCTATCAGAATTCACGCTCCAAGACTATGTTGATCACCGGATTCATAAAGAAATGCATAGATGTGATACTAATGTGATACCATAGGAAAACTGAAAGAGATATGCTGCTTATAAACAGGGCAAGGTGATAATAGTTTGTTTAAACAGTACAAATATGACATACGCAGATCGATCAAGATATCAGGTATGAAGGTAAGACCCACATGCAGACAACGTCAAATTAACAATGGTTTAATAATCCAACAGGCAGGTCAAGGCAGGCAGGGGTCAGTAAACCAGAGGTGGGGCAATGGTAAAGGATGGCAGGTAGGCTCAGGGTCAGGGTAGGCAGAGGTCAATAATCCAGAGGTTGGGCAAAGGTACAGGTCGGCAGGCAGGCTCAGGGGCAGGCAGAGTGGTCAGGCAGGCGGGCTCAGATTCAGGACAGGCAAGAGTCAAAACCAGGAGGGCGAGAAAAAGAGACTGGGAAAAGCAGGAGCTGAGACAAAAATGCTGGTTGACTTGACAAACAAGACAAACTGGCAACAGACAAACAGAGAACACAGGTATAAATACACAGGGGATAATGGGGAAGATGGGTGACACCTGGAGGGGGGTGGAGACAATCCCAAGACAGGTGAAAAAGATCAGGGTGTGACACAAGATGGCGAAATACAAGTATAGAGAAAAGGTGGAGGAGCAATTCAGCGGGTTGGACACAAGGCATGTGTGGCAGGGTCTCCTAACGATCACGGAACCCCCCAGAGTTGATTGATGCACTGGTGTATCAATATAAGTAACTTAATTTTAAAAATCCCCATCAAAATCTGTCAGTTTTAAAACCTCTTACATCTACACGTTCCGCTAGCGGAACGTCTGCTCCAATATCCAATGATGGGCGGGGCGCGAAATACAAACTCCTCTAAAATCCGAAAACTTCCATTTTTCAAACATATGAATATTTTACAACTAATTAAAAACAAGACTCTCCTTTAACCTGTTTGGTATAGGGGGCAGTATTGAGAATTTTGGAAAAAATATGTTCCCATTTTTAACGGCCTCCTACACCAACTCAGAAGCTAGAATATGCATATTATTGTTCAGGTTTGGATAGAAAACACTCTGAATTTTCTAAAACTGTTTGAATGGTGTCTGTGAGTATAACAGAACTCCTATGGCAGGCAAAAACCTGACAAGGCTTCAAGCAGGAAGTACCCTGTCTGACAAGGAGTCGTGCGTCTTACCTCTTTTTATTGAAAAGTAAGGATCTTAGCTGTAACGTGACAATTCCCAGGGCTCCAATAGGCTCTCAGAGCCCGCGAAATAACTGAAGGTTTACGAGGGAACCTCAGGTTGAAATATATTATCGCCTTTTGTAAGTGGATGCTCGGAGGACCTTTCAATGATGCGCGTGCATGAGTCGCTTCTGAGGAGAAATTTTATTCGGCTGTTTAGGCTCAATGCATACTCCCGGTCGGAATATTAACACTTCTCTATGACATAAATGGCATAAAAATTGGTTTTAAACAGCGGTTGACATGCTTCGAAGTACGGTAATGGAATATTTAGACATTTTTGACACGCCAATGCGCCATGCGCGACACCGCGAAAAAGCATTCTAGAACTCACGAACAAAACGTCGCTGTTGGAACATAACGATGGATTATTTGGGACCAAACCAACATTTGTTATTGAAGTAGAAGTCCTGGCAGTGTATTCTGATGAAGAACAAGCAAGGTAAGAACATCTTTCTTATAGGAAATGTGATTTTGGTGGATGCTGACCTGGGTGGGTATCTAAATAGCTAGCCCTGTAATGCCGGGCTATGTACTTAGATTATTGCAAAATGTGCTTCATCCGAAAAGCTATTTTAAAATCGGACATATCGAGTGCATAGAGGGGTAATGTATCTATAATTCTTAAAATAATTGTTATGCTTTTTGTGAACGTTTATCGTGAGTAATTTAGCAAACTGTTACTAAATTCACCGGAAGTTTGCGGTGGTTATGCTTTTTCTGAACGTCACATGCTAATGTAAAAAGCTGGTTTTTGATATAAATATGAACTTGATTGAACAGACATGCATGTATTGTATAACACAATGTCCTAGGTGTGTCATCTGATGAAGATTATAAAAGGTTAGTGCTGCATTTAGCTGTGGTTTGGGTTTATGTGACATGATATGCTAGCTTGAAAAATGGCTGTGTGATTATTTCTGGCTGGGTACTCTGCTGACATAATCTAATGTTTTGCTTTTGTTGTAAAGCCTTTTTGAAATCGGACAGTGGGGTTAGATTAACGAGATTCTTGTCTTTAAATAGCTGTGAAATAGTCATATGTTTGAGAAATTGAAGTTATAGCATTTCTAACGATTCAAAAATCGCGCCACTGGATTTCAGTGGCTGTTACGTAGGTGGGACGAGTTCGTCCCACATGTACTAGAGAGGTTAAATAACCACAATGTCCAATTTCAAAAGGCTTTACAGCGAAAGCAAAACATTAGATTGTCAGCAGAGTACCCAGCCAGAAATAATCAGACACCCATTTTTCAAGCTAGCATATCATGTCACATAAACCCAAACCATAGCTAAATGCAGCACTAACCTTTTATGATCTTCATCAGATGACACACCTAGGACATTATGTTATACAATACATGCATGTCTGTTCAATCAAGTTCATATTTATATCAAAAACCAGCTTTTTACATTAGCATGTGACGTTCAGAACTAGCATTCCCACCGAACACTTCCGGTGATTTTACTAAATTACTCACGATAAACGTTCACAAAAAGTATAACAATAATTTTAAGAATTATAGATACAGAACTCCTCTATGCACTCGATATGTCCGATTTTAAAATAGCTTTTCGGATGAAGCACATTTTGCAATAATCTAAGTACATAGCCCAGCCATCACGGGCTAGCTATTTAGACACCCAACCAGTTTAGCCTTCACCAAAATCACATTTCCTATAAGAAAAATGTTCTTACCTTGCTTGTTCTTCGTCAGAATACACTGCCAGGACTTCTACTTCAATAACAAATGTAGGTTTGGTCCCAAATAATCCATCGTTATGTTCCATCAAGACGTTTTGTTCGTGCGTTCTAGACACTATCCCAACGCTAAATCTCGGCCACGAGCATGACGCAGAATGTGACAAAAAATGTCTAAATATTCCATTACCGTACTTCGAAGCATGTCAACCGCTGTTTAAAACCAATTTTTATGCAATTTATCTCGTAGAAAAGCGATAATATTCCGACCGGGAATCTGCCTGTCTGTATACTGAGGGAAAAACCGAAAGCCGGGGGCGGGGCGGGTCGCGAGCGTAAGGCTTAGTCCACTGAGTGACCACTTAGCTTTTGCTCTCCTTTGTTTCAGCCAGGGCTTTGAATTACGTCATTCCTGTTTTTCCCGGGCTCTGAGACTCCATTGGAGACGTGGGAAGTGTCACGTAACAGCAGAGATCCTGAGTTTTTGGAAGAGATGTCAAACAAAGAAAATAAAAGGTCTGACAGGGTACTTCCTGAACAGAAGCATCTCAGGTTTTTGCCTGCCATAGGAGTTCTGTTATACTCACAGACACCATTCAAACAGTTTCAGAAACTGTGGAGTGTTTTCTCTCCAAAGCTAATAATTATATGCATATTCTAGTTTCTGGGCAGGACTAATAATCAGATTAAATCGGTACGTTTTTTATCCAGCCGTGAAAATACTGCCCCCTAGCCATAAGAGGTTAAGCTAGAGATATCTGTTTTTTTCCATTGGATGTGTCTCAATCCACCACATCTGCTGATGTCTCGCATCTGTGGGGAAAGGTGGCAGAGCTAGAGTTGTGTTTGTCACTCAATGGAAAGATGAGACTCTCACAAACGTGTGACGGGACTCGTCTGAAGACGGTACCGTCGACGTGCCAACTTCTGTTTGTCGCGTCCAAACCGTTTGGGCTGCAAACTAATGTGACCCCAATGTGGAAAAGGGAGATTTTCGTGAACAGAATGGTGATCTTCATTTTGCTCTGCGACTCCCACAAGTGTCACAGGACTCGTGTTCTTGTGAAAACAGGAGAAACAGTATAGAATTCACAACATTGACCCAGTCAAGTACATAAAATAAATCTGTGGGAGAAAGACCAGACACACATGCACACACACACACCAGTAGAAACATTTAGCCCTACCATGCACATAGTCAACAGGCTGGCTGGTTTCTCTCTCAAATACAAGTATGCAAAGCAGTAGTTTCAGATGGGTCATGGCATCAGAGTTCTGAAACACAGTAAGCATTTTAGGGGAGACTGATCAGCATAGGCCTATTCCATTGTAGTTGTTAGGGCTAGGCGTCCCACCTGTCGACAACTTCCGGTGAAATTGGAGAGCGCACAAATAAATAAAAATAAATAATCATAACAATTATGGATATTAAACATTTAGGTACATACAAGTGTCTTATATCGGTTAAAAGCTTAAATTCTTGTTAATCTAACTGCATTGTCCAATTTATAATAGGCTTTACAGCAAAAGCCTGCCATACGATTGTTTGAGGACGGCGCCCCACATCAAATAATCTTTCACCCAGCACAGGCTTCATAAAATCACAAATAGCGATTAAATATTCACTTACCTTTCTGAAAATCTTCCTTTGATTTGAATCCCAAGGGTCCCAGCTACAACATGCTTGGTCGTTTTGTTAGATATCCCAAAAAGTCAATTTAGTTGGCGCCATCGATTTGAGTAATCCACTCATTCAACATGCAGAGAAAGGAATTCAAAAAGCTATCGCTAAACTTTGTTAAAACAAGTCAAAATACATTTCTAGTTAGGTACCATAAAGTACCATAAAATGTACCATAAAATGTAGTTAAACTATAAAATTTCATACGGAAAGAAGTATGTTCAATAGAAAAGCAAAATTAGCAAGTGCAAGTCCTCTTTGTCGCGCGCACAGACTGATTTCCAAGTTTGACTCTCAGTACCAAAACTCAAAATTCTTCCTTGTTTGGGAAGAAACAAGCATGAAACCCTGAACAAAGATTGTTGACATCTAGTGGAAGCCATAGGAATTGCAATTTTGGAGCTGGAATTGCATAGGACCCATAGCTTTCCATTGAAAGGAGCAAAAAATATATATATATCAAAATTTGTCTTTGGATTTTCTCCTACCATATCAATTGTGTTATGGTCTCATACATTATTTTAACATTTCTACAAACTTCAAAGTGTTTTATTTGGATAGAAAACACCCTAAAGTTTCTAAAACTGTTTGAATGGTGTTTGTGAGTATAACAGAACTCATTTGGCAGGCCAAAACCTGAGAAGATTCCATACAGGAAGTGCCCTCTCTGACCATTTCTTGGCCTTCTATAGCCTCTTTATGAAAAATAGAGGATCTCTGCTGTAACGTGACATTTTCTAAGGCTCCCATAGGCTCTCAGAAGGTGCCAGAACGGGGAATGATGACTCTGCAGTCCCTGGGCGAAAAACAGTAGGGGATTTGGAAAGTGGTCGATCTGAGAACAATGACACGGGCGCGCGCGTGCATGTGACGACTCCATTTTACTTCTTTCAGTCTTTGAACGGATACAACGTCTCCCGGTCGGAATATTATCGCTATTTTACGAGAAAAATCGCATAAAAATTGATTTTAAACAGCGTTTGACATGCTTCGAAGTACGGTAATGGAATATTTTGACATTTTTGTCACGATACGCGCCGGCGCGTCACCCTTCGGATAGTGTCTTGAACGCAAGAACAGAACGCAGCTATTTGGATATAACTATGGATTATTTGGAACCAAAACAACATTGGGTGTTGAAGTAGAAATCCTGGGACTGCATTCTGACGAAGAACAGTGTCGTGTCTTTGGCTATGCCGGAGTAAGTGATATGACATGCTAACTTATAAAATGATTTCTCTGTAATTAATATTACCTGATTAAGCTAATCATGTAAATGTAATTAACTAGAAAGTCGGGGCACCACGGAAGAACGTTTATAGAGCTGTTATCTTCCGAATAAACTCTTAAAATACTTAGTAATATTTTACATCGATAGCAGTCAATATTAACCCTTGTCTCATAATGAAAGTTGTAAATTCTTGGTTATCTTCACGAACCCTGGCTAACAAGTTGAATCAGCAATACAAAATTGGGTTTAATTATTTATTTACTAAATACCTAACTAATCACACAGAATTACAAATACACAGAATACCAATGATGTCATACAGAAAACGTCCCGGTGGACGGAACCTGGTTACACAAAGGAAAGGGGGTTGGGCTTGAATGAAAGGGCGGGAAGACTTAGGAACCACAAACAGCAGCTATGCTATCGTAAATACATTATCTTATGCATTCTAAATTACCGCCCATTTGGAAAAAGAAAATGCAATAAATATTTACTCTGAGCTGCGCTTCGGTAGATTGGTCGTAGATGCTGGCCGGGTTGGCCAACAGATCTTCCTGTCCTCGGAAGAATGTCTCTGGTGGTAAATTGGATACGTGGTGGTATCTTCGTCTGTTTGTTAGACTGAATCCGTCGTCCGTCCTTTCCTAGCCCACGTCGACAGCGGCAGCTGCTAACTCAACGGCTAGGAAGTATCACTTCTGTAGTGAATAAGCTCAAAGTTCATACCAGTTCATACCATAGCTCACGCCAAGGTTGGCTTAGTTCTGTTCTTGACATGTGTCCTTCTAACGTAGAGGCTGCAGACCTCACGTACTGGAACTACTGGTTATCTTTTCATCAAAGGCTTATATAGTGGAGAGGGGGAAGGAGGTGTTTCATTGTTTATAACCCCTGTCTCTTCACAGGGTTGGGCCACTGATCAAGCAGGGCACTTTCCTTATGAAAACCCAATTCTCTCATTTGGAAGCTAAAATTACATTTAATCTCCTAACAAACAATTTCAATATCAAACATTTCAATTGCATAACAATTCCATGTTACTCTGATAACTAGAGGGTGTATACTTTCCCAGGTACAGTTTATGTCGTCCTGTCATCAGTCATAATGTCACAGATAACGTAATGAGTATGGATGTCAGTTCATTGTTATCAAGCATATTTCCAACTGGTTTTATTACCAAAATATGGTTCCTTTCCCCATTTGTTTGATGTTCCCAGACTCTCTATCTTTAACAGGACAGCAGTCCTTCAGTAGGGTCAGTAAGAGAGGGGAAGGGAGAAAGGTATTTATGGGGGGGTCATAAACCTTACCCACAGGCCAACGTCATGACAACAGCAAAGGTAATCCAATTTTATAGTAAATCTGAGTTTGGTGAGTGCCAAACTTGGTGGG
The DNA here is from genome assembly GCF_901001165.1 of Salmo trutta. Lineage (NCBI taxonomy): Eukaryota > Metazoa > Chordata > Actinopteri > Salmoniformes > Salmonidae > Salmo > Salmo trutta. The sequence goes on from NC_042977.1 coordinate 6,636,410, forward strand.
TGTCAAAATAGCAAGCCATAATTCTTAAAATAATTTATGTTTTTTGTGAACGTTTATCGTGAGTAATTTAGTAAATTCACCGGAAGTTTTGGTGGGTATGCTAGTTCTGAACGTCACATGCTAATGTAAAAAGCTGGTTTTTGATATAAATATGAACTTGATTGAACGAAACATGCATGTATTGTATAACATAATGTCCTAGGAGTGTCATCTGATGAAGATCATCAAAGGTTAGTGCTGCATTTAGCTGTGGTTTTGGTTTTTGTGACATTATATGCTAGCTTGAAAAATGGGTGTGTGATTATTTCTGGCTGGGTACTCTGCTGACATAATATAATGTTTTGCTTTCGTTGTAAAGCCTTTTTGAAATCGGACAATGTGGTTAGATAAAGGAGAGTCTTGTCTTTAAAATGGTGTAAAATAGTAATATGTTTGAAAAATTGAAGTTTTGGGATTTTTGAGGAGTTATTAATTCGCGCCACGCCCTATCATTGGATATTGGCGAGGCGTTCCGCTAGCGGAACATCTAGATGTAAGAGGTTTTTAAAAGAGTTTTAGGGTTGTTTTAGTAAAAATGAGCTAGAATTTGTAGTTTTTCTAAGTGGTTCCCATTTTGGCTGTAGTGTTTCATGTGTGTGGATGAGAGCCCGTTCTTTGTTGTTTATCTCCGGTAAAGACAATAACGATTCTCCATCTTAAATTTTTGCGTTTATTTACATATTAGGGTACCTGAGGTTTGATTATAAACGTTGTTTGACTTGTTTGGAGAAGTTTATTGGTAACGTTTGGGATTCATTTTGAAGGAGGGAAACCGGTGGATTATTTAATGAAGCACGCCAGCTAAACTGAGTTTTTGGGGACATAAAGAAGGACTTTATCTAACAAAATGACCATTTGTGATGTAGCTGGGACCTTTAGGAGTGCCAACAGAAGAAGATCTTAAAAGGTAAGGCATTTATTTTATCGCTATTTCTGACTTTCGTGTCGCATCTGCCTGATTTGTGGTGTGTGGGGCGTTGTCCTCAGATAATAGCATGGTGTGCTTTTGCCGTAAAGCCGTTTTGAAATCTGACACAGCGGCTGGATTAACAAGAAGTTAAGCTTTTTTTCTGATGTATGACACTTGTATTTTCATGAATGTTAAATATGACTATTTCTGTCATTTAAATTTTGCGCTCTGCAATTTCACCGGATGTTGGCCAGGTGGGATGCTACCTTCCCACCTGCCCGTAAGAAATTAATTAAAATGAGTCCATCCTCCCACTATTCCCACCAGGAGCCTCCACAATTCTCAATCCATGCCTTTTGGGAGACTAGAGGATGCAGCTTGTTTTAGCCCTATAAAACACCATATTCATTCTATCAACTAATCACCAACCTCTTGGCTGTTAAATCAGATCAGTTTGTGCAGGACTAGAACAAATATGTGCACACCCTGACAAGACAGATTTGATAACACAATACTCAAGTAATGTGAGGTGACAGGAAAATGAATGTACCTAATCTTCCAGGAAAAGGGCTGGCAATCACTTTCTGCAACCAGAGGTGGCTCTTCTATTATCTCTCTTCTTCTCAATGAAAATGTCCAATCCATTTTGTAGGAAATGTGGGTCATGTTGCAATGCTTCTTTTTAATTTCTTCCTCCAGCGCTGTTCTTTCCTTTTGAAGACGTTCATCTGTATGGCCAGTCAAACGGTCTAGAAGGAAATTGAAAACAGCATGAGAAGCTTGAGAAGCCTGTTTGCAATCTCTTTTCAATATGTTTAGTTGTACTTCGGCGCAACCTGCATGCCACAGCTTCTGTCGGTAGTTGCCAAGTTTGTATGTAATGTTCTTCTTTCATCCATACCATCCTGTTCCCTGACCTGCCTCTTAAAGGCATGGGTGTTTCAGGATGAGAGCTGTAGCAAGATAATCAATATTCTAGCTCAAGGATATGGTTTGATGGAAATCTCCATCTTCATTTCTCTTTTTACATACATATGTGTTATCTCCTCCCATACAGCTCATTGCCTTTGCGCAGCCTCAGTTCAACATCATACAAAAAAGTAGGAATGGGGAAAGTGGATGGCCACGGATTATATTCACATTGGCTAAGGGTGGAAGCTGTGGAACTCTCATGGGTACTGCATGACATCGAGGGAGAGAGACTGGTCTGTCTAGTGAAGAAACCAAGAGAGGTTCCTCTAGTTCCTTAAAATTCCAGAGCACCTTTAAAGTTGCCTTCTCTGGGGGTAGATCTGAAATGTCAGTAAAATTAGTGAGTTAAAACCTGTTAGGGTATAGGGGGCAGTATTGAGAATTTTTGAAAAAATATGTGCCCATTTTTAACTGCCTATTACACCAATTCAGAAGCTAGAATATGCATATTATTGTTCAGGTTTGGATAGAAAACACCCTAAAGTTTCAAAAACTATTTGAATGGTGTCTGTGAGTATAACAGAACTCATTTGGCAGGCAAAACCCTGAGACAGATTCTGACAGGAAGTGGATGCCTGATGTGTTGAATTGACTTTAAGCCTATACCATTGAAAAACAAAGGGAAGGAGGAATATTTTGGCACTTCCTATTGCTTCCACAAGATGTCCCCAGCCTTTACAAAGTGTTTTGAGTGTTCTACAGTGAGATCTGACTGAAGAAGAGCCATGGAACGTGATGGCCCATTAGACACCTGGCGGGCGATTTGATGGTGGGTACTCTCATTCCGAAACGTTTTAAAAGAGAACCCAATGGTCCGCCTTGAATTTTATTCATGTTCTGGTTAAAAAAGGCCCTAATGATTTATGCGATACAACGTTTGACATGTTTGAACGAACGAAAATATATTTTTTCCGTTCTTGAAGTGAAGTGAAGTCCGGCTGGCTTAGATCATGTGCTACAACACGGAGGTTTTTGGACATAAATGATGAGCTTTTTTGAACAAAACTATTGCAAAGTGTGATTTCCCAGTAAGGTTAATTTTAAATCTGGCAAGTCCATTGCGTTCAAGAGATGTAAATCTATAATTCTTTGAATGACAATATAATATTTTACCAATGTTTTCTAATATTAATTAATTATTTAGTTGTCATGACTTGACTGCCGGTATTGGAGGGAAACGATTTCCTGAACATCAACGCCATAGTAAAACACTGTTTTTAGATATAAATATGAACTTGATAGAACTAAAAATGCATGCATTGTCTAACATAATGTCCTAGGAGTGTCATCTGATGGAGATTGTAAAAGGTTAGTGCATAATTTTAGCTGATTTTATGGTTTTGGTGATGCCTGTCTTTGAATCGACAATGCATTACACACAGCTATTGTCAATGTACTCTCCTAACATAACCTAACTTTATGCTTTCCCCTTAAAACCTTTTTGAAATCGGTAAACGTGGTTAGATTAAGAAGATGTTTATCTTTCAAAGGCTGTAAGTTAGTTGTATGTTTGAGAAATTTGAATTTTGACATTTATTTGGTTTCAAATTTGCCGCTCTTGAAATGCACCTGCTATTGATAGGGTGCGCCACGGGGGGCACGCTAACGTCCCACATAGCCCCAGGAAGTTAATTCCCAAATTCTGGGTCCTCGAACTGCAGATCAAAGTCTCCTTTAAGTTTAAGCTTTTCCTGAAGAGATGCTGTCAGTTCATCCAGTGACTCAAGGTTGTCCACTACGGCGTAGTTACTGTCCAATAGGCTCACGTGAACTACAATGTTCATCATACAAAACTTGACCACTGGTGAGAAATTGTAGATGTCTGGCAAACCACTACACTGTCCAGGAAACACAATCATGACCTCAAAGCAATGCGTGGGACATGAAATACTCTACATCAGGCTTTCTCAAACCATTGTGTCCACAGAGCCCACCAGTTTCACATACCTGAATAGCTAAAGAAGTGTATGTGCACGTGAAAAACATTTCCCGTCTTCATAAATCTCAGAGTAGGAGTGCTGATCTTGGAACAGTTTTGCCTTTTAGGTTATAATGAATAACAGGGGGGAGTTGATCCTAGATCAACACTCCTACTCTGAGACCCTTTATAATGCGTGTCCAGAACTAGCCCGAAGATCCGCTAGATTGCGTAGTTCTTCCTGACATTGTTAGTGATCCGTAAAAAAAAACAAGTAAATAGTGACTGCTAGAGGCTGTTCAGGCTGGTCCAGGACAAGACCAATGGACAAGACCCGTTGGGATATTGTGCATGTTTTTTTTTAAATTCAGCCTGCAAGCAAGTTTGTTGAGTAGAAACATGTTCACACATTAGCACAATTTCTTGTCATTCTGAAGCGCACCCAGCTCACAGAATAATGCTGATTAATTAAAACCTCTTGACGTTACCCTAGGATAGGGGGCGCCACAGCGCATTTTGAAAAGAAATCGTGCCCATTTTAAATGGCCTACTAATCAAACTCAGAAGCTAGGATATGCATATAATTAATACCTGTGGATAGAAAACACCCTAACATTTCTAAAACTGTTTGAATGGTGTCTGTGAGTATAACAGAACTCATATGGCAGTCAAAACCCCGAGACCGATTGAAACAGGAAGTGGAATTCTGAATTGTGGACTCAACTTCACATCTTTGCCTATTAATCACACCGTGAGCTATGGTTCATTGAGCACTTTCTATTGCTTCCACTAGATGTCCCCAGTCTTTACAAAGTGGTTTGAGCCTTCTACTGTCGAAACTGAATGAATGAGACGCTGTGGAAATTGGTCACAGGGGGAGGGCCATCACCATTATGACGCCGGCGGCCCTGTCTACCCCCTCTCCTTTCGGAACGTTTTGAAACACAATACAATCGTCCCCCTTGAATCTTATTGGCTCTCTTGTTGAAACAGGCCCTGAAGATTTATGTTATACAACGTTTGACATGTTTGAACGAACCTAAATCGGGGAAAATGTTATTTTTCGAAACGGCTGTCCCGCGCCCGACGGAGCATTTGGATACAGCCTTCAGACGCGCTAACAACAGCAAGCTAATGGAACATAAAGGACGGACTTTTTCGACCGAAAAAACATTTGTTGTGGACCTGGGATTCCTGGAAGTGCTTTCTGATGAAGACAACTAAAGGTAAGGGATTATTGACAATAGTATACAAGATTAGATGTGATATGCGATTGTTCCAAGATGGCGCCGAGCTGGATTTACTAGCTAATTTTCTGAGTATCGCATCCCCTTTTATCGCAAACTGTGATTACCCAGTAAAGTTATTTTTAAATCTGGTATGACAGGTGCTTTCAAGAGATATTCATCTATAAATCTTAGATTGACAATATTACATTTTAAAAATGTTTTCGAATAGTAATTGAGTAAATTGTAGCACTGTTTCCCGGGATGCATTTGAGGGAAAATAGTTAGTCAACGTCAGGCGCCGATGTAAAATGCTGTTTTTATATATAAATATGAACTTTATTGAACAAAAGAATGCATGCATTGTGTAACATGATGTCCTAGGTGTGTCATCTGATGAAGTTTATAAAAGGTTAGTGCTGCATTTAGCTGTTTTTTGGTTATTTGTGATGCATGTGGTTGGTCGGAAAATGGCTATGTTGCTACTTTTACCATGTACTCCTCTAACATAATCTAATGTTTTTCTTTTCCTGTAAAACCTTTTTGAAATCGGACGACGTGGGTCGATTCAGGAGAGGTGTATCTATAAAACGATATGAGACAGTCCTATATTTAAAAATATATATATATATTACATTTCGTTATGCTAATGTCGATAGGAGTTTTTCGCTGGATGTTGATCCCGCTTACGGGACGAGAGCGCAAGTGGTTACGTTAGCTTTTTTTACAGTGTAAAGATTGTTTAGCACTGCATATAAAATCAAGGTGGAATGTGAGATGTAACCTTTCAGCTCATTCAATGAAAGAGAGAGAAACATCTTAATTAAGATATGTTGAGGACATTTCTTAAAAAAATTACATTGTGATAGTATTTCCCTTAAGTTCATATTACTTCAGAGAGCATGTCATGACAACTTAAAATAAGTTGTAGGGCCAGCAAACTTTAATACAATCCCCATCACCACCACCACCACCACAGGAACTCGGGACAAGATAGAGAAGACAACTGTGCACTCTCAAAACCTTTAAACCCTATGACACGTTTCAAATGATTGAAGCACTGTATTGGATTCAAGCTGAGAGTTGTCCTAGACTCACTCCAAAAGTTTTTGGTGTGAATGGCAATTTCTGCTTGATTTGTGGACACAATCCCAACTGCATGGAGAGCCCTCAGCCTCCCCCGTGGTTAGAAGCCATGGCCTGCCAGGACTAATCTGCAGTAAAACAGATTGAGGTGATGATAGCTCTGTGTGTCCCTGATTGCTCCCTGTAGCCCTAGGGAGTTTGGGGGATCCTCTTGCACTTTCTTACTCAAGTCTTGATTGCTGGGAGACTCAAGGCGTCCTTTTTGTGCCCATCTGATTTTCATATTGAGAGCAGACTTTGGGAGAGAGGTGATATGACATTTTCATATTAATTAAAACCTCTTGGGGCTAGGGGCAGTATTGAGAATTTTGAAAAAAATATGTGCCCATTTTTAACTGCCTCCTACACCAACTCAGAAGCTAGGATATGCATATTATTACCAGATTTGGATAGAAAACACTCTGAATTTTCTAAAATTGTTTGAATGGTGTCTGTAAGTATAACAAAACTCATATGGCAGGCAAAAACCTGAGAAAAATACAACCAGGAAATGAGAATTTTGTGGCTGTACTATTTGAGTCATTGCTAATAGATGGCAAAGGATTCATTTAGCACTTCTTACGGCTTCCACTTGATGTCAACGATCTTTATAAAGTTGTTTTAAGCATCTATGATGAACAGAGACCGGATGACAACGAAGAGAAGTTGACGTCCCTGGGATGTCGTCACTTCATTATTGTGCGCACCTGCACGTTCATGTGAGGCGAGACATTTTTCAAAAACGTTTTTTCAAGACACAGGAGAGGTCGGGTTGAAATATTACTGATGTTTCACATTAAAAATGGCCCTAAAGATTGTTGCTAAACAACGTTTGACATGTTTGAACGAACGTAAATAGATTTTTTTTTTAACTTTTCCTCGTGACTCCCCCCCCCACCCTACTTTTGAGTAGGCTACCGAAGCGCTAACGACATGGATCAACTTGGAGTTATTTGGACATAAATTCTGAACTTTGTCGAAAGAAACCACATTTGTTGTGGACCTGGGATTCCTGGAAGTGCCCTCTGATCAAGATAATCAAAGGTAAGGGATTATTGACAATAGTATTATTGATATTACATGGTTACAAGATGGTGCTAACCTGTATATCCTAGCCTATTGTTCTTAGCACAGCACCCCGTTTATTGCAAAGTGTGATTTCCCAGTAAAGTTATTTTGAAATCTGGCAATGTGGTAGCATTTACAAGATGTTAATCTATAATTCTTTGAATGACAATATTATAATTTACCAATGTTTTCGAATAGTAATTTTGTAAATTGTAACACTGATTCACCGGAAGATTTTGGGGGAAAAAAAATTCAGAATTTCACTGCTACTGTAAAATGCTGTTTTTGGATATAAATATGAACTTGATGGAAAAAAATGCATGTATTGTATAACATAATGTCCTAGGAATGTCATCTGATGAAGATTGTCAAAGGTTAGTGCATAATTTTAGCTGTTTATCTGCTTTTGGTGACGCCTGTCTTTGAATTGACAAAACATTACACAAAGCTATTTTCAATGTACTCTCCTAACATAACCTAACTTTATGCTTTCGCCGTAAAGCCTCTTTGATATCGGACAATGTGGTTGGATTTAGGAGATGTTTATCTTTCAAATGGTGAAAAATAGTTGATTTTTGAGAAATTGAAATTATTAGATTCTTGCAGTTTTGAATTTCCCGCCATGGTCTCTTGACAATAAATCCCAATACCGGGATCAGGTCCCCAACAGGTTTTAACAGCATATTACCACATATTACCGCTATGTCCAATTTATATAACTGATCAGGCTAGTAGTATCTTGCTTCTTCTTGAGCCACTCCTTTGTTGCCTTGGCCGTGTGTTTTGGGTCATTGTCATGCTGGAATACCCATCCACGACCCATTTTCAATGCCCTGGCTGAGGGAAGGAGGTTCTCACCCAAGGTTTGACGGTACATGGCCCCGTCCATTGTCCCTTTGATGCGGTGAAGTTGTCCTCTCCCCTTAGCAGAAAAACACCCCCAAAGCATAATGTTTCCACCTCCATGATTGACGGTGGGGATGGGTTCTTGGGGTCATAGGCAGCATTCCTCCTCCTCCAAACAAGGCGAGTTCAGTTGATGCCAAAGAACTCCATTTTGGTCTCATCTGACCACAACACTTTCACCCAGTTGTCCTCTGAATCATTCAGATGTTCATTGGCAAACTTCAGACGGGCATGTGTATGTGCTTTCTTGAGCAGGGGGACCTTGCGGGCGCTGCAGGATTTCAGTCCTTCATGGCGTAGTGTGTTACCAATAGTTTTCTTGGTGACTATGGTCCCAGCTGCCGTGAGATCATTCACAAGATCCCCCGTGTAGTTCTGGGCTGATTCCTCACCATTCTCATGATCATTGCAACTCTACGAGGTGAGATCTTGCATGGAGCCTCAGGCCAAGGGAGATTGACAGTTCTTTTGTGTTTCTTCCATTTGCAAATAATCACACCAACTGTTGTCACCTTCTCACCAAGCTGCTTGGCGATGGTCTTGTAGCCCATTCCAGCCTTGTGTAGGTCTACAATCTTGTCCCTGACATCCTTAGAGAGCTCTTTGGTCTTGACCATGGTGGAGAGTTTGGAATCTGATTGATTGCTTCTGTGGACAGGTGTCTTTTATACAGGTAACAAGCTGAGATTAGGAGCACTCCCTTTAAGAGCGTGCTCCTAATGTTAGCGCCTTACCTGTAAAAAAGACACCTGGGAACCAGAAATCTTTCTGATTTAGAAGGGGTCAAATACTTATTTCCCTCATTAAAATGCAAATCAATTTATAACATTTTTCATGTGCGTTTTTCTGGATTTTTTTGTTGTTATTCTGTCTCTCACTGTTCAAATAAACCTACCATTAAAATTATAGACTGATCATTTCTTTGTCAGTGGGCAAACACACAAAATCCGCAGGGGATCAAATACTTTTTCCCTCACTGTAAGAACAAATTCTTAATTACAATAACAGCCTACCGGGGAACAGTGGGTTAACTGCCATTTTCAGGAGACAGAACGACAGATTTTTACCATGTCAGCTTGGGAATTTGATCCAACAACCTTTTGGTTACGCTCTAATCACTAGGCGTTGTTTGAGATCCCGGAACGCCCGATCAGCAGCTGGAGACCACGTGAACGGAACCTTGGGAGAGGTGAGTGCAGACAGGGGGGAAGCCAAGGTGCTGTAGCCCCGGATAAAGCGGAGATAAGTTGTCGAAGCCCAGGAACCGCTGCAGCTGGAATCTTGACGTGGGCTTGGGCCAATCCACCACCGCTCTCACCTTCCCGGGATCCATCTGTACACTCCCTGCAGCGATGATGTAACCCAGAAAGGGGATGGTTGAGCGATGGAATTCTCAGCTTTTACAAACAGCTGGTTCTCCAGCAGGCGTTGGAGAAACTGATGGACATGGAGCACATGTTCTTGGGTGGAGCGGGAGAAGAAGTGGATGTCATCAAGGTAGACGAAGACGAACTGGTTCAACATGTTGAGGGGAACATCCTTATCTAGATCCTGGAACACAGCAGGGACAGTTGGTAAGGCCACAGGGCATGACCAGGTACTCGTAGTGGCCGCTGGCCGTGTTGAAAGCAGTCTTCCACTCATCCCTCTCCTGTATCCGCACCAGGTGGTAGGCATTCTGTAGGTCCAGCTTGGAGAACACGCCCCCCTGGAGCGGCTCGAAGGCCCGAGGAGATGAGAGATAGCGGGTCTTTGAGACCTCGGTAGTCGATGCGCGGGCGCAGCGTCTTGGGCTCCAGCCCATGATGGCACCGGCAGACCAGTCAATGAGGGGATTGTGTTGCTGGAGCCAGGAGAATCCCAATACCACGGGAACCAGTGGAGACTTAATGAGCAGAAACTGGATCGTCTCGCTGTTATTCACAGACATACATAGGTTGATGGTTGTGGTATTGTGGGCGACCTTGACCTATAGAGTGCCCGTCCAGAGCTCTAACGTCCATGGGAATGGAGAGGAGCTGAGTGGGTATGTCCAGCTCGGAAGCTAAGGTAGCATCCATAAAGCACTCATCAGCCCCAGAGTCAATGAGGACCCGGAGAGACTTCAACTGCTTCCCCCACAGCAACATGAGATGAAAAGGGATGCGAGTAAGGGGGAGAGGAAAAGTTCTCTGTATGGCCCACCAGAGTACTCGCTCCCACCGGTGAGCCTGGTCTTTTAGTGGACAGGTGGAGAAGAAATGACCAGTAGTCCTGCAATACAGGCAGCTCATAGTATGAAGCCTGTATAGCCATTCAGCCAGAGACAGCCTAGCTCTGCCTAGTTGCATAGATTCGGGAAGAGGTGAATCGGCAGTCTTCAGAGACTCTCGAAGAAACTCGGGTAGCCCCGGGTTTTCTCGGCCACGGAGCCATCGGGGACTTCCAGACGAGGTGAGGTGGAATCCTTGGCCGGGCGTGTGGAATCGAATCTCTTCTCCTTCCTTCGTTCCCGTAGTCACCCAAAGATTCGAATGGTCAAGGCGATAAGCGAGTCGAAATCCATTGGTAGTTTTCGGGCAGGAAGTTCGTCATTTACTTCCTCCGAAACTCTGTGCAGGAACATGTCTAACAGTGCTTCCGAGTTCCAGGCACTCTCAGGTGCCAATGTGCAAAAATCCACTGCGTAGTCTGCCACACTGAGGGAGCCTTGCCAAAAGTGGAGTAACTTCCAGGAAGCCTCTCTCCTGGAGAATGGAGCATCGAAAACCTTCTTTACCTCTTCCATGAACTCCTCCAGACTGGAGCATATGGCTGACTGTTGTTCCCATACTGCCGTAGCCCAGGCGAGAGCCCTCCCGGACATCAGAGTGGTCAGAGGGGAAGGATAAAGGCTGCAGCTCCATGATGAGTGAACACTGAGTGAGAAACACCCGACAGATGCCCGACTCTCCATCGAAGCGCTCCGGGGGAGGTAAGCGGGCTTCCCGGGAAACCAGGGTGAAGGCACTACTACCAGCCAGGTTACTGAGGGGCTGGGAGGTTACCATCATGGTAGGCTGCCTAGTAGACAACCCACGGATTTGATCCAGCAATGTGTTCAAGGCTTGGTCTTGACGTTCGGCCAAGCTCTGGAACCCTGCCATCAGACCACGAAGCAACTCCTCGTGCCATCAAATGATAGCTTTTTGAGAGGCGAGGACGTTGCGGATCTGATCCGAGTCTGCTGGGTCAGTCATGGCCAGTTCATACTATCACATTTAGGTAAGACCCAGATGCAGGCAGGGGTCAATAATCCAGAAATTAAGGTACAAAATGGCAGGCAATCTCAGGGTCAGGGCAGGCAGAACGGTCAATACAGAGAAGGACTAGACAAAAGGAGCAAGAAACAGGCAGGAGCAGGAAAACAAACGCTGGTAGGTTTTACGAACAAAACGAACTGGCAACAGACAAACAGAACACAGGTATAAACCCCTCTTTTACGCTACTGCTACTCTCTGTTCATCATATATGCATAGTCACTTTACTTTGACCATATTAACATGCACATACTACCTCAATCAGCATGACTAACCGGTGTCTGTATATAGCCTCACTACTGTTATTTTCAACTGTCTTTTTACTGTTGTTTTATTTCTTTACTTACCTATTGTTCACCTAATACCTTTTTTGCACTATTGGTTAGAGCCTGTAAGTAAGCATTTCACTGTAAGGTTGTATTCGGGGGATGTGACAAATAAACTTTGATTTGATTGGGAATACACATGGGATAATGGAGAAGATGGGCGACACCTGAAGGGGGGTGGAGACAAGCACAAAGACAGGTGAAACAGATCAGGGTATGACAAAACCTATGGTGAATCATTTCTATCCTGATTGGAGTGGTCTCTTCACACCCTACACTTGTCTGTCCATTGCATCTAAACAACTATAGCTCTATAGCAAGCTGCTCTATTTGCACTGATTGGTGAATTATTTGAAAGTCGAGCTTAACATAATTATTTTTCTGATTTCAGATATTTAAAAATGAACAGGAAGGAACGATATAAACCGCTACTTTTCTTGGTTCGAACTGGTACAGGACTTTATTTTGCTGGTCGGAATAGTGGAACAGAACAGAAAAAAGAATGGTTCTGTTCATAACAACCCGATTGGAAAATAATTTTGGTTCCAAACGCTGGTTATGAGGGACAAAACACAGACATGTTATAATAATCAACCCGCTGCAGCTGCTATTGTTCAATTTGCAGTGAGAGATAATACAAAGTCTACTGTACCCTCGTCGTTAGGCTGATGAACTAGGCTATTCTACATCTGTGTTCATTTGCAAGTCTGGCTTTCCTTTAAAGTATTATTGAGTTGAGTTGTGTGTAAATCAGTAGCATCTACAAAACATATTTAACCCTTTATAAATCACTTACTGCTCAAATTTCCTACAAACTGTCTTCACAAATATCTGCCCACAAATACTGTATACAAGTGAACCTCAAAAATGTTTAGGGTGCAATGTGAAATGTGAAATGTTGCAAGACAGCATATTATTCCTTGAGATAAACACTTTATAATTCAACAATACTTATTACTTTATTGAAAGTTGCACATGTGACTTATATTCAGAGCCATAGTTTGCATTTCCTTTACATTTTTATATATATTTTTATATATATATATTTTTACTAATAAACATGACTGGCTGGGCTGGGGAGAAGAGAGCAATGATTGCCTGCTGAGTAGTATTGAGTCATATTGGGGTTCAGAATGTCGTCATCAGTCTAAGGTAAGACTGACACAAGTCCTGCTGAGACCGGGGCTGACCAATGGACACCTTATCAGTCACAACCTCTACGTGATCGGTGTCCCTAAACTGGGACAGTTGTCGCTCAATAAGCGATAATGTGACTAGAAAACGTTTTAACATCTAATATGGGCGGAAAGCTTACATTCGTGTTAATCTAACTGCAGTGTCCAATTTACAGTAGGTAAATAGTATACTTGCATTCAGTAATCTTGCTCTGATTTATCATCCTGAAGGTCCCAGAGATAAAATATAGTGTAGTTATGTTTGAAAAAATGCATTTTTATATTCAAATGTAGGGAACTGGGTTCTACAGTTTGACCCCACTGCTGTCTCTGGCTCCAAACCCACCCCGCCCAGCCATCTAGATTTTTGAAGGTTAGTGGCTTATCTGTAGGGAAGCTAATGATCCATCATGTATGACATTCCTTAGAGTGTGTAAACTTACATGTTTTATTACCATAGCATTTTAATATCAGCTTAATATTGTGTCAATGTAATTGTCTGCATCATTTCCAATCCCCCATATATTTTTTGGGTAAATATATATATCCATATAAATACACGCATGCATACATATACACTTAGAATATAACGTGTCCTGCGTTGCATATAATCGATACGGTGCCTGTTAATTTCTCATTGAATCACAGCCTACTTCGACAAACGGGTGATGATTTAACAAGCGTATTTGCGAAAAAAGCACTGTCGTGGCACCAATGACCCTAACCAAAAACATCAATGCATTTGTTTAAAATCAATACACAAGCATATATTTTTAAACCTGCATATTTAGTTAATATTGTCTGCTAACATGAAATTGTGTCACTGCTCTTGCATTCATTGCACGCAGAGTCAGGGTATATGCAACAGTTTGGGCTGCCTGGCTCGTTGCGAACTAATTTGCCAGAATTTTACCTAATTATGACATACCATTGAAGGTTGTGCAATGTAACAGGAATATTTAGACTTATGGATGCCACCCGTTAGATAAAATACGGACCGGTTCCGTATTTCATTGAAAGAAAAAAAACGTTTTGTTTTCAAGATGATAGTTTCCAGATTTGACCATATTAATGACCTATGGCTCGTATTTCGGTGTGTTTATTATCTTATAATTAAGTTTATGATTTGATAGAGCAGTCTGACTGAGCGGTGGTAGGCACCAGCAGGCTCATAAGCATTCATTCAAACAGCACTTTCATGCGTTTTGCCAGCAGCTCTTCGCAATGCATTGCGCTGTTTGTCTTCAAGCCTATCAACTCCCAAGATTAGGCTGGTGTAACCGATGTGAAATGTCTAGCTAGTTAGCGGGTGCGCGCTAATAGCATTTCAAACGTCACTCGCTCTGAGACTTGGAGTAGTTGTTCCCCTTGCTCTACATGGGTAACGCTGCTTCGAGGGTGGCTGTTGTCGATGTGTTCCTGGTTCGAGCCCAGGTAGGAGTGAGGAGAGGGACGGAAGCTATACTGTTACACTGGCAATACTAAATTGCCTATAAGAACATCCAATAGTCAAAGGTATATGAAATATATGAAATACAAATCGTATAGAGAGAAATAGTCCTATAATTCCTATAATAACTACAACCTAAAACTTCTTACCTGGGAATATTGAAGACTCATGTTAAAAGGAACCACCAGCTTTCATATGTTCCCATGTTCTGAGCAAGGCACTTAAACATTAGCTTTCTTACATGGCACATATTGCACTTTTACTTTCTTCTCCAACACTTTGTTTTTGCATTATTTAAACCAAATTCAACATGTTTCATTATTTATTTGAGGCTAAATTGATTTTATTGATGTATTATATTAAGTTAAAATAAGTGTTCAATCAGTACTGTTGTAATTGTCATGACTACAAATAAATAAAATAAAAACAAAAAAAATTGGCCGATTAATAGGTAGCAGCTTTTTTTGGTCCTCCAATAATCGGTAACGGTATCGGTATTGGCGGTGAAAAATCATAATCGGTCGACCTCTACTCTGGAGTGACCTGAAAATAGCTGTGCAGCGACGCTATCCATCCAACCTGACAGAGCTTGAGAGGATCTGCAGAGAATGGGAGAAACTCCACAAATACAGGTGCCAAGCTTAGCGTCATACCCAAGAAGACTCAAGGCTGTTTTTTTATTAAGTTTGCAAAAATTTAAAAAATTTCTTTGTCATTATGGGATATTGTGTGTATATTGTGTAGATTGATGAGGTGGAAAAAAACATTTAATCCATTTTCGAATAAGGCTTTAACGTAACTAAAGGGATCTGAATACTTTCCGAATGCACTGTAGTAATTAATATAGAATAAATGAGTTAATTTTACTGATAGTCGTAAGAAACGAGATTCTATCAACTTTCTCATTTACGGACTAGTTTGGGTTCTGCCTGTGCTCTGCCAAGACTTGGTGTGGTTTCGTAAACAACTCCCAGGATGCAGCCAGCTGTTGCGTACTCTAGTAGCTAAAGTAGCTAGCTTGCTTATTGGCAAGTCATCATAACAGTTAATTAATAATGTCGGAATTTATGGTAGAAGACTAGCTTTTTTATTCAGAGCCATATTTATTTAAGCCAGAATTTACTGAAGAGTACTTGGGTAGTTGGACGCTGAGCGAGCACAGAGGGGGGGCTGAATCAGCGGAAGCCGGTCTAACATGCTGACCAGACCGGACACGTCACATATGCGAGCATCGCAAAATAAATTTAGAAATCCATGTTATTCAATTATTGCACCCACACTGCTCACGCGTCTGCGATGCTAAAATAGAAGTCATTCCTATTTCTGACGCAGATCGCGCTGAAAGTCCTGCCTCTCCCATCTCCTCATTGGTTTATAGAAGCTGGTACCCACGTGCCATCTCCTCATTGGTTATACCCACGTGGGTGATTGAAAGACGAACAGTTTTGCCGGTCGTCGTGGTAATACTATGTAAGTTTAGATGCGATCACCATATAAGTTCAAAGATGAAAAGGCCTGGAAGGTGGAGAGATGACTAGAAACGATTCGGTTGGCCATTTTATGTGTGGATTAATTGTCGGAGTAGAGGACCTTGTGCATTTCAGGTAAAATAACAACTCAATGTTTATATCCCAGGACAAATTAGCTAGCAACAGCAAGCTAGCTAAATAGGACAAATTAGCTAGCAAGTGCAAGCTAACTAGCTAAATTGCCATACATGTTTAATGCTTTTCGACCTGTCCCCAAATTAATGTCATTGGTTCAGAGTTTGTTTTGATATTTTAACCTGCGTGTCGTGATCGCGTTTGGTGTAGGGGGACAAAATAAATGTATGCCCGATAGCGCACGATGGCGCACACGCGCAGCCGGTTTGGGTTCCGTGTAAGGGGGATTGATGGTACAACTGCTTGTGCTGCACAGAGGGACTTGTTACTGCCAACGATTAGGGGGCTTGATATCTACGACGCACCCAGACTGTGTAACAAACCCAGAGGACTTTTCTGCGCTCATTAATCATGGAGTAATAGAGACCTTCTTTGTCCCAAAAATAAACTGGAAGCAGCAGCCCATACCTGCTGGTCCAAATGGATACGTAAAATAAGGGCTGTGTTACGTGTAGGCTTACCCTGGCATGGGGTTTTGATAACCGTATAAATCTCTCTCCGACCACGTGACTTATCAGTATATTCACCTGTACAGTGAGGGAAAAAAGTATTATATCCCCTGCTGATTTTGTACGTTTGCCCACTGACAAAGAAATTATCAGTCTATAATTTCAATGGTAGGTTTATTTGAACAGTGAGAGACAGAATAACAACCAAAAAATCCAGAAAAACGCATGTCAAAAATTTTATAAATTGATTTATAAATTGATACTACGAGTACCTGGTCATGCCCTTTGGCCTTACCAACTGTACCTGCTGTGTTCCAGGCTCTGGTTAAGGATGTTCCCCTCAACATGTTGAACCAGTTCGTCTTCGTCTACCTTGATGACATCCACTTCTTCTCCCGCTCCACCCAAGAACATGTGCTCCACGTCCATCAGTTTCTCCAACGCCTCCTGGAGAACCAGCTGTTTGTAAAAGCTGAGAATTCCATCGCTCAACCATCCCCTTTCTGGGTTACATCATCGCTGCAGGGAGCGTACAGATGGATCCCGGGAAGGTGAGAGCGGTGGTGGATTGGCCCAAGCCCACGTCAAATACTTATTTCCCTCATTAAAATGCAAATCATTTTATAACATTTTTGACGTTATTCTGTCTCACTGTTCAAATAAACCTACCATTAAAATGATAGACTCATAATTTCTTTGTCAGTGGGCAAACGTACAAAATCAGCAGGGGATCAAATACATTTTTCCCTCACTGTATTTACCCCTCAAAATGAAACACTAATTAGCTGCTAATGTGGCTATCATAAAGCACTACAAATGCCATGATGATCTGGACGAGACTGCCGAATCGAGGCAAAGGTACGAACCTCTGGATTATCTATCAAATGTTAGCTAAATGAAGTAATTAAGGCTGTCAAACGATTAAATCGCATTAAATTCTGCAGTTAAATCACACATTTTTATTTGCTCAAATTTGGTGCTAAATAAAGATTTTTCCATAAAATATTTTACAAAAAAAGCTGTGTATTGAGTTATAGACATGTAGGGCCTGAAACACAAAAAAAAATTCTGTATCAGAATGTTTTTAATGGCATATTCACCATAAACAAGTTAAGCAATACAAAAGTCCTGTAACTTACTAATGCTCCCAGTAGGCCTACTAAGGCTCCCTAATAAATTCTCAAGAAAAAAAATAACTGGCTCTATGGATACCAAGACCATAAACTTGTCCAACGTCATGAATTCAACAGAACATAAACCTGTGACCATACACTTCAGTCGTCCTCCTATTTCTTTTCATTCAGCCAGTTGCAAAGACAAACAAGCCTGTTAATTTTCAGATGATAAAGCTGCTCTCTTCTTTGGTGCAATATGCCCAGAGAGTGAAAACAACCTCTCACAAGGTACTGACGTAGCAGGAGATGCCAGGTACCTTCGTGCAATGCAGGCCAGCCTGGTGTGTGGCCCTGCATGCTGTGACCCCTACTGTAGTGGACAGTCCTCCATGATGATGCTGGGCTCTGCTTTGTAACGTTCCATACATTTCACCATGGACTCCTCCTATCCACACATTTCTCCATGGCTCCCTGTGGCTCAGTTGGTAGAGCATGGTGTTTGCAACGCCAGCATGGTGTGTGCAACGCCAGGGTTGTGGGTTTGATTCCCACGAGGGGCCAGTACAAAATAAAATGTATGAAAATGTATGCATTTGCTCTGGATAAGAGTGTCTGCTAAATTACTAAAATGTAAATGTATTCATCAGACTCAGAAGCAGCTTTCTTCTTTAGTGGCTCTGACTGTTGCTTTATCAGGTTGCTGTGCAGGCCTCTCTTCCTTCAGCAAGTTGCTGACCAAAGCCCACACATCCCTCTCAGGTCTAGGAAGGCACTTCAGGTCCTTAAAACCTTCGGTCGAGTGCTGTGGCGATCTCCAGCCATGTGAGGTTGGTGTTTCTCCAGGTCTGTTGTGAATGTTAGCTTGAATCTTACCATGTAGGCAGTGTCATTTTCGGAGCTCTCCATCACCTGAAGGAGATGACATAGAGCAGGCAACACCACTGAGCAGGAAAAGTACTACTCTCTTCCCAGAAGTAAAGTCAAGTACCTGCACTGAAAGATAATTCAAAATCACTTCAGTCAATTGTAAGAGACGTGTTATTCTCGCTCTCTCTCACACACTTTTCCCTCCCTCGCACACACACATCTTATTATAACACACATAGTCTCTTGTGGTCCCGTGTGGCTCAGTTGGTAGAGCATGGTGTTTGCAACGCCAGGGTTGTGGGATTGATTCCCACGGGGGACCAGTACAAAAAAAAAGAAAAAAAATGTATGAAATGTATGCATTCACTACTGTAAGTCGCTCTGGATAAGAGCATCTGCTAAATGACTAATATGTAAATGTAATAGTGAGACAAAGAATATTACCTGCAGGGCTCCAGTAGTGCTTTTCCAGTTTAGCTGTGGTTGGCATGGTGATGTTCATTTTCTGTTGGCCCAGAGCATCTCTCAGTGGTTGTTGGTTTGTGTGGACATGCTTTACAATTTCTAGAGTGGAATTCCATCTTGTTGTAACAACTTGTGCGAGTGACTCCTTCTTTAGCACATTTGCAACTTGCTGTTGTCCTAGATCTGCAGCGTTTGATGCGCTGTGTTTGAAATGCCCAACAATTTTTCGGCATTTGGCTAGGGTATTGTTGAACCCACTGTTCTGTAGGGACACTGTGATGGACCTTTGGAGACTGAACACCTGTACTGCACTGCGCACAAAAGCCAGATGTCTCGCAGCTGCAATCATGTTCTAGGCAAACTGTGGTTACTTCGTTTTCAATGTTCCACTGCTTTGCTAGATCCATGAAATGCCGGGCGCACATTTCAGCATAGTGCCTCGGTCTTCATTACAGCCAGAGCGTGTGAATGCAGTTTCCAGATTTCATTGATGTGGTTCGCAGTAACCCCAAAGTAGTTGTGATTAGTGTGGTCTCCCGTGAGAGCAACAGCCCTTGCATGTTTCAACAGCTCGTGTATTCTTGTAACGACGGAAGATCTCGAGGGTAAGTCATAAATTGAGTCGTTCGATGCTATCCGAATGATATGCCTCAACCCTTCGTCCTACACAATGTTGATTGCAAGCTGTAGCTATCCACTTGGCTATTGCTTGTGTTAGCCTGCTGCTCGTTGACTTGTCCATAGGCCTCTCTTATAGTTTAGCCTGCCGAAGATGTTTACTTGTATTTCCGGCATCAACAGTATGTTGAACTTGTAAATGATAACGAACATTCAAACAAATTCAACCTTGCAGTAGATGCAAATTACTTTGGTTTAATCCAGAGAGCCATCTGGGAGTGATTTGAAATTGAATTTGCCTTTCAGTCATACAAATAGCTAGCTAGTAAAGTAGTTCTCAGACTAGTGCATCGGCTGCCAGGGCTTGAATTTGAACAATGGATGGTTCAGGGTGTCAAACTAAGAAAATGCATTAATGGTGCCAAAATAATGTACGGCATTACAAATGAAAGCATTAACGAGTTAACTTTGACAGCCCTAGTAGCAATGATTACGTTTCTTTACAATTGTGTGAACTGTCTGGAGCAAGTTTGAAATGTACATAATACTTGTTAGAGAAAGGTATCAGCTAGAGATGACGTGCAGGAGCTAGCAGGGATTGGTATTTTTGTATGATGTCTACTTTGATGCTAATTAGCATTTTCAATTGGAATATACTGATTCAAGTAATCTTGTCTGAGAGAGATTTACATGGTCATCAAAACATCACGCCAAGGTCAGCCTACATGAAACACAACCCTTATTTTAAGTGTTTCTAAAATCCCCAATGGGAAAAATGAATGGTAAAAAAAAATTGGAACCATTTCTCTGTTTGACCGCTAGGTTTTATGGCACCTCCACTGTGGGGCTCTATAATGCCCAGGTAAAAAATATATCAAATAATTAGCGCAAACTACTAACTTTCTGAGGTCCTTGGTCAGAGTGTTATCTACATTCAGGGCAACTAGCCATAGTTTCAATCGGTTCGGATCATTCAATGGAAGTTTTTTTTGTTACATTCTTTTTAAAGAAATTGGGGGTGGATCAGCTTAATATTGCAGAAAGAATGTTGCTTCCATCAATGTAATTGTCTGCATCATTTCCAGTCCCCCATATATTTTTGGGGTAAATATATATATATCCATACACGCATGCATACATATACACATATATACATACACATACCTATATAGACATACATACTTTTTAAAAAGAATATACCTTTATTATTATTCCCCGCAAACCCTACCACCGATCCCCCAATTGGAGTAAACTAATAAACACTTCGGCTTTTACCTTCAATTTATTCATCTTATACACATTTTACAGACACAGTCTATTTTACAATAGTTATTTTTTGTTTGTTTTTAGTCCTTCCTCTATTTCTGATGTTAATCCAGTTTGATTTCTATTTGTAACTGTGCTATTTCACAAAAAGTTCTAAACCTATATACATTTTACAGACCCCATATGTTTTGCATTGTTTATCTTGTTATTAGTACCACCCTTCAGCTCCATTCAACCCCTCCCATCTATCTCTCAACATCATCCATTTCAGATTTCTATTTGCCATATATTTTTCAACTGTGCTGTGTTGCTTCACAAAACAATTGAACCTTTCTATTCTCATAGCTTCTACAGATTGTAAATTAAAAATTAAAATTTTTGCTAAAATAATTATTAGATTATTGATTGATTGACTATGGCTTTTCAAATCACCCAGTATTGCTATCTGCAGCGTTAGTTCTAGGCAAATGTTGCAATTCTTCAGCCATTCCTGGACCTGTGACCAAAAACGAGCTACATATGGACAATACCAAAATAAATGATCTAACGACTCTGCCTCCTCACAGCAGAATCTGCAGAGCTGGGATGGTTGTATCTCTCATATATATAACATTCTATTAGTTGCAAGAATTTTGTATAGTAATTTAAATTGAAAAATTCGAAGTTTTGAATCCGGTGTTGTTTTGCGTATCAATTCATAAACCTTGTGCCATGGAATGGGTACATCGAAAATCTCTTCCCAACTATTTTGCAATTTATATGGCACAGCTGTCAGTTTTTTGGTCCTTAAATGAAATTGGTATATTTTTTTATTTATCACACTTTTCTTTAACCATTAATGTTCTTTAATACAGGGTCGACATACAAGTTCCTTACTTTTTTCCCCTTCTATTTGCCTCTTCCATTTTTGTGGAAATGCTGCAATTAATTGGTTGTAATTTTGGGTCGATCAGACATTTCCATATGTCTGTGTTAGCTGTATGTGTGACGTAACTCCACCAGTCCTATTTATGATATAATTCACAGAAATTATACCTTTTTTTAAATTTCTACGAAAATATATATATTTTTTTCATCAATTAGTATATTTGAGTTTAACCACAATATTTGTTGTATTATTTGTTCTGTCTTTTCAGGTGGATTAAACTGAAATTGCAACCAACGTTCTAAGGCTTGTTTAAAAAATAACAATATTTTGGAGATTATTTCCTTTCCAAACAACCAAAAGTGAGCAGGTGTAATCTGAATAAAGGGAAAAAGGCCCTTCTTAAACATAGGATGAGACATTCTTACCAATTTACTAGAGAACCAGTTTGGATTTAAGGATAACTTTTGTATGACTGATGCCTTTAGTGAAAGGTCTAATGCTTTAATATTTAATAATTTCTGCCCTCCGAATTCATATTCGTTATACAAATAGGCCCTTTTAATTTTGTCTGGCTTGCCTTTCTAAATAAAATCTAATATTTTTTGTTCATATCATTTAAAAAGCAGGTCACTAGGTGTAGGCAAAACCATAAGCAAATAGGTAAACTGTGATATGACTAAAGAGTAAATCAGGGTGATTTTTCCACAAATAGACATGTATTTTCCTTTCCATGGTAACACGATCTATCTAACTTTCTATAAAGATTTATTGGAGTGAGATCATTTCTTTCTTTTGGAATTTGTATACCGAGTATGTCCAAATCTCCGTCAGACCATTTAATTGGTAAACTACATGGTAATGTAAAATTTGCATTTTTTTGTGATCCAATATGTAATATAGTACACTTATTATAATTTGGTTTTAATCCAGAGAGGATAGCAAAAGTATCTCGATACTCTATGAGGCCATGGAGAGATTCTAATTGTGGTTTTAAAAGAAAACATTAATCATCAGCATACAATGACACCTTAGTTTTTAAGCAACGGATTTATAATCCCTTAATATTATTGTTTAATCTAATTTTAACAGCTAACATTTCGATGGCAATAATAAATAGATATGCCAATAGTGGACAACCTTGTTTTAATCCTCTAGATAGTTTTAAACTTTCTGAGATGTAGCCATTATTTGCTATTTTACATCTAGGGTTATTACACATAATTTTAACCCATTTTATAAGAGATTCCCCAAAATTGAAATATTCTATACGTTTATATATAAACTCCGGTCATACTTTATCAAAAGCTTTTTCAAAATCAGCTATGAAAACCAGTCCTTGTGTCCCCGAAATTTCATAGTATTCTATTGTTTCCAGTACTTGTCATATATTATCTCCAATGTATCATCGATATAAAAACCTGTCTGATTAGGATGAATAATATCTGACAATACTTTTTTAATTCTATGCGCCTAGCATTTTGCTAGGATTTTTGCATCACAACACTGAAGTGTAAGAGGTCTCCAATTTTTTAAATGGACTGGATCTTTATATGTATATACCATTTGGGTCCTGTTTCAGCAATAATGATATCAGACCTTCATGTTGCGTGTCTGATAATCTACCATTTATATAGGAGTGGTTAAAACATGCTAATAATGGTCCTCTGAGTATATCAAAAAAGGTTTTGTATACTGTCGTGGCCAAAAGTTTTGAGAATTACACAAATATTAATTTCCACAAAGTTTGCTGCTTCAGTGTCTTTAGATATTTTTGTCAGATGTTACTATGGAATACTGAAGTATAAATACAAGCATTTCATAAATGAATCCTACAGACGAAGAACCATATATGTGACAATTTTTCCATTTTAAGATAATCAGTTATTTTTATATTATTAATTGTGTGTACCACATTAGGTGTTTTATGGTTGACAAATAATTCACCATACTCATATCTTCCAACAACAATTGATATTTTTTTGTTATTTCAAAAAATACTTCTTTTATTGCTGTTTTAATTTTTAGAATGTGGAAGAACAGTATATCTCCAGCGATGATTTCAGTTTGTGGAAGAACAGTATATGTGACATTTTGCATGACACTTGTAAGATGTCCTTTTTTAACACCTGATATGATGTTTTAAGTACTTTCAAGTACAGATGCCCTTCATGTAAACAACTTAAATGCAATATATAGTTAATTAATTTGTATGGAGGTTCATTTAAAGGTGGTCTATCAACTTTAGCACTGATGACTTTTCTTAAAAGTTGAGTCATGAAATCTTAGTCTCATTTAAAATGAAGCCCTCAATGTGAACATACCATAGAATAACTACAAAAATAGAATACAATTAAATTAAATCAAAAGAAGCACAACTTGTACATATCAAATATGGATCAATGTGATGTGCCAATATGCATGTCCATTATGCAGGTCCCTAAGGTCAATATTACAAAACGTTCAGAAAACCATTCTCTTTGCGTTTAACACTATGATCAGCAATTAAGTTTTGAATTGCGTTAAACCCATGCTAAAGGCAAGAAATGTCCTTCTGTACTGAGGTGACAGCAGTAAATAAGTTAACTGCTTAGAGTTAATGCTAAATGTGGTGACAGAGAGATGTACTGTATATTGTAATGAATAAAAAAAGGGAATCATTAGGATATTTTATTGTTAGAACAACATGTTGCATGTTGATGGGATGTTAGTAAACTATTTTCTGTGCAATACCTGTGACTTTTAACCACCTCACTGAGGTGATCTGTAGTCCAGCTGGTCGCTTGAGGACAGAATCTGGAAGGTGCCTGAAGTCTTCACATTGCATCCTCATCACCTTGAATGGTTTCGCTGGTTGTGCTTCAAGTATCATCTTTGAAACATCATCAGGTGTATGAAGGACTGACTCCTTGCACCTCTTCTCGATGGTGGCAAAAGATCGATCACAAGGAAGAAAAGAATGACCAGAGACCATGAACTTCTGCTCAACTTGGGTAAAGTAACCCACAGAGACGAGCATCGACATCAGATTGAGCATCCGCCAGTTGTTATTCTGCCCACAGCATCTGTCACTGAAGATGATCAACTTGTGCACCTCGTTTGGTGAGTGGCGTGAATTTTGTCTTCACCCACTTCAATATGCAGCTTGCTACCTAAATGGACCCTCGGTGTGCAATCCCCTCATGCCAAACACACATGTATGCAGGATCTTCTTTTCCAAGTTCCTGGATGCAAAGGTTAAAATTTGACAGCTGCCGCTGATAGTAGACATTGGAGTGGGTCAGATTAGGGGTGTACATCACCCCCTATAGATCCACAGAAATGACATGGCAGTCAGCATTGGCTTTAGCCCACTCAGTGTCACTTTGAAGCTGTGTGTAGGCCTTTTCGGCTTTTCGATGGTGCAAATCACTTTCAACTGCAATCTTCCTCTTCTCCTCTTCAGATGTTGCTGCTGACATCTTAGTGAAGAATGTGTCACATTTGCCACAGGTGTCACTCCTGGGTTGGCCGAAATTGAGACTGCTGTTTGAAAATGTCCCTATAAACCCAGAATTTTGCAGTTGATGTGGTATTCTTCTCTTTGTAGAGCATATACATTTATTGATAGTAAAACATATACTGTAGCACATTCAGGGTATTGCTTGATCAGGACCCCCATCTTTCACACACACTCCCAACCTATACACAGAATGAGTTTGTATTGCACCATTGTGTAACACTGCACTTTTAGAGTTAACGTTAATGTACGTATCATTACTGTCAAAGTTAAACTATGCAAGTGTTCAATATAGCTATTATAATAGGAGTTTTGTCCTATTTCTAACCTGTTCTAAGCCGGAGAGAATCAACGCTTGTTGTTTCTCGTATGGGACAGTGTAGAAACTGTTGAACAGATGCAGCTTGCGCTCATCAGTCAACTTTCCACAATCCTTTCTGCACGTCGTGGAACACGCTCTTCCCTGCAGGATACAGTGTAACGTTACATATAACTAGCTAGCTACTGTAGCCATGTCAAATCATCCGGTGGATGGACAAAAAGTAGCTAGCTATGTTTCTTCTATAATCTAGCAATAACATTTGTAACGATAGTGTATAAATTAGTAGCCAACGAACTTTAGCTAATATATTTTCTCTATAGTTACAAATTAGACAACCCAGAACATACATGTTAGTTACTGTACTCTATAGCTAGCTAGCTTGATTGTTTGATATACGGTTCTTCCACATACCTCTTTTGGACAGCTTTTCACATTTTTTTCTTGACCCTTACGATTTGTATAGGGTTTTCCCGCATTCCGTAAGATCTTCCTTTGCCTGTCTTTCCATTCTTTTAGTTTTGTTTTACGTTTCTTTCCCACATTTCGGCGATTTTCATCAGCAACAGAAAAGGTGTGCGCTTATCCGTCCATTCTGAGTGGTGCACATAAACGGTTATTCCACGAGAGCCTATCTTTAAATTTAAAAATATTGTTAATTAGTGCGTGGAAAGCTTGTGAAACCGGTTCACTATAGAAAAAGGGTGTCCAATAATGATTTTTCATGTATATCTCTTTTTTTTGAAAAATGTCACATATACGGTTCTTCGTCTGTAGGATTCAAATGTCAAAGGCGCTCATTGACAATTACATGAAGTTGATGCAAAGAGTCAATATTTGCAGTGTTGACCATTCTTTTCAAGACCTCTGCAATCCGCCCTGGCATGCTGTCAATTAACTTCTGGGCCACATCCTGACTGATGGCAGCCCATTGTTGCATAATCAATGCTTGGAGTTTGTCAGAATATGTGGGTTTTTGTTTGTCCACCTGCCACTTGAGGATTGACCACAAGTTCTCAATGGGATTAAGGTCTGGGGAGTTTCCTGGCCATGGACCCAAAATATCGATGTTTTGTTCCTCGAGCCACTTAGTTATCACTTTTGCCTTATGGCAAGGTGCTCCATCATGCTGGAAAAGGCATTGTTCGTCACCAAACTGTTCCTGGATGGTTGGGAGAAGTTGCTCTCGGAGGATGTGTTGGTACCATTCTTTATTCATGGCTGTGTTCTTAGGCAAAATTGTGAGTGACCCCACTCCCTTGGCTGAGAAGCATCCCCACACATGAATGGTCTCAGGATGCTTTACTGTTGGCATGACACAGGACTGATGGTAGCGCTCACCTTGTCTTCTCCGGACAAGCATTTTTCAGGATGCCCCAAACAATCGGAAAGGGGATTCATCAGAGAAAATGACTTCACCCCAGTCCTCAGCAGTCCAATCCCTGTACCTTTTGCAGAATATCAGTCTGTCCCTGATGTATTTCCTGGAGAGAAGTGGCTTCTTTGCTGCCCTTCTTGACTCCAGGCCATCCTCCAAAAGTCTTTGCCTCACTGTGCATGCAGATGCACTCACACCTGCCTGCTGCCATTCCTGAGCAAATTCTGTACTTTTGGTGCCCCGATCCCGCAGCTGAATCAACTTTAGGAGACGGTCCTGGCGATTGCTGGACTTTTTTGGGTGCCCTGAAGCCTTCTTCACAACAATTGAACCACTCTCCCTGAATTTCTTGATAATCCGATAAATAGTTGATTTAGGTGAAATCTTACTGGCAACAATATCCTTGCCTGCGAAGCCCTTTTTGTGCAAATCAATGATGACGGCACGTGTTTCCTTGCAGGTAACCATGTTTGACAGAGGAAGAACAATGATTCCAAGCACCACCCTCCTTTTGAAGCTTCCAGTCTGTTATTCGAACTCAATCAGCATGACAGAGTGCTCTCCAGCCTTGTCCTTGTCAACACTCACACCTGTGTTAACGAGAGAATCAGTGACATGATGTCAGCTGGTCCTTTTGTGGCAGGGCTGAAATGCAGTGGAATTTTTTGGGGGGGATTCAGTTCATTTGCATGGCAAAGAGGGACTTTGCAATCAATTGCAATTCATCTGATCACTCTTCATAACATTCTGGAGTATATGCAAATTGCCATCATACAAACTGAGGCAGCAGACTTTGTGAAAATTAATATTTGTGTCATTCTCAAAACTTTTGGCCACGACTGTACTTCCACTGGTATGCCATCCAGCCCTGGAGTTTTCCCATCCTTAAAGGCCCAATTGCATCAAGAAGTTCCTTCTCTGTAATTTGGCCTTCAAATGAGTCTTTCTGTACAGATGTTAATTTTACATTATTAATAGGAAAAAAATCCATACAAGTAGTTTCAGTTAGTGGAGATGGGAGACTGAAACGAAAACATATTCTTAAAGTATTTTACTTCCTCTTTCAAAATATAATTTTGTGAATCATGCATGACTCCATCATTTGTAACAAGTTTTAATAATTTTTTTGGTAGCATTTCTATATTGAAGATTAGAAAATAATTTGGTACATTTTTCCCCATATTCCATCCAGTTCGCTTTATTTTTATAATATATTACACTGGACCTTTCTTGAATAAGTTCCTCCATTTCTTTTGGTTTTTCCTCTAACTTATTCTGTGCCTATGCTACAGGTTTTATTGCTATCTAACTGTACTGTTAGTCCTTCAATTTCCTTTGTTTATATGGACTCTTGATCTAAATTGCTCTAAATTTGATCTCTTGATCTAAATTGCTTACTCTTGATCTAAATTGCTTTTGTTTTATAGATGAGTACTGAATTGCATGGCGTCTAAAGGAACACTTAAAAGTCTCGCATACAATAAGGGGATCTGCTGTACCTATGTTATGTCTGAAAAAGTCAGTTATAAATTATTCTGTCCCAGTTCTAAACAATTTATCATCTTGTAGGCTTTGATTAAATTTCCAATAGCCTCGCAATATCCTTACCATAGAATGTTTGTATGTTCTCTATAGTTATGTACGTGAAAAAATATAAATTGACCAATTCGGCACATTTGGGCAAACTCCTGGCAGACTTGACGCAAAATATTGTGTTATGAGGTAATTCTTCGCTAGATCAGTCTGACACTTTGCACACACACTGATGCCATCTTGTGGACAAAATCTACATTAAACCTAAGATCCTAAATTAATGTATGGCCTTTCACTTGCATTTCAAATATTTATTTTACCAGATCTAATGTGTTAGACTCTCCAACATTAACTTCACATTTCCACAAACTTCAAAGTGTTTCCTTTCAAATGGTATCAAGAATATTCATATCCCTGCTTCAGGTCCTGAGCTACAGGCAGTTAGATTTGGGTATGTAATTTTAGGCGAAAATGTAAAAAAAGGGTCCGATCCTTAAGAGGTTTTAACATCAGTTGTCCATATTCTCCAGTAACAGGCAAGGCCACTTTTATATTCCCTGGGTCTCATATCCCATAGGTCAGAGTGAAAACAAGCCAACCATTTCATTACATGTTCAGCACTTTCATAATAAATTTAAAAAATCACTAACTTGGTAACAAAGTTAAAGAGACAAATAAAATAAGAGACAAAAGAGAAGAGCAGGTACTCCTACAGTTTTAAGTACAAACAAATCAATATTTTGTGGCATCAATTTCCACGTGGGCCACGCTGAAATTTGAGATTTTTAAAAAGTCACTGTTAGGAGGAACGGCCCTTACAACATTTGCTGCCATTCACAAAAAGTGATTATGCATCCAATCAATGTCAGAAACTTTTGGATATTTTTGTTACTAGTATTTTAGCATGTCCCTTACAAGTAAAAATATACATACACCTGTACATGTGGGATATTTGACATCAAAACATCCACAACTTCTCAAGTCACCACTATAAACAAAGGTTTTGCAATATTCTGATACCAAAACAAGACCAACAATTGAGTATCTGAATGGACATTAAATGAAATGCTGCGTGTCAAAAATCGGAATAACTTTCTATTCCAAGGAGTATAGAAGAAAATCATAATATTATTGATCATGGCTTCAATTTGTGTACATATATTTTGTATACTGTACACTAATGTGTGTGGTAAAGCGTAGCCTCTCCCCTTAGGTGTTGTCCAAGTGCTTACAGCAAGCCAGTTAACAAATAATTGTATTTACTTGTCGCCGGACAGCCCTTTCTAAGAAAATAACCTCAATTTTCATTATGACAAAATGACAAAATTATAAATTGTGGTAGAGATTAGCTAAAATGCAATCTTTGAAAACACAAAAAGGTATATATTAAATGTGTTTTTCTAAGTGAGAAGACTCCTATAAAGGAGTTATTGTTTTTATGTAACTGAAATACTGTACTGTGGATGGATGTCTAAGGGTGTTTTCACATATAGTCCTCTTTTAAAGAACTGATTTCAGTCCTCAAAGTAAACTCTGGGGTAAAAAAAAACAGCTAAATAACTTTGTATTCATACTGACCTTGCCTTTGAATGAGGACTCAACTGTTTTTCCAGTTCAGCCTAATTTTGTTTGTGGTCTGAGACCTCTTTGCATTCACATTGCTATGTTTAGAAAGGAACCAATATATTTTTCCAACATTCACTCAATGTGGTTTTCACAAAGTCCAGGACAAGCCATTCTATCAGAACATGTTATCGGACAGCTAGATATACCTACTTAAATTTTGGAAGCTAATAGATTGCATACAGTTAAAAGATGACACATAATAATTATAATCAGAAGATAATATTAACATGTAAATATTATTGGTAACAGAATAAATAGCAGATTAAATAATGCTGTAATTGAAAATTGGGGACTGCTTTAAATGAAGTGCAGCTTATAAATGCTTCATAGAGCCTTCATAAAGTCTTCATAAACACCACATAAATGGGTCACAAATCATCCATAACCATATGTCACGCTCTTTAAAGGGTTCATAAATGTGGCATAACTGTGTCATAACCACCTATTTCAATAGAGACATAATCCACTGTCAAATATGACATAAATCTGTGCTTTATAAAGGGTGGCATAAGCACCGCTTAATTAAGGCTTTATAAATCATATTACATTGAGGCTTAACAAAGCCTTTATAACTTTGTCATGCGTCTTGGTAAAGTATTGCAACGCCATGATAGTTGGTTCGATTGCCGGAACCACCCATACGTATAAATGTATGCACGCATGATAAAAGCATCTGCTAAATTGTATATATTATATTACTCTAAAACATTTCTAGCAGTGATGTAGTGGTAAAAAAAAATAGGTGGATAAGCACTGATCACTGTTCTAAGAGAATAAAGTTATGCTCCCTATACTTTCAATGCATTTTCTATGATGTCCCAGCCAATATTGGACCTCAACTTTCCCCAAAATGATGTGCAGCAGGATGACACACACTCTAAAGTGCAGTCATGCACAGCAAAAAAAAATTGGTAGGGCCCTTTAAAATCTGTTAAAATTTTTTGCTTAATTTGGTTTTGTTTTTCCGGTTTCTCACAAGTTTTTTTCACACTTTTTTAACAGAAAAACAACATTGATGAGTCCTCACAATGCTTAACCTCTTCGCCTAGGATAGGGGGCGCCACAGCGCATTTTGAAAAAAATTCGTTCCCATTTTAAACGGCCTACTACTCAAACTCAGAAGCTAGGATATGCATATAATTAATACTTGTGGATAGAAAACACCCTAAAGTTTCTAAAACTGTTTGAATGGTGTCTGTGAGTATAACAGAACTCACATGGCAGTCAAAACCCCGAGACAGATCGAAACAGGAAGTGGAATTCTGAATTGCGGACTCAACTTCATCACGTTGCCTATTAATCACACCGTGAGCTATGGTTCATTGAGCACTTCCTATTGCTTCCACTAGATGTCCCCAGTCTTTACAAAGTGGTTTGAGTCTCCTACTGTTAAAACTGAATGATTTAGACGCTGTTGAAATTGGTCACATGAGGAGGGCCATCACCATTATGACGCCGGCGGCCCTGGCTACCCTCCCCTTTCGAAACGTTTTGAAAGACAATGCAATCATCCCCCTCGAATCATATTGGAGCTGTGGTTGAAAAAGGCCCTAAAGATTTATGTTATACAACGTTTGACATGTTTGAACGAACCTAAATGGGAAAAAAAATGCATTTTCTCGAAATAGCTGTCCCGCGGCCGACGGAGCTTTTGGATCAGCCTTCAGACGCGCTAACAAGAACAAGCTCTTGGAACATAAAGGAGTAATTTTTTCGAACGAAAATACATTTGTTGTGGACCTGGGATTCCTGGAAGTGCTTTCTGATGAAGACAACCAAAGGTAAGGGATTATTGACAATAGTATACAAGACTAGATTTGATATGCGATTGTTCCAAGATGGCGCTGACCTGTATTACTAGGTAATTTTCTGAGTATCGCATCCCCTTTTATCGCAAAGTGTGATTACCCAGTAAAGTTATTTTTAAATCTGCCATTACAGGTGCTTTCAAGAGATATTCATCTATAAGTCTTAGAATGACAATATTACATTTTAAAAATGTTTTCGAATAGTAATTTTGTAAATTGTAGCGCTGTTTCATCGGATGCATTTGAGGGAAAATAGTTAGTCAACGTTACGCACCGATGTAAAATGCTGTTTTTATATATAAATATGAACTTTATCGAACAAAAGATTGAATGTATTGTGTAACATGATGTCCTAGGAGTGTCATCTGATGAAGATTGTCAAAGGTTAGTGCTGCATTTAGCTGTTTTTTGGTTATTTGTGATGCATGTGGTTGGTCGGAAAATGGCTACTTTTACGATATACTCCTCTAACATAATCTAATGTTTTGCTTTTGCTGTAAAGCCTTTTTGAAATCGGACAACGTGGTTCGATTCAGGAGAGGTGTATTTACAAAACGACATAATTTGAAAAAAAATTGAAAAAAATAAATTATTACATTTTGTTATGCTAATGGCTATAGGATTTTTCATATCATACGGGACGGAGACCGCACAGGGGTTAAACCACATGAGGGGATGACTTTTGAGTTCTGAGAAAAATCTAAATTATTCTGTAGTGAAGAAAGTGGACATGAGATGAGTTCGTAAATCAAATGCCAACTTGTGGTGCCACTGGACAGCGGACAACGAGTATGTTAACCTTTATTTATGGTAATTGAAATGAATTTGTTGTAGTTAACTGTTGAGTTAGATTACATAGCTACCTCAATCGCTCTTTCAAATAATTTTGGTGACTTCACAGCAATTGCTAGTTACTCTGCTAAATAAAAATCCCCCTAGATACAGCCACGTCTCATAGTCACATCATGATATTTGGAAAGGAAAGAGGAATATAATAATATGAATCAAATGGAGTTTTCCCATCTCCCCATTTAGAGTATTTCTGGAGCAGAACATAAATGCCCTTATACAGATGGTGTGACAAAAGCATTTCCTAACAGAACTGCCAATTTTCTTTGTTGTTTTAAAGGTTGGAAACAACATGCAGTACCTCCGGCAGGCAGAGGCAAAAAACATTTGTTCGCAAGCTTAGGGAAAAGCTACACTATTTACAGCCCTGTGTAATGTTCAATGTAATGTCCAATGTAATTGCATCGTTGGACTTTTCGAAAATGTATGTACTTGTATTGTTAAAAACATGTCAAAATAAAAGGAAATGTATGGTTTAAACATGTCTTTAATGTTTATTTGTTTTAGCTGTTAGTTTTAACTTCATTAGGGTAGGGGGCACTATTTTCACCTCCGGATGAAAAGCGTGCCCAAAGTAAACTGCCTGCTACTCAGGCCCAGAAGGTAGGATATGCATTTGGATAGAAAACACTCTAAAGTTTCCAAAACTGTTAAAATAATGTCTGTGAGTATAACAGAACTGATATGGCAGGTGAAAACCTGAGAAAAATCCATCCAGGAAGTGGGATTATTTTATTTTTGTAGTTTTCTATTGAATGCCATTACAGTATCCATTGACTTAGGACTCAAATTGCACTTCCTATGGCTTTCACTAGATGTCACCAGTCTTTAGAAAATGTTTCAGGCTTGTATTCTGAAAAATGAGGGAGTAAGACCAGTCTGAATGAGTGGACCCTGCAGTGTCCCAGAGGTTTTTTCATGCGCACGACCGAGAGCACGCCTTTCTTGTTTTCCTTTTATATTGACAAAGCTTTTGTCTGGTTGAAATGTATTGATTATTATGACTAAAAACAACCTGAGGATTGATTATAAACATCGTTTGACATGTTTCTACGAACTTTACTGATACTTTTCGGATTTTTCATCTGTCTGTTGTGACTGCCTTTGAGCCTGTGGATTACTGAACAAAACACGGTTTTTGGATATAAAGAGGGACTTTATCAAACAAAACAAATATTTATTGAGTAAATGGGAGTCTTGTGAGTGCAACCATATGAAGTTCATCAAAGGTAAGTGATTAATTTTATCACTATTTCTGACTTGTGTAACTCCTCTACTTGGCTGGTAACTGTTTGTAATGATTTGTCCCCCTAGAGAGGTTTTAATTCCCTAAGTGTTAATACATTTGTTTATAATCACTAAGCCTTTATGTATGTGTTATGAATGACCAAAGGTGTCTGACTTTATAGTAAGTACAGCGTCATATGATATGTATGCATTTATGTATGTGTTATAAATGACCAAAGGGGTCTGACTTTAAAGTAAGTACAGTGTCATATGATATGAATGCATTTATGTATGTGTTATAAATGACCAATGGGGTCTGACTTTAAAGTAAGTACAGTGTCATGTGTCTTTCTGGATGTGTTATGAATTACCTTTAAACTGAGTATTACAGGACACTACATAAAGTTTTAATAAATAGGTTTTTAACCTTCAGCTGATTTATGAAGGTTCTCTCATGATCCACAGGTTACTGTAGGGTCTGAGAGGTATTTTAATGACTTGATTGACCTGCAAAGCTTGAGTTTCTCTGTCTGTTTGTCTTTGGAGTAGTCCAACCGGAGACCACCGCACCAGGTATTCCTCTTCTGTTCCCATGCTGGAGACCAGGGCTTGATTACAACCTGTTACAATGGTGCCAACATTTTGTGGCTGATCTTTCAGCAGCAGAGTGGGTGAAGACCTGACTGGGCCCAACACAGTATGGCTCATTATATTGTTGTGTGTGTGTGTTTGTGTACTGAAGAACATGTAACTTGGTTGGGGGCTTTCATCAAGGTAAGTGTTTCTTGGTGTAACGTCGTCCTCAGGCTATTGCTCACACAGCACATATGAAACTGGGATATCAACCATTCAAAGTTGGCATAAGTGGGAGTGACCATATAATTCTTTGGGAGTGACCTTACTGAGTAAAGTATTTGTCATCAGGGTATGTCCCTTGCTAGCAAAAACATTCCCCCAGTTACAAATTCATAATTAAGGATAAAACCTGCCCATCTCCAAAATGCCTCTTCTTAAAATTAGATTTGAAACCTAACCCTAACTGAAAGCCAAGTTTGATGCGTTGGTCCACCAGCCCTGCTGTGCAGAGGGTAATGCGTAGGGCCCAGCACTGGGGCCAAGTTTCCTACCTTCCAGGACCTCTATACCAGACGGTGTCAGAGGAAGGCCCTAAACATTGCCAAAGACTCCAGCCACCCTAATAATAGACTGCTCTCTCTGCTACTGCAAGGCAAGCGGTACCGGAGCGCCAAGTCTAGGTGCAAAAGGCTTCTTAACAGCTTCTTCCCCAAGCTATAAGACTCTTGAACAGCTAATCAATTGGCTACCCAGACTATTTGCATTGATTACCCCCACCCAATTTTTCCACTGCTGCTACTCTCTGTTTATTATCTATGTATAGTCACTTTAGTTCTACCTACATGTACATATTACCTTAATTACCTCGACTAACCTGTGCCCCCGCACATTGACTCTGTACCGATACCCCCTGTATATAGCCTTGTTATTGTTATTTTATTGTTGCTTTTTTATTATTTGTATTTATTTATTTTTTGCTTCAGTTTATTTTAGTAAATACTTTCTTAACACTTATTTTTCTTAAAACTGCATTGTTGGTTAAGGGCTTGTAAGTAAGCATTTCACTGTAAGGTCTACACCTGTTGTATTCAGCACATGTGAAAAATAACATTTGATTTGGACGGAAGTGTCTGGGAACGAGATTGGGTGTAATGGGACTCACATGACTTCACTTTAGAGCTTGTGCCACCCTTCAGAACCCTTTATAAAGCACATGTTTATATAATATTCAACATATTGTTATGCCACATTTCTGAACATTTTATAAAGCATGACATACGGTTCTAGATGATTTGTAACACATTTATTTAGTGTTTATCAAGGCATTTTGAAGGCTTTATGGAGTCTTTATAGGCTGAACATCATTTGAAGCGGGACTGAAACAATATTTGGTGTACACCCAATGTACTTTCCCTTTAGGAGCTGGTATTGATTTTGTACCATACGTTGTGATTCTCACCAAATATTGTTGTCTTCTCACACTATTCAAACCCCACAATCGAATAAACAGCGTAGGAAGCTTTCTTAGCCTATAGATCACATATGGCAAACAAATCATCTGAACATCATGTTGGTACAAAACTCCACATATATGTTCATCCTTGACAATCACTAATCAATATCCAAAAACAGCACACCTGCACATCATCATATTCTCTCTTTTGTGGCACTAATGTGAAGGTTTATGGTAGGGGAAATGGTGTTGCAGTTGCCTTGTGTGTGGTGTGGGAATATTTACAAGCGAACATGTAGAGCTTTGTGTTCACACTGCCCTAAAAAAAGGAACCAGACCGCGGAATTCAAGCGAATCAAACTCAGACCATTTCTCGGGGGCTCTTATGAGGGGTCTGAGTTCCTTTGGAGAATTCACACTGCACAAAAAATTAAGTGAACCACACTTAGTTAAAAAACAATTGGCTGAAAGGGACCAAGTGTGAAAACACCCCAAAGAAGTGAAGGCACATATCTTCTGGTAACACTTCAAGCCAACAGTATAATGAATTATTATATATAATAATATTATACAACATATATTATAAGTTTATAATCAATTCGCAGCTCTGGAGGAGGGATCTCCCTATACATTGACAGTAACATCAGGCACAAATGACTATGTGAACTTGAGGACACTCGTTGTGAGTGCCTTTGGCTGTGGCCTGAACTGTATTATAACAGATATAATTTACATCCCACTCCCAACTTCTAAAGAATGGGTCTCAGAGTATCTAGGGCGGTGATTGGACCATGTGCAACGCAAATAGACCCTCCCAGGTCTTGTGATTCTGGATGACACAAACAGATTGGCCCAAGTGGTAACAAACTCTACATGTGGAGCTAATCAGCTAGACTCCATATTTACCATCATGAAAGGCCTATACTCCAAAGCCAAGCATCTACCACTGACAGGTGAGTCGGATCACCAGACCATATTGTGGTCAGTAGGTGAATGGCCTAAATCACCAGCTCAGTACATCTACAAACAACACCGTACCTCTGACAACCTAAGAGCTCTCTCCATGGCACTAAATATAGATAGTTTCACATCAGTCTACACAGCAAAACACTCCCAAGAGCAGACAGATGAACTTAACTCTTTCCTAAAAATGACTTTCAATAGTAATCTCTCCATCAAAAAAAGCTAACTGACCACCAGAGACAAGCAATGGATGACCACAAACACAGACTCAGCCTCTGCTCATCCAGACAGAAAGCCTTTCACAGTCAAGACAAAGCAGAATACAAGCCACTTCAGCAGAAAGTTGCAGCTCTGGTGAAAAATGCCAAGAAAGAGTACTTCCAAGCAGAAGTCCAACAGCTGAAGTCGTCTAACTTTGCTGGCTAGTACAAATCATTGAACGTTTGATTGGTGCGAGTGAGACAAGAGAATACCTTTCAGCCCTCAATCAACAGGATTCTCAGAGGGAATGTGACATTCTCAGTGCCCAGTTTCCTCTGTATGGGAAGGTACAACATGCATGATCCCTGAAATTGAGTCTGTTGAAAACAAGCTTACAAACGTCTGTCCCCCCAGTTTCAACATTGGCCAGATCAAAACCCATCTGAAGCGGCTGAATGGGCAGAAGTCTGCAGGCCCGACGAGATTCCTCCCTGGTTCCTAAAACGTACGGTAACGAGCTTGCACCAGTACCATGCGATATCTTCAACTTATCTATGGGACACAGCTACTTCCCCCTCTCAATGGAAAAAGTCCATCTGTGCTGTGCCTAAAAAAGAGCAACCCCATCTTCCTCCAAGACTACAGGCAAATCTCTCTCCTCAGCTCCATGGGAAAAATCTATGAGCGGTTGAACACAACATCCTGTAGAAGGAGACTGCTCATAACATCAAGTCTTCACATCATGGCTTTGTGAAGAACAGGTCAACAGTGTCTGCTCTGGCACAACGCATCAAACGAAGTGCAAAGCAGGATGTTCATGTAACCTTCATAAGCTTTTCCAGAGCATTTAACCTCTTACATCTAGATGTTCTGCTAGCGGAACACCTGCTCCAATATCCAATGATGGGCGTGGCGCGAAATACAAATTCCTCTAAAATCCGAAAACTTCCATTTTTCAAACATATGACTATTTTACAGCATTTTAAAGACAAGACTCTCGTTAATCTAACCACACTGTCCAATTTCAAAAAGGCTTTACAGCGAAAGCAAAACCTTAGATTATGTCAGCAGAGTACCCAGCCAGAAATAATCAGACACCCATTTTTCAAGCTAGCATATAATGTCACAAAAACCCAGAAGACAGCTAAATGCAGCACTAACCTTTGATGATTTTCATCAGATGACAACCCTAGGACATTATGTTATACAATGCATGCATGTTTTGTTCAATCAAGTTCATATTTATATCAAAAACCAGCTTTTTTACATTAGCATGTGACGTTCAGAACTAGCATACCCCCGCAAACCTCCGGTGAATTTACTAAATTACTCACGATAAACGTTCACAAAAAACGTAACAATTATTTTAAGAATTATAGATACAGAACTCCTCTATGCACTCTATGTCCTATTTTAAAATAGCTTTTCGGTGAAAGCACATTTTACAATATTCTCAGTAGATAGCCCGGCATCACAGGGCTAGCTATTTAGACACCCACCCAGTTTAGCCTTCACCAAAATCAGATTTACTATTAGAAAAGTTTGATTACCTTTCCTGTTCTTCGTCAGAATGCACTCCCAGGACTTCTACTTCAATAACAAATGTAGGTTTGGTCCAAAATAATCCATAGTTATGTTCCATCAGCGACGTTTTGTTTGTGCGTTCTAGACACTATCCCAATGGTAAATAAGGGTCGCGCGCATGGCGCATAACGTGACAAAAGATTTCTAAATATTTCATTACCGTACTTCGAAGCATGTCAACCGCTGTTTAAAATCAATTTTTATGCAATTTTTCTCGTAAAAAAGCGATAATATTCCGACCGGGAATCTGTGTTTCGGTAAATAGAGGGAAAAACAGAAAGGCGGGGGCGGCCAGTGCACGAGCCTAAGCCCTTTGTCCTCTGATAGACCACTTAGCAAAAGCGCTCGTGTGTTTCAGCCAGGGCTTTGAATTACGTCATTCAACTTTTTCCCGGGCTCTGAGAGCCCATTGGAGCCGTAGGAAGTGTCATGTAACAGCAGAGATCCTTTGTAATGGATAGAGATGACAAAGAAGGGCAAGAAATGGTCAGACAGGGTACTTCCTGTACAGAATCTTCTCATGTTTTGGCCTGCCAAATGAGTGCTGTTATACTCACAGACACCATTCAAACAGTTTTAGAAACTTTGGAGTGTTTTCTATCCAAAGCTAATAATTATATGCATATTCTAGTTTCTGGGCAGGACTAATAATCAGATTAAATCGGGTACGTTTTTTATCCAGCTGTGAAAATACTGCCCCCTAGCCATAAGAGGTTAACACCCTAAACCATCTTCTACTCACTCTAGTGGAGCATGAGGTGACCCGCTCACTATGGATCTCTATCAAGAGCGAACTGGGCAACCGCAAGCAGATGGTTAGGTCGAGAACATGCCTTTCTAACTCACATCCAGTCCCAGTTGTGCTGGAGAGTGCTCTCTCCCCTACTGTTTGTGCTATGCATGATCACCATAGACTCCAGCCTCCCAAAGAGAATCCATCCTGTCAAGTAGGCTGATGACCTCACATTCACAGATTTTGCTCCCTGGCAAGCTACCTGGCCAAACATGCAGCAGTATATGCAGTGGCCCAATGGGGAAAACCAACTGCCTGTATGTGAACGAAAAGAAAACCAAGGATATGGTCATCAGCTTCAGAAGGGCCGTCAGGTCCTTAACAATATCATAACCGCCATCGATAAGAGACATTACTGTGCAGCTGTATTCATGGACCTGGACAAGGCTTTCGACTCTGTCAATCACCACATTCTTATTGGCAGACTCAACAGCCTTGTTTTCTCAAATGATTGCCTCGCCTGGTTCACCAACTACTTCTCTGATAGAGTTCAGTGTGTCAAATCGGAGGGCCTGTTGTCCCGGCCTCTGGCAGTCTCTATGGGGGTGCCACAGGGTTCAATTCTTGGACCGACTCTCTTCTCTGTATACATCAATGATGTCGCTCTTGCTGCTGGTGATTCTCTGATCCACCTCTACGCAGACGACACCATTCTGTATATTTCTGGCCCTTCTTTGGACACTGTGTGAACTTCTTTGGGATAGGGGGCAGTATTTTCACGGCCGGATAAAAAACGTACCCGAATTAATCTGGTTACTACTCCTGCCTAGAAACTAGAATATGCATTCAATTAGTATATTTGGATAGAAAACACTCTAAAGTTTCTAAAACTGTTTGAATGGTGTCTGTGAGTATAACAGAACTCATATGGCAGGCCAAAACCTGAGAAGATTCCATACAGGAAGTGCCCTGTCTGACAATTTGTTGTCCTTCTGTTGCATCTCTATCGACATTACAGCATCTGTGCTGTAACGTGACACTTTATAAGGGTTCCACTGGCTCTCTAAAGCCACCAGAAAGTGGAATGGGGGTGTCTGCTGTCTCTGGGCAAACTACAACAGCAGAGTTTGTAAGTGGTCAGCCTGGGGACAGTGAGACTGAGATGCGCATTCACGAGACTTCTCAATTTTTTTTCGTTCAGCCTTTGAATGAATACAACGTTGCCCGGTTGGAATAGTAGCGCTATTTTACGAGAAAAATAGCTTAACAATTGATTTTAAACAGCGTTTGATATTCTTCTAAGTACGATAATGGAATATCTCGACATTTTTGTCACGAAATGCGCTCGTGCATTACCCTTCGGATAGTGACCTGAACACACAAACAAAACGGAGGTATTTGGATATAACTATGGATTATTTGGAACCAAAACAACATTTGTTGTTGAAGTAGAAGTCCTGGGAGTGCATTCTGACGAAGAACAGCAAAGGTAATCCAATTGAGTTTAGTGAGCCCCAAACTTGGTGGGTGTCAAATTAGCTAGCCTGTGATGGCCGAGCTATGTGCTATCGACCGAAAAGCTATTTTAAAATAGCGATTGCATAAAAGAGTTCTGTATCTATAATTCTTAAAATAATTGTTATGTATTTTGTCAACGTTTATCATGAGTAATTTAGTAAATTCACCGGACGTTTTCGGTGGGTATGCTAGTTCTGAACATCACATGCTAATGTAAAAAGCTGTTTTTTGATATAGATATGAACTTGATTGAACAAAACATGCATGTATTGTATAACATAATGTCCTAGGAGTTTCATCTGATGAAGATCATCAAAGGTTAGTGCTGCATTTAGCTGTGGTTTGGGTTTATGTGACATATATGCTTGCTTGGAAAATGGCTGTGTGATTACTTGTGTCTATGTACTCTCCTAACATAATCTAATGTTTTGCTTTCGCTGTAAAGCCTTTTTGAAATCGAACAATGTGGTTAGATTAATGAGAGTCTTATCTTTAAAATGGTGTAAAATAGTTGATTGTTTGAGAAAATTGAATTGTGGTATTTTAGTTGGATTTGTATTTCGTGCCGTGCGATGCCATTGGCTGTTGGCTAGGGGTTCCGTGTCCTCAACAGGTTAACTAACCTCCAGACGAGCTTCAATGCCATACAACTCTCCTTCCGTGGCCTCCAACTGCTCTTAAACGCAAATAAAACTAAATGCATGCTATTCAACCGATCATTGCCCGCACCTGCCCGCCCATCCAGCATCACTACTCTGGACGGCTCTGACTTAGAATACGTGGATAACTACAAATACCTGGGTGTCTGGCTAGATTGTAAACTCTCCTTCCAGACTCATATTAAGCATCTCCAATCCAAAATTAAATCTAGAATCGGCTTCCTATTTCGCAACAAAGCATCCTTCACTCATGCTGCCAAACATACCCTCGTGAAACTGACCATCCTACCGATCCTCGACTTCGGCGATGTCATCTATAAAATAGCCTCCAACACTCTACTCAACAAACTGGATGCAGTCTATCACATTGCCATCCGTTTTGTCACCAAAGCCCCATACACTACCCCCCATTGCGAGCTATACGCTCTCGTTGGCTGGCCCTCACTTCATACTCGTCGCTAAACCCACTGGCTACAGGTTATGTACAAGTCTCTACTAGGTAAATCCCCGCCTTACCTCAGCTCGCTGGTCACCATAGCAGCACGCGCTCCAGCAGGTATATCTCACTGGTCACCCCCAAAGCCAGTTCCTCCTTTGGTCGCCTTTCCTTCCAGTTCTCTGCTGCCAATGACTGGAACGAACTGCAAAAATCTCTGAAGCTGGAGATTCCCATCTCCCTCACTAGCTTTAAGCACCAGCTGTCAGAGCAGCTCACAGATCACTGCACCTGGTCATAGCCCATCTGTATACAGCCCATCTATCTACCTCATCCCCATACTGTATTTATTTATTTATTCTGCTCCTTTTGCACCCCAGTATCTCTACTTGCACATCCATCTTTTGCACATCTACCATTCCAGTGTTTAATTGCCATATTGTAATTACTTTGCCACCATGGCCTATTTATTGCCTTATTTTACCTAATTTGCACTCACTGTATATAGACTTTTTGTTTTCTACTGTATTATTGACTCTATGTTTTGTTCATTCCATGTGTAACTCTGTGTTGTATGTGTCTAACTGCTATGCTTTTTCTTGGCCAGGTCGCAGTTGCAAATGAGAACTTGTTCTCAACTAGCCTACCTGGTTAAATAAAGGTGAAATATTTTTTTTTTTTAAATGTTTATTTTACCTGTGTTTTATGTTATATTGACATTGCATTGTATATATGTTTCTGCATTTATACCAAGATGTTCAAATAAACCTAAACCTAAAGAACTCTCAATCAAAAACTTTTCCAGCTGCTGTAAATGTTCTTCAACACATGAACTGTATTTTACCATGCTGCTATAGCTATGTTTCCATTTAAAAAAACAAACACAGTTTAAACCAACATGGTAGCTAGAACACCTCATAGGATACATAAAACAAACATCACAACAGCTTTGAATGTTGGAGATACCAATACGCTGCATTCAATTTAAACCTAGGGGAACAATGTTACGCTGCAACTCTTAGAAACCAGCATCATGTTGTGTGTCAAGTTGTTAACGGAGCAACGTAAGTGAGAGGTGTTTGCTCCCTTGCATCAATGGAGGGAGACTTCATAAACCCTTCAGCGGCACTGTGACCCTTAAAGCATGTTAATTAAAAACTTGAGTGTGACAAGGGACATCCCTGGCAGGTGTCTACATACATTTATAGGAATGTATTATTTCTGATACTCTAAATGGTTGAGAGATCACTGCCATGTTCGTTAGGCACCAAATTGAAGAAAGGGGGTAGAGACTACTGGTCCAATAAGAAACACTCATTTCTGTTTTCTGCTTCAAAATATTTTTCTACGGTGATCCCTACTGAACACGAACCACGGTAAGCCTGAATTGATCAAATCCATCGTTTGTTAAAAAAACTGCTGTAAACTCCATATGGAGTTCTTGTTTTGTAAAGAAATTGAGAATCTGTTCTATAAATAT
This sequence comes from Salmo trutta, assembly GCF_901001165.1. Taxonomy (NCBI): domain Eukaryota; kingdom Metazoa; phylum Chordata; class Actinopteri; order Salmoniformes; family Salmonidae; genus Salmo; species Salmo trutta. The sequence goes on from NC_042977.1 coordinate 6,679,954, forward strand.
ACATTTGAAACAAATATTGCAGATCACAGTGAACCCTGTGACAGACTACAGGGCCAGTTCAAGGTGGCAATGTTTTCATTTGACCACGACATGATGGAGTACTTGATAATGTCACTGTTGTAACAACACTGGAGCATAGATATTGGTTCACTTTTCATCACATTTGAACGTCACGTGACTTGAGAAAGTCTGGACATTTGTACGTTGAGGTCCTCCAAAGGGTCTGGAGCCCATCCCAACGTCTTAAGCTTTGCATAATTTCCATCATATTAAATCTAGTTAACAAAATCTCGCAAAGTTCATTCTTTGAAAAATCCTGCCAGTCCCCCAAAAAACATTTTGAATGGAAAACCAACATCCTATTGGTTATTCTCACCGACATTGATGCATTTAGTACAGCATTTTCTTCTCGTCATCTCACATTTGCTTTCTTGTATCCTTCTTTATATTCTTCAGTTTCCTTCCCTCATTTGTTAGATTGTCCGTGCCAACAGTTTGGCAGGCTCAACCGAGGGCTAAGAGGCGAAGAGGTTACCGTCACCGCTGTGGCCGTAGAGGTCTGCCAGCTTCTTGAAACGCGGCCCCCAGTCGCTGAGGTAGTCGTAGTTCTGCTCCGAGTCCGTGCTCAGGGAATCCATCGAGCTGAGGGACTCTGCGGCTGAGCCACTGCCCTCGAAGGCATACGTCTGCAGCGAGTCGTAGGGCGGTGCCGATGGGTCCACGTCGGTCTCCTTCAGCCGGTCCCAGATAAAGTCGCGGAAGATACCATTGTCTGGCGGTGGCCGGGAAGACAAGAAGAGGGTGGGCACTTCCGGGGTGACATCACGGCGGGTCTTGCCACCGCTCTCACGGACCACTTTCAGGTTGCGGAGAGTGACCATGTCGAAGGCCTCTGTGTCCTCCTCGCCGCCGCCCTCGTCATCGTAGCGCACAATGTTCTCGCGCACGTCACGCTCCTCGTCCAGGATCAGGGGCTCCTTCTTCCTCCGTCGCATGGTGACGATCAACAGGACTAGCACTGTGTTGAGAGAGGGAGAGACAGAGAGGGACAGTCACCATCACCATCAACAAAGGGCAGAGGATCAAGATAGCTGAGGGTTAATCATTAGTAGACGAAGTAAAAATGGTCTGTCAATGAATATCATTTTGGAGACATTCTTTGTCAAACCTTGAGCCAAGATGGACAAAATGACAGAGGCATCACATGTCCAGGACCACTGTGGACTTTTTACAGTACAGAACATTTGTGCTATATTAGAAATGTTTTCTTTCATAATTTTGGGTCGTAGACCAAAACATACTGGTAATGATAGGGAAACCCTGTCTGCCACCTGTGTGGCATTAGGCCCCCAAACACATCAACACAACCGTTGGAGGCAAGCTTAGCTCCGAGAAACAATTTGATGGATGGAGCGATAAAGAGCCAGTGGGGGTGGAGAAAGGAATGGAGTCAATTTATAAAGAGCGATACAATCTGTATTACATTTATTACAATAGGCCCATGTTATTCATTGTGTTTTCAGCCAAGGCATATAAGACACCCTCTTTGTATTTTCCCCACCTTTAGCCTGAAGATTATACTCTTGTCTGAGACTACAGTTCTGGTATTGTCTGGAAAATTCCTTTTAAGATGGGGGTGGATGATCCGCTACATTAGTTTTATTAATATCTTCAACTGATTAAGTTTTAATCACTTGTACTGCAGCGCTGAGAACAGCTAGCTGTTCATCGAGTATGGTGCTATCTAGAAAAGGTGTTAGTCATTACAGTCCTGAGTTAAGGTTATTTCCGGTGGAATTCAAGTTGATTTCTGGTTGATTTAAGGTTATTTCAGGTTGAATTCAGATCTTGACAAATCAAAAAGATCTCTATTGACCTTAAAATGGACTCTGAGGTATTCGCAAATTACTTCATGAGATTTTCAAGATTTATACTTTTTAAATATGTAATTGGCCTGCTCATGTTGTTAGAACATAAACAACACAGAGATAAACACACAGACAAACAGAGATTTGGAGTGGCCAAATATTCTGTAAATGTCAGGGTTTAACAGTGGTGCGATCCCAAATGACACCCTAACCCCTTTAGAATGCACTACTTTTGCTCAGAGCCCTATGGGCCTTGGTCAAAAGAAGTGCACTTAATAGGTAATAGTCGGCTGCTCCCACAAGCTGCTTACCCTGGGCAGGCCAGCGCTAAATCCTTTTTTGGGCACAGCATATGCCTATCTGAGCAATAAAACAGGATTATATGCCAGTCATAAAGCAGCCACCCCTAAAAGCAAACGGACCAAGTGCAGCCCTCAAACCATGTCAAGGTTGGACCTCTCTCTTTCTATATACTTGATGGACCACTTCTGTGCCATCTTTTGACATGCTAGAAACGTTTTATCCTAAAATTGAATAGTCTAAAACAATATAAACCAACTTCCTCACAATATTCTAAAAGCAAAGTTTAAGGGACCATAGGCTCTATCAATTTCAAGGGCAAGCTGAAAATACTGAACAACACACCACCTGAAAGACTAATATACTATGCCATGCTGAACACCCCATTTCTGAGCACTTGGCTGTGTGCATATAGACCCTATGACATACATCTCCCCTCCATCTCAGCACAAACAAACATTCACAGATACACAGATACACACACACACACACACACACACACACACAGAATATCTCTGTGTCACACATTCATAGACACACCCACACACAACATCACTGTGTGTGACACACACACGCGCTCACACACTTGTTACACGCCAACATACACATCTCTGTCAAACACACTCCCCGAGACACAGTCACAGTCCACCCATCAGGTTAGTGACTGCCTGCCAGAATTCCCTCCTCTCCCGCGTCGGAACTATACTCCCAGGGTTGAAAATAACCTCTGTCGCTGCAGAGTGAGCGAGCAAAGCAGGGGAGGCAAACGTCTAATAATCCATCCATCAGCGCTGCCACCGCCAGGCTGAAATATGGAAGCCGCCCGGACCATACCTCATCCCCAGGCATGATGCCATTCCCTGGGCTAGACAAGCACGGTGGAGGGTGGATGCCGTGGTTTGGGGGGGGGGGGGGGGGCAGTGGCGGATTTAGGCATAGGCGACATGGGCAGCCGCCCAGGGCAGCATCTTGCCGGGGCGCCCAAACAATTAAAAAAAATAATAATAATATTTCGAATGGTCACATTTGCGCGATCGGTTTTCTCTCGCTCATTTGAACGTCATGTCAATGACGGAATGGGAGCCCTGATTCTAGTTTGTGAGCTAGGCAGGCCACTGCCTGGGAAGGATTCTCACTCAGAAGTACGAGAATGGGAGGTGGCAGGGGTAGGTTGACCTCAGGTCTCCCAAGTGGAAGCCCGAGGTAGAGGGAGCGGGGGAATCTATCAAATAGCGCACCTATAACTTTCTACAGTACTACTGCAATTAGTACTGCAATTAGTTGTGCAATTTAGTTTGTGTGTTTCTTGTTTGAAGTGCAATAGTGTAATAATCTGGTTCTCTTCTTTATAAGTGTGTTATAGGATTTGTGCAATTTAGTTTTATTTGTGTGTTTGTTGTTAGCAATACGGTAATAGTGTAATAATTCAATTATCTTTTTTTATTTGTATTTATATACTACACTTTGTTTCAGAGGCAGTTGGGATGACCAGGGATGTTGTCTTGACAAGTGTCTGAATTGGGGAAAAAATCATTACATTCGAAATGTAATAAGTACTTTTGGGTGTCAGGAAAAATGTATGGAGTAGGAATGTAGTGGAGTAAAAGTAGTCCAAAAAATAAATAGTTAAGTTAAGTACAGATACCCCAAAAAAACGACTTATGTAGTACTTTAAAGTTTTTTTTACTTAAGTACTTTAGAACACTGGCTAGGGGTTCTGGTTAAGTTTAGGGTTAAGTTTAAGTTTGTCTTGGTTATTTCTTTTTTATATTTAGGAGTCTTATTTTTGTATTTATATTTATGGGGGGGGGGGTTAACTGGATGAGCATAGGTTAACTGGATGTCTGATTGTCTGAGCTCACAATAAATTGAGATTCTCAGTTAGTAGTCAGCGAGTTAGTTGATGAGTTAGTCAATGATGTTTGACTAACTCAAGGATATTTCCTCACAGTATTTAAAAAATCTTTACAACACTCTCCCCCTAGATAACCACCAGGCCTGGCAAAATGTCATGCTCTCATATATCCAATGGAAATAGCCTACCTGAACACATTCCTTTGCACAAAGACAGCTGTGTCTGTCCGGAGCTCCCTGGTGCGTAAACTCTGAGGGCCAGGAATAGGTTAGTTGATACAATGTTGCAAGTGTCATGACTCTCCTGGCTGAGGATCCAAGGCCTCAGATCAGATTTACAAATGGCCGACGATGACCAGACTCCTCTCACCCACAGAAGCTGGGATGGTTTTGACAGCTTAATTAAGACTTTGTCATCAATTAGGGAGGAAGGGAATCTCCCTCCTACTCTTCAGTATCAATCAAAGGAATGCCTTTGTCCCCCAGAAGACTTTTGCCGCCAAAACCATAACATCCGAAAAGTGAATACTGGAACTATATTTCTAAGATAGGAATGTTAGGAATGGTCAGTGGGTATCTAAAGAATAATCATGTCATATTGCTTGTCATTTTGTGACATTATTAAAAACTGTATGAACCAAATACTGTAACTTAGGAAGGAAAAGCCCTTTGGCTGTCAAGTTTCCATCCAATAAATTGTGAATACAATATGAAGAACAATTTTAAAAAATTGTTACGATAGGAATGTGATTTTGGTTGTCTAATGAGTTAATGGCTTTTCATGTCCTTTGCACATTAAGTAGCCACGCCCGAATGAGCTCAGAAGAGCGTGTCAGTATGATGCCACCTCCCTTTCCGACCAGAGTGCTTAAAAGGACTCGCTAAGAATTAAGATACTAGAAGACGTGAGACCATGGTACACACTTTGAAATGGTTGGAAACACTGAAACTCTCAACACTAAATGAGAAGATAACCTCACCTACCAGACCAAAACATTGCCAGGTTGCTACTGGCCTGTAAAGTGGTCGGGAGCTGAACCCTGAATAATTCATTTAGACCAGAAAACATGTAGCTGTGGCTACATGGCTGAAAATGGTTAGAACTTTGAATCTCCACACGAGGTGAAGAAGATTAGACCTTAACATTGCCATTCTGCAGCTGGGCATATAAAACTGGTCCTAGAACTTTGACTAAAGACACGAGGTGGGAAGGACAAAATCCCATCTCAGACAATCACAGAGTATCTGTTATATTTGAACACTCCACTACAAGACCAAGACAACTAAGAAGAAGGACATTGTGACCTCTGGTGGACAATCAGAGCCTTACACTGAAGCGGGACACTACAACTTCCCCATAGATGGATTGATTGGTTTCAACAGAGAAACGACGAACAAAGACATCTACATGTAAATACATTCATGATCTCTTACCAAAACGGGAGGTGGTTCGTGTGCAGAGTAAATTATTACTTTGAGGGTAGTTTCCAAATGTATCAACGATAAGTTTGACTCTCTCTTTGTCTCTCCCTATCTACCCCTCCCTCTTGTGGTAACCAAGCAGGCATGCTGTTGTTAGTCGGCTAGGGACTTTTTCGCGTGTGTTAAGTGTTTATGTTATTCTGTGTTATTATTTAGTTAGCTAGTAAATAAATAATGAAACTGATTTTGTGTAGTGCTGAATCATAAGTAAAGCTGGGGTTCATGCAGATCCAAGGAGTATGCGGCTTTCAGAATGAGACTGATATGAGGTGATTAATAAGTGACTGTTATCGATATATATATTTTAGAGTTTAAGTCGATGGTAACTCTATAAACATCTTCTTCCGTGGTGCCCCAAATTCCGAATGAGTTAATTGTTACATGATTAATTTAATTGGGTAACAATTAAATATATAAAACCTGTCTGGGCCAGTGGGACGCTTGCGTCCCACCCTAATCAACAGCCAGTGGAATCGCATCGCGCTAAATGCAAAACCTCATAAATGCTATAACTTCAATTTCTCAAACATATTACTATTTTACACCGTTTTATAGATACATCTCTCCTGAATCGAACCACGTTGTCCAATTTCAAAAAGGCTTTACAGCAAAAGCAAAACATTAGATTATGTCAGCAGAGTACCCAGCCAGAAATAATCACACAGCCATTTTCAAAGCAACTAGCATGCATCACAAATACCCAAAACACAGCTAAATGCAGCACTAACCTTTGATAACCTTCATCAGATGACACTCCTAGGACATCATGTTACACAACACATGCATTTTCTGTTCGATAAAGTTCATATTTATATATAAAAACAGCATTTTACATCGTTCAGAAAATGACGTTCAGAAAATCTTTTCCCTCAAATGCTTCCGATGAATTAGCGCTACAATTTACAAAATTACTATTCGAAAACATTGTTAAAATGGAATATTGTCGTTCAAAGACTTATAGATTAACATGTCTTGAATGCCATCCCTTTGCCAGATTTAAAAATAACTTTACTGGGAAATCACACTTTGCAATAAACAATGTGGTATGCCCAGAAAAAAAGTCTAGGCTATAAATGTTGAAGCCATCTTGGAACGATCAACCATCAAAAATACTATTGTAAATAATCCCTTACCTTTGATAATCTTTATCAGAAGGCACTTCTAGGAATCCCAGGTCCATAACAAATGTAGTTTTGTTAAAAAAAGTTAATAATTTATGTCCCAATAGTGTTAGCGCGCTCCGAAGGCTAGTGAAAATGTACCGTGTGCGTCTGACTTGTCGTCAGGAATGAGCAAAAAATATATATTTAAGTTCGTTCAAACATGTCAAACGTTGTATAACATAAATCTTTAGGGGCCTTTTCAACCAGGGCTTCAATAATATTCCATTGGGATGGTTGCATTGTTTTTCAAAACGTTTCGAAAAGGGAGAGTAGCCATGGGCGCCGACGTCACAATGGTAATGGCCCATCCCTTGTGACCAAGATAAACAGCCTCTCTTTGGGTCAGTTACTACCATAGAAGACTCAAACCACTTTGTCAAGACTGGGGACTTCTAGTGGAAGCCATAGGAAGTGCTAAATGATTCACAAGCCCCTGTGTGTTTCAATGGCAAATGTTTGAAGTGATATCCACACATCAGATTTCAGTTTCCTGTCAGGATTTGTCTCAGGGTTTTGACTGCCATATGAGTTCTGTTATACTCACAGACACCATTCAAACAGTTTTAGAAACTTTAGGGTGTTTTCTATCCAAATCAAACAATTATATGCATATTCTAGTTACTGGGCAGGAGTAGTAACCAGATTAAATCGGGTACGTTTTTTATCTGGCCGTGCAAATACTGCCCCCTATCCCTAACAGGTTTTAATGAAAGACACATCACAAGTTCACAAGCAATAGCTTACCAGACCTTCATATATACAGTCATTGGGCTGGACCTAGTAAGACAGATAGAAAGGGAGGCAGAAAGGCGTAGTATCTATAGAGAGATGAAATAACCTGCATTTTCATCAGGATTCTTTCAGGATTTATATGTTTTTATTTAGTCGACAAAATAAGTTACAGGACTACCCCTAATTTGGCTTGGGCCGTGTCTCATTTCTTTAGCCGCCAATGGTTCACGGTGAATCAATGTGTCCATATGGCAAAGGCTGGTGCTCTCGTATTAGTGGGATTTAAACGTTTAGATTTTTATCAAATTCCCTTTTGTATTATTAAACAAGTTAAAATGATTTTGAGAAATTAAAACGCTACTATTGAAATGAAACTGTTCCATGAAAATGAACATACGAAAATCAGAACTGGCACGCAGATCGGTAGAAACTTGAAACTCAAGCGCCTAGGAATAGACCATTGCTAACATAGCGCACATTTCTTTGTACTGCATAATTACAGCTGGTGTGTGTGTGTGTGAGAGAGAGAAGGAGATGGGGTGTTGTAACTCAGATTGTGCCTGCTAAAACTGAACTCAAATGGACAGCTATGTGATCCGTCACAGAGAAAAGTGCTCACATCGATCCAGCGGGTGGAAAGCACAGAACTGTGTTGCTTGTTAAGGAGCAGGCCTTTTCTCCCCAATTTCATGAGATCCTATTGTAGTTATAGTGTTGTCACGTCGCTGAAACGGGAGAGGCGAAGGTCGAGAGCCATGCGTCCTCTGAAACAAAATCCTGCCAAGTCGTACTGCTTCTTGACACACTGCTCACTGCTCACTTAACCCGGAAGCCAGCTGCACCAATGTGTCGGAAAAAACACCGTTCAACTGGCGACCGTGTCAGCGTGCATGAACCCGGCCCACCACAGGAGTCACTAGAGCACGATGGGACTAGGACATCCCAGCCAGCCAAACCCTCCCCTAACCTGGGCGACCCGGACGAGAATGTACAAAGCTGTCATCAAGGCAAAGGGTAGCTACTTTGAAGAATCTCAAATATAAGACATATTTTGATTTGTTAAACACTTTTTTTATTTCATAGTTTTGATGTCTTCACTATTATTCTACAATGTAGAAAATAGTCAAAATAAAGAAAAACCCTGGAATGAGTAGGTGTGTCCAAACTTGACTGGTACATATATTTTTTTATATTTATCAGGGGGTCAGCAGCACCCCCATCACCCCTACTTCCCGTGGCTATGCTTACAATTTATCATAATAACAATATTAATTGCCTGGTAATAGATATGTAACTCACCCAAAAACTACAAAATGTTTTGTTGGATTTCCACTGTTCATGTTCAACATGTTGGGTATGCAACATTGCATGACAGATAGGCACTCAGGGGAGTTTTAATGCACATGCTAACCTTGACTGTAGTTCAGTCCAGTTAAAAATCTGAATTAAATTAGGGGCCCTGGATTTATTTTTATGGAATTAGATGGTTTGCCAGCAGCTGATTGAATGTTGTCCATATTTGGAATTGTAATAACTGATGAATTGTCTCTGGCGCAATGGGTTAGCTGTGTCTAATAGTCATAATTTGGCGGCTACCTTTTGATGTTCCTCAACGTCATGTACACTGTAGCGAGCTGAGCCAGTCCAAAAGAAAAAAGACAGAGGCTGAAAGAGTTCCGGGACCAAGGTATGCTAAAAAAAAGATACCAAAACTAACTGGATATTTCAGTATGCCAGCTTCCAGTTCCTCTCAACAGAGTTCAACAGCCACTGCCACCGATGATGATGAGCTAACATTAGCAACAACAGCAACTGGGCTAGCTGCTAGCCTGGATCATGTGGACCAGCTCCCAATCACACCGCCAGCAGTTGACTAGACAGCAGAGGAGCAAGATAAGCCTACTGGTGAGGCAACAACTTTCTAAACAAGCCTCATTCTCGCTATATCAGCGTTAGACTTCAGGGGTCATAGTGAAACATTAGGGTGTCCTGACAATAGAAATGATTTGTGTATGTTAATAAGTCAGTGTGATCCTTTGTTAAAAGCACATAGAGAAATACATAAATGCCGGCAAAGGAAATCCCTCTTACCTCTGTAGGGATCTGCAAGGAATTTATTGAACTGATGGGACAGAAGGTGGTGATTGAAATGATCAGTCAATTAAAGACATTGAAATACTTTTCAATCAGTGTGGATTCCACTCCAAATGTTGCATGTAGACCAACATACATTCATCATGTGGTATCATGTGGTATGAGCGTTTTCTCAGATTTCTGTGAAACTGTTTTACGAGAGATGGACATTGACATAAACAACTGAAGAGGACAATGTTATGATATTGCTAGCAATATGTCAGGAGTCTACAGAGGTTTTCAGTAGCACCTGAGAGAGATTACCCTTTGTTTGAGTGGGTACCATGCGCTGCCCACACCCTCAATTTGGTGGTTTTAACTGTTGCGTTGAGACGGAGGAGTTCTTCACCTTAGTACATAATCTTTTTGCTCAAAACCGTTTCATGCTGGCAGACAATTACTGTGGGGTTACAGCCAAATGAAAATAAATGGATTGAGACTGAAAACTATCTAATACAAGGTGGTCAGCACAAGCAACTAGTGGACTGTGTCTGAACTATACTTTATCCAAACAAAATATCTGATGAGACTAACCAGCATTTCACTTCTAGTGATGAAGCCAGGGCGCTAAACAAGAAATGTAGAAACTCAAGATTGCTTTTCTGTGCAATATGTGGAATAACATTATTATGTGATTTCAGAAAACAAGTACTACACTGCAGGCAGTTGACCTGGACTTTTGCAACTCTGTTGATTTGGTTAGTTAATTGAGGCATTATGTGGGAGGCCTACAGGATCAATACGACAGCTTTGAGACAGTAGCTAAAAACATGTCCGGTACAGCCTCACAACTTTATCAAGCGGACACACAACGACAAATCATCCTCCGTGTAAGTTGTCAGGCCATGAGAAGTTTTCTAGAAGCGTGGCAGACCGTATCTCTTGTCTGACATGACCATACGTTCATCATATACTATCTAATATACCATATAGCATTGTAAAGAAACCTTCAGGAGTATTGTTCGGTAATTTTTTGTTCTACTATCCATTTTGCACACAGTAAATACAGATAAATGAATTTGTACAAGCGCTGAACAGAAAATAATAAAGTTTGGCACAAAATATATGACATGAATGAGGACTTCCTTTGTGTTTGTGAGCATGGGTGCTTGAATACCGGTACTAATCTAACACGTGTCAAATTAACCGACGGTTGAATGCATGTTATTATATAGTGATTATGAACGTGTCACAAGGACGCCGTGCATACTCAGTCAACTGTAATGTCACGGATTGCATGCGTCAGCCAAACGTTGGCATTGACTTAATACCCAATTTATTTTGTACTGGATATACTACTCTTTTATATCTAAAATGAACCAGCAGTTGAATACCTTGTCACGACTTCAACCGAAGGTGGTTCCTCTCCTTGTTCGAGCGGTGCTCGGCGGTCGGCGTCGCCGGCCTACTAGCCATCCCCAATCCATTTTTCTTTTTCTGTTTGTTTTGTCTTTGGTTCATGCACACCTGGTTTTCATTTGCTTTAATTCCTGTGTGTATATTTACTTAGGTTTGTGCGGGATTATCTTCATGTTGCTTGTGGAGGCTTTCCTCAGTTTATTATAGAAAGCAGCGTTGGTTTATTCTCCTTCCGTGAGTAACTGTGAGTTCTCTTTGTCTTGGGCGTTTTTTTGGTGATTGTGCCTGTACTGTTTTTTTGGACTTGCCTATTAAAAGAAACGCTACATTGACATCTCTGCTCTCCTGCGCTTGACTCCTTACCTACCTGCAGAACGAAGCCTTAACATAACGATTGTTGTATGAATATAAACATTGCACAAGGACCCTGTGCACTCATTTAACTGTAGTGTCACAAATTGCACGCGACAGGCCTCAATTAAGGCCTTGATTTAGCAACATGGCAGTTTTGGCCAAAGATGAATGGGTGAGATGTGCGGTAGATCAATTGAACATTATGCCCAATTTTCCATATTTGAACTGAGAAAATAATCCATCATGCAAAATCAATGAGAATACAAGCAGAATATTTAGTACTGGGCCCGTTCTCATCGACATATTTTTTAATGATAGATTCAGTGGCTGGGCTCCCTCTCCTCTACTCTGTCTACAGTGGGGTGTGAAATTATTGATACCCTTGATAAAAATGAGGTAAAATGACTATAAAATAAATAATTTAAATTCTGAGCTATATTGTACGCTCTTAAGAATTTGAAAATTTTATTATTTTATTCTAAATACAATTTCTCAGAGAAAGAGATTTTGTTAAACAAGTAATAAAAAAATCTTAAAAGGGATGGGATCAGAATTATTGACACCCCTGTTTCAACACCTTTCAATACCTCACCTTGCGAGGATAACGACACAGAGCCTTTTTTAAAGTGTTTTATGAGTTGGGAGGGATCTTAGACCATATGGAACAGATTGGGAAGGATCTTAGACCATTGGGAGAAATCTTAGACCATTTGGAACAGATTGGGGGGGATCTTAGACCATTGGGAGGGATCTTAGACCATTTGGAACAGATTGGGAGGGATCTTAGACTATTGGGAGGGATCTTAGACCATTCGGAACAGATTGGGAGGGATCTTAGACCATTTGGAACACGTTGGGAGGGATCTTAGACCATTGGGAGGGATCTTAAACCATTGGGAGGGATCTTAGACCATTTGGAACAGATTGGGAGGGGTCTTAGACCATTGGGAGGGATCTTAGACCATTTGGAACAGATTGGGAGGGGTCTTAGACCATTGGGAGGGATCTTAGACCATTTGGAACAGATTGGGAGGGATCTTAGACCATTGGGAGGGATCTTAAACCATTGGGAGGGATCTTAGACCATTTGGAACAGATTGGGAGGGGTCTTAGACCATTGGGAGGGATTTTAGACCATTTGGAACAGATTGGGAGGGATCTTAGACCATTGGGAGGGATCTTAGACCAGATTGTGAGGGATCTTAGACCATTGGGAGGGATCTTAGACCATTTGGAACAGATTGTGAGGGATCTTAGACTATTGGGAGGGATCTTAGACCATTTGGAACAGATTGTGAGGGATCTTAGACCATTGGGAGGGATCTTAGACCATTTGGAACACGTTGGGAGGGATCTTAGACCATTGGGAGGGATCTTAGACCATTGGGAGGGATCTTAGACCATTTGGAACACGTTGGGAGGGATCTTAGACCATTTGGAACAGATTGGGAGGGATCTTAGACCATTGGGAGGGATCTTAGACCATTTGGAACAGATTGTGAGGGATCTTAGACCATTGGGAGGGATCTTAGACCATTTGGAACAGATTGGGAGGGATCTTAGACCATTTGGAACACGTTGGGAGGGATCTTAGACCATTGGGAGGGATCTTAGACCATTTGGAACAGATTGGGAGGGGTCTTAGACCATTTGGAACACGTTGGGAGGGTTCTTAGACCATTGGGAGGGATCTTAGACCATTTGGAACAGATTGGGAGGGATCTTAGACCATTGGGAGGGATCTTAGACCATTTGGAACAGATTGGGAGAGATCTTAGACCATTTGGAACACGTTGGGAGGGATCTTAGACCATTGGGAGGGATCTTAGACCATTGGGAGGGATCTTAGACCATTTGGAACACGTTGGGAGGGATCTTAGACCATTTGGAACAGATTGGGAGGGATCTTAGACCATTGGGAGGGATCTTAGACCATTTGGAACACGTTGGGAGGAATCTTAGACCATTTGGAACAGATTGGGAGGGATCTTAGACCATTGGGAGGGATCTTAGACCATTGGGAACAGATTGGGAGGGGTCTTAGACCATTTGGAACAGATTGGGTGGGGTCTTAGACCATTTGGAGGGATCTTAAACCATTGGGAACAGATTGGGAGGGATCTTAGACCATTGGGAGGGATCTTAGACCATTGGGAGGGATCTTAGACCATTTGGAACAGATTGGGAGGGATCTTAGACCATCGGGAGGGATCTTAGACCATTTGGAACACGTTGGGAGGGATCTTAGACCATTTGGAACAGATTGGGAGGGATCTTAGACCATTGGGAGGGATCTTAGACCATTTGGAACAGATTGTGAGGGATCTTAGACTATTGGGAGGGATCTTAGACCATTTGGAACAGATTGTGAGGGATCTTAGACCATTGGGAGGGATCTTAGACCATTTGGAACACGTTGGGAGGGATCTTAGACCATTGGGAGGGATCTTAGACCATTTGGAACAGATTGGGAGGGATCTTAGACCATTTGGAACACGTTGGGAGGGATCTTAGACCATTTGGAACAGATTGGGAGGGATCTTAGACCATTGGGAGGGATCTTAGACCATTGGGAACATATTGGGAGGGGTCTTAGACCATTTGGAACAGATTGGGAGGGATCTTAGACCATTGGGAGGGATCTTAGACCATTTGGAACAGATTGGGAGGGATCTTAGACCAGTCCTCCATGCAGAATCCTTCCAGATCCTTGATATCATTTGTCTGTGCTTATGGACTGCCCTTTTCAAATCAAACCATAGGTTTCCAATGGGTTTCAAGTCTGGAGACTCAGATGGCCATTGCAAAATGTTCATTTTGAGGCCAATTAACCATTTCTTTGTAGATTTTGATGTGTGCTTGGGGTTGTTGTCTGGCTGCCTGACCATGCTGTACTGAAATTAATTGGTGCACATTCAGATGTTAATGTACTGCGTCATCATAATCCATCTTGAAGAGTACAAGCCTTCTGAGCAGTACTGATACATTTTTGCTATCCATACAATCTTGAAACAATTAAATAATTATCCACTATCCAATACATTATCATTTACATGGCATTAGGCTTTCTATTGATCAATCGCTATGGTATTATCATTCAATCATAAATGCTAGCATTCAATTATTATAGTAAATACCCTACATTTAATCTGTCTTTTTAGGCAGTAAAGAATTAACCACCATTATACTGTCAATTTTCTCCACTCCACCCTCAAACCATGGCCATGAGGAATAGGAATGGTACCAAATGACAAGGGAAGAGAGTGATATCACCTTTGTCAAATGCAGCAGACTTGGCTCTTGTAAGGAAAAATACAGTGTTTGACATAGTGAGTCAAGCGACCTCCGATGTACTTCAGCTGAATGGGTGCCAGTCAACATTCGCCGATCACCACAATTACAGACTATGTCAGCCAGAATGAAGGGGACAGATTGAGACACAGACACTGTCAATAATAGATTACTTTATGGTCATCAATATGTTGGCTGCCTAAAAATGTTAGATGTGAATAATCACTGAGGTGTAATGCAGCCTGGTCTCATAGACAAGATGTAACATAGTAAACATAAATCAGGGACACTCAAATGAGTATAATATGTTACGTTTGGAACAGTTACATAAGACAGAAGGACACATAAGGCAAAAACAAAAGGAGAGTGGTTGGTCAGGGTGGATGGGAAGGTATATTTTGGGATCGTCCAGCAACCCAAAGGTTACGTGTTCAAATCTCATCAAGGACCACTTTAGCGTTTTAGCAACTTTTCAACTACTTACTACTTTTTAGCTACTTGCAACTACTTGTTCACAAACCCTTACCTTAAAATGTTAGCTACCTAGCTAAAGTTAGCCAGAACAAATTCGAATTTGTAACATCATACGTTTTGCAAATTGTGGGCCTCTCCTGTTATGAGTCAGATGACCTTACATGACCTCTCTATTTATGGTTTATCTATTTATTGTTCCAGCATTATGAGGCAGAGCGAACAACGGTACAGTATAGTGACTGCACAGAGCCCCAAGAGACCTCTGGAACAGCTGCTGTCATCGTTTGAGGAGCTCTGCCAAAATTCGTGAGATTGCCTCAAGATTACAAAAAAGTATAGAACCTCCAAGCTTGCCTTATTACAATTATTGAGCCACATGAGTGTGCTTAATTTTTGTTTAGTCTTATCCAGGTTAAATAACAATACTTTGTGTGTGGTGGGCATAAATTCAAAGCAGTGCAGACATATGTCAGTCAAAAATTACTGTGACTAGAAAACAGGGCTGTGTCAAGTAGTAAGAACATATTTGGAATCGGGAGTTACTACCTGAACTTGTCCAATAAGAAACCTTGTTTTTGTTTTCCGTTGCAAAACGTTGTGACGTTCTGCCCTAGTGAACAAAACTAAGTTTGGTGCAATTAAAAGGGGCACAAATCAGGACAAATACCAATGTTTTGAATGAACAACAACAACAAAACTATGAAACGACACACTGCCTCAGTGCCTTTGGTACAGCTTAGCTTGGGTCCTTGCTCTTCTCTCCCAGTGTGACTCAAGCGTCAAAAGTGCATTCATTGTTAATAATTCCCTATTTAAAATGTTTTCTTTTTCTGTTTCCACATTCTCTCTTCTGGCTCTCCACGTATCCATCTGCCCCTCACCCTCGACCATGACGGAAGGACCCCGAAGGGAAACGGCTTAGTTGGCCCAAAATATCGTCTCGTTTGAGGCTGTGCAGCAATGGACTAATCCTAGTCTTCGTCCAAAATGGCACCCTGTGCACTACTCTTGTACAGAGGTCTATGGGCGCTACATTGGGAATAGGGTGCCATTTGGGACGCAGTACAAGTGCCACAGATATGCAGAGAGAAGCTTTGGGTGTCTGAATAAGACGTGGGAGAGGTCTTAAGAAATACAAGGATGCAAGGCATCTGCTGCCATACAATGTATCCTCCACAACAACAGGAGAAATGTCAGCCTGCTGCTGTGTAACACATAATGGGTAACATTTTCTTCCCTTGCGCAAAACAGCACTGAACCACGTAAAAAATGTAATATATCCATGCCTTATATACCTTTCGACATTCATAATGACCTTCAGAGAGAGAAACTCAGGGCCCATATTGATAAAACATCTCATATTAGGAGTGCTGATCTAGGATCACCCGTATTCATTATGATCTAAAAGGCAAAGCCGATCCTAGATCCGCCGACCGTATGAAGCCGTAATATCTAGCTCTATCAACAGGAAATGTGTGAGTTATTTTGTCTAACAAAGATTGTATTAGGCAAAGAGATAATTGGACTTAGCAATAACACGACTGCAGCTTTGAAAGAGACCTTTCACTCAATCATCTGTCGAGAACAATTAAAGGTTGATTTTCACAGGAGACTAAGGTAACTGGAAAACTACCTGTTTCTCGCCTCTCTCTCTATCTCAAAAATCACAAAGAAATCTGTTGATTGATTGGTAACTTGTGAGATACACCTTAGGTGTAAGTGCCCCGTGATAGACGAAGAGACAGCGAAAGAGAGGTTTAGGAAGGTAATGAGAAGATAAATACATTCAAAAGTAAAGGGAGGGAGGGCTGAAAATAACAAAATAGTATGGGGAAAACCATGCCCGAACATAGACATTGTCTGATGTTTTGACAAGTTTGAAAGCATGAGCATGAAAACCATGCGAAGAATGAAATATTTCTCACCATGTTACCTGCTTACGTCATCAACAAACTACACTTACTCACTATATCTACAAGATACATGAGGAGCTTGGTTGGACCACGGCTCCTCCCAACAGTGTGTGACTGACAAACACGTGGGAGAATCTCAGTGGAAAAAATACCCCCTTAACTATGCAGGGCTCATCCCCAAAAATACAAAAAGATACTTTACTGAACTGTTAATAATATTAATAATTAAAGCTGCAAGCAGCGTTACCGAGGTTCAGCTGTGTGCCCACTGTGCCACAATCAGGACAGATTGGACACATTGCCCTGGGATGAGCTACTTCTGTACTGTTTACCACACTTGCCAAATCAGAACTCAAAATCAAACTGATGGTGCCATATGCTTTTGCTGTATTTTGGACCATTTTCAATGATATTGACTACTTTAAACGTCTTCTTCTCTAGAACCAAATCTGGTATACATATTTTCCAAGACTTTAGCTGAAACAATATGGCAGCAATAATATGGCAGCAATAATATGAGCCGATGAGCTTGCATGAATGGTTTTTCATGTCCAACAGCCCCACAATGTGGCCAAACTCTACCATACTTTACAGGTTAGCTGGACTCATATCCGTGAGCATTTCATCAGTTTGGGTCAAACAGATCAAGAGATATAAAATGTGCCCGTTATGGCGTCACAATACGGTTGATATGAATGTTCTTGCATATGTTGAGTCTTGACAGTGTTTGCAACGTGTACCAAGTTTTGTTACTATACAAATATCCGTGACTGATTTATTTGCATTTAAGTGCAGACCATGCACATGTGAATGTTTATTGGTCAATAGTGGCCATGTTGTTTGACATACTAGCCTGGAAAATGGTGCATTGAAAGACATGGTCCATAGAGGCCAGATATTCAGTTTTGTGCAGATTGGTAGTTCGGTGCCAGAGGAGTAGCGTTTTAAGTGTTTTTCACCAAATTCTAAGTGGGGGAAAATCCATCATGGCGGACGTTATGGATCCTTGAGGCAAATTTGTTCCTTGTGGTTAGAGGTACCAATATATACAATTTCAGGACTCTCAAACTTTCAAAATGTGCATTTTCAATCACTTGTTATAGCGCCAACATGTGGCCAATTGGCATGGCATTGCATGAGAGGGTGTGGCCCATGAGCCTTTACCATCATGCCAATTGCATGTTATTTTCCTTGGAGGAAGAACGCCAAGAAAAACAATAGGGTTTCACCGGCTTCTCTGATGAACACCTAAACATAGCAGCAAGCAGCGATGTTCCCGGGGTTCAAGCATCATGCTCTACCAACTGAGCTACAGAGGACCCCCATGTGGGTAGTGGACAAGTGTACCCTTCAGAAAATAGTGTATTGAGATGTACTATATTGTACTGTACTATGCTGTACTCTACAGTGCTCTACTCTAATGTATTGAACTATACTGTACTGTACTATACTGTGCTGAATCGAACTATACTCTACTCTACTGTACTGTGCCTTATTTTACTGCACTGTACTGTACAGTACTGAACTATACTCAAATTTACTGTACAGTACCTTAGTCTTTGGTTGGTCTGGGACTAGCTCTGGATCTTGTTTTTTCCCCATTTAAACTGGTATTGGTCTAGTCATGGTCTTGATGCACTGGTTCTTGGACTGGGTCTAAAGAGGTCAAGTGTTGGTCTGGGTCTCGAGTTTTCTGGTCTCTCTCTTACGCCAATCTTATACTTTTAAATATATGTGCGTAGTGGACAAGTTCACACTTCAGGACATATTGGAGAGCATTGAGATGCATAGCCAGAAGGGGGCTCCAACCCTTTAAGAGCGTCCATGTTGTTTAAGATATCAACTTAATTCATGTTACATATAAAGATCTTGGTCTATAGATGCAGTACACCACGTTTCGGGGGAAATCGGTGTAGCGGTGTCTCAAGAGATGCATGATTTACACCATTTTCAAGTGAGGTGAGGTCATTGGTCCTAGAGGAACATTTGTTCCCTGGATAGAGAGGAACCTACGTACCAAATTCCGAGACGCTAGGTAAAATGAGGAGATCAAAGACAAATGTTGTTTAAATTACCACCATTTGGCCATTTACCACCACCACCGTTCATATCACCACCATGAGTTGCACCATGTGTAACCAGATGAATTTGGCCACCAACTTACACCATCCCACCCAGTTTGGTGTCTATAGGTCTTATCACCTAAGAGCTATAGCTTTCTAATAAAAATAATAAATATAGCTGCAAGCATCCATGCCGGGGTTCAAGCTTTGGCCCCATAGTGCCACCATCAGGACAAATTGGACACATCATCTTAATATGAGCTACTTCTGTAGTCATTACCACACTTGCCAAATATCAGAACTCAAAATCGAACAGATTATGCAATATGCTTTTAATGTATGTTGGACCATTTTTTATGACGTTGACTATTTTAAACATTTTCTAGAACCGCTGGACCGATCAACACCAAAGTCGGTATATAGCATCGATAGATGCATGTCTTCTAAAAAATGTTTTCCCAAAACTCTAGCTGGAACAATATTTCCAATAAGCTTACATGAATGTTTTTCCCTGTCTAACAACACCATGTGGCCAAAGAAGTTAACTAGACTCCCACCCTTGAGTGTGTATGCCAAATTTCATCACACTGAGTCAAGCAGATGAAAGAGATTAAAATATGTGCCCATTACAGCGCCATTGTGTGGTCGATTTAAATGTGCTTGCAAATGATTCTTGACAGTGTTACAAACATGTGTATGACGTTTTGTTACAATACAAATATCTGTGTCTGTTTTATATGCATTTATGTGCCAGGTCCCGCCCACTTGAAAGTTTATTGGTGAGTAGCGGCCATGTGGTTTGAAAGTCTAAAAATGTTGTGTTGTGAGAACTTGGTCTATAGATGCCATTAATCAAGTTTTGTGCAGATCAGTAATTCGGTGCCGGAGAAGTTGCATTTTAAGTGTCTTTCACAAAAATCCAAATAGTGGAAAATCCATCATGGAGGAGAGGCACCTACAGAGCATTCGTAAAGTATTCAGACCCCTTGACTTTTCAAAACGTTGTTACCTCACAGCCTAATTCTAAAATGGATGAAAAAATAATTCTCATCAATCTACACACAATACTCCATAATGATGAAGCAAAAAAAAAAATCTCTAATTTTAGCTAATTTATAAAAAATAAAGAACCAAAATACCTTATTTACATAAGTATTCAGAAACTTTGCTATGAGACTCGAAATTGAATTCAGGTGCATCCTGTTTCATTGATCATTCTTGAGATGTTTCTACAACTTGATTGGAGTCCACCCGTGGTAAATTCAATTGATTTGACATGATTTAGAAAGGCATACACCTGTCTATATAAAGGTCCCACAGTTGACAGTGCATCTCAGACCCATGAGGTCGAAGGAATTGTCCGTAGACCTCCGAGACAGGATTGTGTCGAGGCACAGATCTGGCAAATGGTACCAAAAAATGTCTGCAGCATTAAATGTCCCCAAGAATACAGTGGCCTCCATCATTCTAAAATGGAAGAAGTTTGGAACCACCAAGACTCTTCCTAGAGCTGGCTGCCCGGCCAAACGGCACAATCGGGGGAGAAAGGCCTTGGTAAGGGAGTTGACCAAGAACCTGATGGTCACTCTGACAGAGCTCCAGAATTCCTCTGTGGACATGGGAGAACTTTCCAGAAGGACAACCATCTCTGCAGCACTCCAACAATCAGTATTTTATGGTAGATTGGCCAGACGGAAGCCACTCCTAAGTAAAAGGCACATGACAGCCTGCTTGGAGTTTGCAAAAAGGCACCTAAAAGGACTCTCAGATGATGAGAAACAATATTCTCAGGTCTGACGAAACCATGTTTTTTAGCGGCAGGGACTAGGAGACAAGTCAGGATTGATTGAAAGATGAACAGATCAAACATCTCTGGAGAGACCTGAAAATAGCTGTGCAGCTTCCCATCCAACCTAACAGAGCTTGAGAGGATCTGCAGAGAAGAATGGGAGTAAACTCCCCAAATACAGGTGTGCCAAGCTTGTAGTGTCATACCCAATAAGACTCGATGCTATAATCGCTGCCAAAGGTGCTTCAACAAAGTACTAAGTAAAGGGTCTGAATATTTATGTTTTGGCTTTGTCATTATGGGGTATTGTGTGTAGATTGATGAGGGAAAAAACGATTTAATCCATTTTAGAACAAGGCTGTAACGTAAAAACAAGTCAAGGGATCTGAATACTTTCAGAATGCACTGTAAATATACCCAGATTTTGATTTGGTGAAATGGTGAATAGACGACAAACATAAGTATATGCACATGCATTCATTGAGATGAAAATTGAACAGCAGTAACTCAGAAAACAGGGGAGATCCGGAGGACATTCTGCGATGTTCCTATTAGGTCTCTTAAGTGTTTCGTTGCGCTGTTATCCCTCTGACGTTCTGAGAATGTTCTAATAACATTGCTTGATGTATGTACCGAATTCCATGCGAGAATCTTCATTGCATACTCCTCGCGTCCTCTCTCCTCACCTCCTTCTCAAAGCCCATTGGAGGAGAAGGTCAGAGGGGAGAGACCTCGGCTTTCTCATCCAATGGGTTTTGAGAAGGAGGCCAGGAGAGAGGAAATTGGACGCGAGGAGTATGCAATTGCGATTCTCCCTCTGATTGTAGGTCACAAGGGGTGATGGGCGTGACCTTTCAAAGTTTGCATATTTAATTGCTTGTTATAGCAACACCATGTGTCCAATTGGCATGGCAATGTATTCGAGGGTGTGGCCTTTGGCCCTTTACCATCATGCAAGGTTGCACCCTCCTAGGCCTTACCGTCTCATGGGAATTTTCCTTTTTTCACAAAATCCCTGCTTGAACCCCTAATAATATTAATCATAACAATTAAAATAGGGTTCCAGTCCCTTCGGAGCTTGGACCCCTAATAATAATATTAATAATACATTTTATTTGTCAGATGCCTTTCAGGACACTCAAGGACAATACAAGTAGGCCTATATAGACTAGTTGGGGCAGATCATTTGAATTCATTACACAGTTACTCTTGGCACAATGTGTTTAAACTAAACAACCTCTTCATCAGGCAGCTTGATGTGTACATAGTTCAGTCAAGTATCTTTCTTGCGTCATACAGGCCACTTTCATGTCCTTTTTTGAGTGACAAACTAACAATTATCTAAGCAAGAAACAATCAAACCATGAATCTGGATTAATTTACTACCTCTGAGCACCTATACATAAAAATACATAAAAAATGCTAAAACGTTACCCCATGGGTCAGTCATAGTGGAAGGCACAGAGAGAGAAATATCCTCTAGGACAGTGTTCCCCAACTCCAATCTCTGGCCCCAAAAATCTACTGACTGATTAGCTAATCAGAGAGAAGAAATGGGTACAAATCAAGCTTACGGTCTCTCATCAAACAATCAACAAATAACTCAGACAAATACAGCAATCAAGATCAACATTCACAATGGAGGTTCGGGGGGGGGGAGAAACAAGCCAATCTGACCACCTTAAGTGGACTATTTCCTGATTATAGTGCTACTGTCCCACAGGGGCCGGAGAGTCCAATCATACATGTACCTGGCAACATGTGTCTTTTTTAAGGTTCTTTATACGGAGCTAACAACTTCAAGTTTAGAACGCTTACAATACAGCAAGATCACAATTGCATCATGTGCATCATCTCATATGGTTCTGGTGTTAGAGAAGTTACGTCGCACCACAGTGTTGTCAAAACCATGGCAACAAGTCCTCCTCTCCCAAAGCCCACGTTTTTATTCAACACACTACATGATATTGTGTTCGTACGACATACCAATGTTTGAAGGACATCTTGGGATTAACTGGGTACAACTAGTGTAACGTGAAAAGGTACATGAACAATGTTCATCGACTCCTGTATTAAAATATCAAAACAGATCTTTTATTTCCCCAGATGGGCATTCCATAAATGCCTGATGTTCTACAGTGAAGTCGTTAATGTCGTTAATGTGAACGCCTGGCATCTCGCGACTTTGATAAAATAACTCCTTCGACTCTCTTGTACTGTTATAAGATATGAAATGTCAGTCTGGGTGCCACACAAATGCAGCTTGCAGGCCTGATGGGGCACTGATGTTTTTTGGTATAATGGCTGCCTCATACCTAGAAGTGTGAGGATGCAAGCCAGGATGGCGATGAGGGCCCCAGTGCTGAGGCCTGCTGAGAGCATGGAGGCTTCACTCCCACATGACTGGGGAGCTCCATCGGGGTCGCAGTCGCACACCCGGATGGACAGGGTGTTGGTGCTGCTGAGGGCAGGGCTCCCGCCATCCATGATGAAGACGGGGAGGCGGTACATAGTCTGGTCGTGACGCTGGAAACCCCCTCGCATGGTCAGCACAGAAGCGGTGTTGTCTGTGAAGAGTAAGGCATAGCAGCAATACAATGATCAAATTGTGTTCAGATAGTAACACTTCGTGGATTCCAACTAATCATGATGACAGTTAGCTCTGATATAATGTTTGGATAATGGAAAATATCCATATCAGGGCTAGGAAACCACTATGGTGTTGTGGAGCTGCTCCTGCCTGGTAACTAGGCATTCAGTATGAAGGGCTCTCTTATTCGTCTAGGTTGTCTTGCTGCCAAATATGCACATTTCGTTGGCCAAATATGACTATGTGTCTGCCTTTACCTTTGTTGTCTCTCAGGGTGAAGTTGAGGTTCCCAGCAGCCTCTGCAGTCAGGGAGAAGAAGAAGCGGTGTCCACTCTGAGGTTCGTCTCTGTCAATTGCGCTGATGGTCTCAATGACCTGCAGAGGACAGAGGACCAAAGGTCACATTTAGTTCAGTTTAGTCATAGGAATTTGTCTTGATTCTAGAGTATAGTGTCCATCTTAAGACAAACTCAGTTTTTTTTTAAAATTCAAATTATTTCACCTTTATTTAACCAGGTAGGCCAGTTGAGAACAAGTTCTCATTTACAACTGTGACCTGGCCAAGATAAAGCGAAGCAGTGCGCCAAAAAAATCAACACCGAGTTACACATAAACAAACGTACAGTCAATATCAATAGAAAATTATATGTACAGTGTGTACAAATGTAGAAGATTAGGGAAGTAAGGCAATAAATAGGCCATAGAGGTGAAACAATTACATTTTAGCATTAACACTGGAGTGATAGATGTGAAGATGATGATGACCAAGTAGAAATACTGTACTGGGTTGCAAAAGAGCAAGAAGATAAATAATATGGGGATGAGGTAGTTGGGTGTGCTATTTACAGATTGGCTGTGTACAGTCGTGGCCAAACGTTTTGAGAGTGACACAAATATTAATTTTCACAAAGTCTGTTGCCTCAGTTTGTATGATGGTAATTTGCATATACCCCAGAATGTTATGAAGAGTGATCAGATGAATTGCAATTAATTGCAAAGTCCCTGTTTGCCATGCAAATTAACTGAATCCCCCAAAAACATTTCCACTGCATTTCAGCTCTGCCACAAAAGGACCAGCTGATATTATGCCAGTGATTCTCTCGTTAACACAGGTGTGAGTGCTGACGAGGACTAGGCTGGAGATCACTCTGTCATGCTGATGGAGTTCAAATAACAGACTGGAAGCTTCAAAAGGAGGGTGGTGCTTGGAATCATTGTTCTTCCTCTGTCAAACATGGTTACCTGCAAGGAAACACGTGCCGTCATCATTGATTTGCACAAAAAGGGCTTCACATGCAAGGATATTGTTGCCAGTAAGATTGCACCTAAATCAACCATTTATCGGATCATCAAGAACTTCAAGGAGAGTGGTTCAATTGTTGTGAAGAAGGCTTCAAGGTGCCCAAGAAAGTCCAACAAGCGCCAGGACCGTCTCCTAAAGTTGATTCAGCTGTGGGATCGGGGCACCACCAGTATAGAGCTTGCTCAGGAATGGCAGCAGGCAGGTGTGGGTGCATCTGCACGCAGAGTGAGGCAAAGACTTTTGGAGGATGGCCTGGTGTCAAGAAGGGCAGCAAAGAAGCCACTTCTCTCCAGGAAAAACATCAGGTACAGACTGATATTCTGCAAAAGACACAGGGATTGTATTGCTGAGGACTGGGGTAAAGTCGTGTTCTCTGATGAATCCCCTTTTCGATTGTTCGGGGCATCTGGAAAAAAGCTTGTCTGGAGAAGACAAGGTGAGCGCTACCATCAGTGCTGTGTCATGCCAATAGTAAAGCCTCCTGAGACCATTCATGTGTGGGGTTGCTTCTCAGCCAAGGGAGTGGGGTCACTCACAATTTTGCCTAAGAACACAGCCATGAATAAAGAATGGTACCAACACATCCTCCGAGAGCAACTTCTCCCAACCATCCAGGAACAGTTTGGTGACGAACAATGCCTTTTCCAGCATGATGGAGCACCTTGCCATAAGGCAAAAGTGATAACTAAGTGGCTCGGGGAACAAAACATTGATATTTTGGGTCCATGGCCAGGAAACTCCCCAGACCTTAATCCCATTGAGAACTTGTGGTCAATCCTCAAGAGGCGGGTGGACAAACAAAAACCCACAAATTCTGACAAACTCCAAGCATTGATTATGCAAGAATGGGCTGCCATCAGTCAGGATGTGGCCCACAAGTTAATTGACAGCATGCCAGGGCGGATTGCAGAGGTCTTGAAAAAGAAGGGTCAACACTGCAAATATTGACTCTTTGCATCAACTTCATGTAATTGTCAATAAAAGCCTTTGACACTTATGAAATGCTTGTAATTATACTATAGTATTCCATAGTAACATCTGACAAACATATCTAAAGACACTGAAGTAGCAAACTTTGTGGGAATTAATATTTGTGTCATTCTCAAAACTTTTGACCACGACTGTACAGGTACAGTGATCGGTAAGCTGCTCTGACAGCTGATGCTTAAAGTTAGAAAGGGAGATATAAGTCTCCAGCTTCAGTGATTTCTGCTTGAGATTTTTTGTTATTGTTTGAAAGTCCTGTTGAGACTGAGGCTGTCCTAATATGGACACCATATCGGAGCAGCACTAAGTAAAAAAAACTATCACCAAGAGATAGAGCCATATACATCACAAGCTATAAAATCTGACATGACAATATGGAAGGTCATATAGGTCATACTTTGAGAGGGAAGGCACTCGGGAGACATCGTATAGTGGAAGTGAGAAAGATTTTCTAAAAAACTGGCAAGGAAAATCAACACAATTTGGTGACCGTTCCACCACCAACACAATCCCCATTGAAGTGCCTGTAGTCAGCATTAGCCTCACACCAACCTGATAATAGACCCTTTCAACAATACTCATAATAATAATTGTGTTACATGAGTATTTATTTGCCAGGTTGATATATTTGTCACGGTTGTCGTTGGTAATGGAGGACCAAAACGCAGCAGGTATGTGTAAGCTCATCTTGACGTTTATTAACTCAGAATGAACGTACAAAAATAACAAACAAGAGAACGAATGATCAACAAACAGTCTGGCAAGGCACAAGGCTAAACACAGAACAACCTCCCACAAACACACAGACAAACACACCCAACTAATATAGGACTTCCAATCAAAGGCAACACCACACAGCTGCCTTCAATTGGAAGTCCACCCCAATTAGCTCAACATAGAAACAGACTACCTAGACTAAACATAGAATACATGAATCTCAAACAGTGCCCAAAAACCCCCGGAATACTAAATCAAATGCCCTTACTACAAAACCACCACCCTGAACCACATAAAACAAATACCCTCTGCCACGTCCTGACCAAACTACAATAACAATTAACCCTTATACTGGCCAGGACGTGACAATATTGTAAGTAGAATCTGATATATTTTGTATAATATGACACAATACATGTTGTGCGTACTGTAGCTATGTCAGCTGCAGAACAACAAATAGACTACAGAGTTCAGGATGGTGATGGAATTATACTATTATAAACCACAATTACCTTGAATTATCTCTCAAAAACATCATCATAGGGGGTCCAAATATCAGTTCCAAACCAAATGGACATGAGGAAGTGTGGGTTTAAGCCAATGAACTAATACTGCACCCACACACACACACACACACACACACACACACACACACACACACACACACACACACACATACACACACACACACACACACACACACACACACACACACACACACACACAGAAAGACACAAACACACACATTGTTTATCTAGGACAGTCTACGAAGCGTTAAAGTGGAAAAGCCATCCCCGGGCTGGCTTATGAATTATTACACACACCAAAAAAACGCACACCATTTAAAAGTGCTGTGTTTAAAAGATGATTATCAGTGGAGGCCCATCAGGTTGCGCTATAAGAAGATTCACTCGGTCCGATGCTCTGCAGTGGCCTAATCCCCCTAGCTTTGGCTGGGTTAAACACCGGCCGTACCGAGCCCTGCCCTCGTGAAGAGCCAGAGTCAGCACAAACTCAATCTGCCAGAAAATCTCCTGGAAACTGGAAATCGAACAACCTGCCAACAAGGGTAGCGTTCCAAATGGCACCCTATTCCCTATATAGTGCAAAACTTTTGACCAAAGCCCTATGGGCCCTGGTTAAAAGTAGTGCACTATATAAGGAAAAGGTTGCCATTTGGGACAGACACACAGGGAGTGAATACAGCAACAACAGTATATTTTTGGGATAAATTGACATATATCCAAAAATATGCTGCCTTGTCCGTGCGAGGCTTTAAAGTTTGAACCTACATGATTATCTGGATGGATTTAGTGTTTTATTTATTAAGGAATTACAGTTGAAGTCGGAAGTTTACATACACCTTAGTCAAATACATTTAAACTCAGTTTCACAATTCCTGACATTTAATCCTAGTAAGAATTCCCTGTTTTAGGTCAGTTAGGATCACCACTTTATTTTAAGAATGTGAAATGTATTTATTTGTATTTTATTTCACCTTTATTTAACCAGGTAGGCCAGTTGAGAACAAGTTCTCATTTACAACTGCGACCTGGCCAAGATAAAGCAAAGCAGTGCGACAAAAAAAAACAGAGTTACAAATGGGATAAACAAACGTACAGTCAATAACACAATAGAAAAATCTGTATACAGTGTGTGCAAATGAAGTAAGGAGGTAAGGCAATAAATAGACCATAGTGGCGAAATAATTACAATTACAATTTAGCACTAACACTGGAGTGATAGATGTGCAGATGACGATGTGCAAGTAGAGATAATGGGGTGCAAAAGAGCAAGAGGGTAAGTAATAATATGGGGATGAGGTAGTTGGGTGTGCTATTTACAGATTGGCTGTGTTGACAGCTGATGCTTAAAGTTAGAGAGGGCAATATAAGACTCCAGCTTCAGTGATTTTTGCAATTCGTTCCAGTCATTGGCAGCAGAGAACTGGAAGGAAAGGCAGCCAAAAGAAGTGTTGGCTTTGGGGATGACCAGTGAAATATACTTGCTGGAGCGTGTGCTACGGGTGGGTGTTGCTATGGTGACCAGTAAGCTGAGATAAGGCGGGACTTTACCTAGCAAAGACTTATAGATGCCCTGGAGCCAGTGGGTTTGGCTACAAATATGTAGTTGTGGGTCGCAGTGGTGGGTAGTATACGAGGCTTTGGTGACAAAATGGATGGTACTGTGATAGACTACATCCAGTTTTCTGAGTAGAGTGTTGGAGGTTATTTTGTAGATGACATTGCCGAAGTCAAGGATCGGTAGGATGGTCAGTTTTACGAAGGTATGTTTGGCAGCATGAGTGAAGGAGGCTTTGTTGCAAAATAGGAAGCCGATTCTAGATTTAATTTTGGATTGGAGATGCTTAATGTGAGTTTGGAAGGAGAGTTTACAGTCTAACCAAACACCTAGGTATTAGTAGTTATCCACATATTCTAAGTCAGAACTGCCCAGAGTGGTGATGTTAGTCGGCGGGCGGGTGCGGGCAGCAATCGGTTGAAGAGCATGTATTTCATTTACCAAGCATTTAAAAGCAGTTGGAGGCCACGGAAGGAGTGTTGTATGGTGTGGAAGCTCGTTTAGAGGTTTGTTAGCACAGTGTCCAAAGAAGGACCAGATGTATACAGAATGGTGTCGCCTGCGTAGAGGTGGATCAGAGAATCAGCAGCAGCAAGAGCGACATCACTGATATATTCTGAGAAAAGAGTTGAAATGTCAGAATAATAGGAGAGAGAATGATTCATTTCAGCTTTTATTTATTTCATCACTTTCCCAGTGGGTCAGAAGTTTACATACACTCAATTTGTATTTGGGAGCATTGCCTTTAAGTTGTTTATCCCATGTGTAACTCTGTGTTGTTTTTGTCGCACTGCTTTGCTTTAGATTGGCCAGGTCGCAGTTGTAAATGAGAACTTGTTCTCAACTGGCTTACCTGGTTAAATAAAGGTGAAAAAAACAGAGCTGGTGTAACTGAGTCAGGTTTGTAGGCCTCCTTGCTCGCACACACTTTTTCAGTTCTGCCCACAAATTTTATATAGGATCAGGGCTTTGTGATGGCCACTCCAATACTTTGACTTTGTTGTCCTTAAGCCATTTTTCCACAACTTTGGAAGTATGCTTGGGGTCACTGTCCATTTAAAAGACCCATTTGCAACAAAGATTTAACTTTCTGACTGATGTCTTGAGATGTTGCTTCAATATATCCACATCATTTTCCATCCTCATGATGCCATCTATTTTGTGAAGTGCACCAGTCCCTCCTGCAGCAAAGCACCCCCACAACATGATGATGCCACCCCGTGCTTCACGGTTGGGATCGTGTTCTTTGGCTTGCAAGCCTCCCCCTTTTTCCTCCAAACATAATGATGGTCATTATGGCCAAACAGTTCTATTTTTGTTTCATCAGACCAGAGGACATTTCTCCAAAAAGTACGATCTTTGAACAAGGTCCTTTGCTGTTGTTCTGGGATTGATTTGCACTTTTCGCACCCAAGTATGTTGATCTCTAGGAAGCAGAACGCGTCTCCTTCCTGAGCGGTATGACAGCTGCATGGTCCCATGGTGTTTATACTTGCGTACTAGTGTTTGTACAGATGAACGTGGTACCTTCAGGCATTTGGAAATTGCTCCCAAGGATTAACCAGACTTGTGGAGGTCTACAATTGTTTTTCTGACATCTTGGCTGATTTCTTTAGATTTCCCAATGATGTCAAGCAAAGAGGCACTGAGTTTGAAGGTAGGCCTTGAAATACATCCACTGGTACACCACCAATTGACTCAAATGATGTCAATTAGCCTATCAGAAGCTTCTAAATGACATCATTTTCTGAAATTTTCCAAGCTGTTTAAAGGCACAGTCAACTTAGTGTATGTAAACTTCTGACCCACTGGAATTGTGATACAGTGCATTTTAAGTGAAATAATCTGTCTGTAAACAATTGTTGGAAAAATGTATTGTGTCATGCACAAACTAGATGTCCTAACCGACTTGCCAAAACAATAGTTTGTTTAACAATACATTTGTGGAGTGGTTGAAAAATGAGTTTTAATGACTCCAACCTAAGTGTACGTATACTTCTGACTTCAACTGTACGTCATCCCTCTTTACTTAACATTGAGTGAATATTTGGCACTGGATTTTTGGTGATTTGAGGGTTTTTAGGATAATCAAATAAATCCTGTATATCAAATGTTTACTTGATAGAAAGATGTGTTATTTATGTCATTGTTTTATTTTCTGTTTGCTTTATTTGAGAAAAATGAACACATTTTCTGCTTTTGTCCAAATACATTATAGAGAAGTGAGATCAGCTGTGTAGCGAAGGGTAAACACGTTGTTTATTCACCTTTTTTATAGTGCGCAAGCATTTACCCATCTTTAGCGGAAAAATGCATTGAAAGTCATTTTTTTCACTGCGACCAGCGATCAGAGTATACCCACATATGTTTTTTTACCACTACATCACTGAGTGAGATGTGATATATTGTTATGATTGTTATTGCTGAGCAAGTCCCACAGGCAGCTAGATATGTGAACTGTACGGTACATTCGTAAAGTATTCAGACCCCTTGACTTTTTCCACATTTTGTTACCTTACAGCCTTATTTAAAATTGATTAAATTAATTGTTTTCCTCCTCAATCTACACACAATACCCCATAATGACAAAGTAATAACAGTTTTTTAGAAATTGTAGCAAATATAACTACCGTTCAAAAGTTTGGGGTCACTTAGACATGTCCTTGTTTTCCATGAAAACACACATGAAATGAGTTGCAAAATGAATAGGAAATATAGTCAAGACGTTGACAAGGTCATACATTTCTTTAAATTAAAATAATAATTGTGTCCTTCAAACTTTGCTTTCGTCAAAGAATCCTCCATTTGCAGAAATTACAGCCTTGCAGACCTTTGGCATTCTAGATGTCAATTTGTTGAGGTAATCTGAATAGATTTCACCCCATGCTTCCTGAAGCACCTCCAACAAGTTGGATTGGCTTGATGGGCACTTCTTACGTACCATACGGTCAAGCAGCTCCCACAACAGCTCAATAGACAGAATACCAGCTGATTGCTTCTTTCCTAAATAGTTATTGCATAGTTTGGAGCTGTGCTTTGGGTCATTGTCCTGTTGTTGGAGGAAATTGGCTCCAATTAAGCGCCATCCACAGGGTATGGCATGGCATTGCAAAATTGAGTGATAGCCTTCCTTCTTCTGGATCCCTTTTACCCTGTACAAATCTACCACTTTACCACCACCAAAGCACCCCCAGACTATCACATTGCCTCCACCATGCTTGACAGATGGTGTCAAGCACTCCTCCAGCATCTTTACATTTTTTCTGTCTCACAAATGTTCTTCTTTGTGATCCGAACACCTCAAACGTTGTCTGTCCATAACACTTTTTCCAATCCACTGTCTGTGTTCTTTTGCTCATCTTAATATTTTCTTTTTATTGGCCAGTCTGAGATATGGCTTTTACTTCGCAACTCTGCCTAATAATCTATTTTACAAGAGAGAACTGGCCAAAATAGCACAAACACAAAGCACTACAGTTTACTGATATAAATGTACAAAATGAACAGCAAGATCGTTTGGGAAAGTGTGGTGTAACTAGGGGTCAAAACTTTGACAGTACCCCACTTCATTTTCCATCATGGTGTTTAATCTAGCTTTAAACTAATTTAAAGGGATGAGCTCCTGTAATTTCAGGACCTTTCGACGCTCGTTCCAATCAGAAGGGGCAGAGAACTTGAAAGCGTTTTTCCTAGCTCTGTACGGGCCATAGGCATATATTATATTCTTCACCCTTTCAAGCTCATGCAATTTACCCAAAAAGGGCCCTTGACTGAAAAGATGTCCCATGGTTACTGTTATTATAAGTACAGTGCCTTCAGAAAGTGTTCATACCACTTCATACATTATATTCCACATTTTGTTGTGTTACAGCATGAATTCAAAATGTGTTAAATATATTTTTTTCTCTAACCCATCTACACACAATACCCCATAATGACAAAGGGAAAAAAATAATTTTTTACAAAATGTTTTCTAATTTATTGAAAATTAAATACAGATATATCTCATCTCATTTACATACGTATTCACACCGTTGAGTCAATACATTGTTACAATACGTTAGAATCACCTTTAGCAACGATTAAAGCTGTGAGTCTTTAAGACAGCCCATGTACTCCCCATTCACAAAGGTGGTGACCCTTGTGACCTAAATAATTATCAGCCTATTTCTAAAATATCTTGACTTGCTAAAATATTAGAATTCTAGATGAATTCTCAGCTAACACCTTTCTTATCTTTGAAAGGAATTCTAAACGTACAGTACCAGCCAACATTTCGGGACACATCTACTCATTTCAGTGATTTTCTTTATTTTTACAATTTTCTACCTTGTAGTGAAGACATCGAAACTATGAAATAACACATATGGAATCATGTAGTAACCAAAAAAGCGTTAAACAAATCAAAATATATTTTATATTTGCAATTCTTCAAAAAGCCACCATTTGCCTTGATGACAACTTTGCACACTCTTGGAATTCTCTCAACCAGCTTCATGAAGGACTCACCTGGAATGCATTTCAATTAACAGGTATGCCTTGTTAAATGTTCATTTGTGGAATTTCTTTCCTTAATGCGTTTCAGCCAATCAGTTGTGTTGTGACATGGTAGGGGTGGAATACAGAAGATATTTGTTCTGGATCGTCAACTGACTTACTTAGTTCCGGGTTGCTGATAGACTCCTTTGGTTCCGGGTCATAGGCAGACTAATCCGGTTCCGGGTCACATGCAGACTCACCCGGTTCCGGGTCACAGGCAGACTCACCCGGTTCCGGGTCGCAGGCCGACCCCCTCGGTTCCGGGTCACAGGCAGACCCCTTCGGTTCCGGACTAGACACTGCTGCCGGATACTCTGGACCGCACACTGGTGCCGGATACTCTGGACTGCACACTGGTGCCAGATACTCTGGACCGCACACTGGTGCCGGATACTCTGGACCGCACACTGTTGCCGGATACTCTGGACCGCACACTGTTGCCGGATACTCTGGACCGCACACTGTTGCCGGATACTCTGGACCGCACACTAATGCCGGATACTCTGGACTGCACACTATTGCCGAACTCTCGAGGCTGGGCTGACGCACTGGAAGCCTGATGCGTGGTGCTGGTACTGGAGGTATCAGCCTGGGGACACGCACCTCCGAGCTAGTGCGGGGAGCGGGAACAGGCCGAGTCGGACTGGGCTGACGCACTGGAAGCCTGGTGCGTGGTGCTGGTACTGGACGTGCCAGACTGGGGTTTCGCACTTCCGGGTCCGCACGAGAGACAGGAACTGGAAACACCAGGCCATGGAGGCGCACAGGCGGTCTTGATCTCACCTCCTGCACAACCCGTCCTGGCTGGATGGAACTAGTAGCCCTGTACGAGCGGGGTGCTAGTACAGAGCGAACTGGGCTGTGCAGGGCCTGATGGTTGCCGTGCGTAGAGCGGGCGTAGGGTAGCCTGGTCCTAGGAGGCGCACCGGTGACCAGACGCGCTGCGCAGGCATCCTCCTACCAGGCTGGATGCCCACTCTAGCACGGCATCTGCGAGGGGCTGGAATAACTCGCACTGGACTGTGCGTGCGTATGGGCGAGATTGTGCGCACTTCAGCAAAACACGGCGCCCTCCACTCCATACGGTCCTCCATATAAACACGGGTAGCTGGCTTATGGCTCATCCTTGGCCCAGCCAAACTACCCGTGTGCCCACCCCAAAAAATTATTGGGGGTGCCTCTCGTGCTTCTCCCTCAGCGCGTACAAGGCCTCGTACCTCCGCCTCTCCACCTTGGCTGCCTCGATTTCCTTCCGTGGGTGACGGTATTCCCCAGCCTGGTGCCAAGGTCCATCCCCGTCCAGAATTTCCTCCCAGGTCCATTTCTCCCGCCAGTCCATATTGAATTCCCCTTTCTCCTCAAAGTCCACCTGTTGCTCCTTCCTCCGCTGCTTGGTCCGTTTGTGGTGGGAGATTCTGTAACGGTTGTCGTCGGGAATGGAGGACCAAAACACAGCTGGAATGTGGATGCTCATCTTGATATTTATTTTAAACCAAGAAAACACCAAAATAACAAAATGAAGAACGAACGATCAACAAAACAGTCTTGTCATGCACACTCAGCAAAACAAGAAACAATCTCCCACAAACACTAAACCAAACATTTACCCATATATAGGACTCTCAATCAGAGGCAACGAGAAAGCACCTGCCTCCAATTGAGAGTCCAACCCCCCATTAACCTACACATAGAAATACACCAACCCAGAAAGAACATAGAAGTACAAAACATAAACCAAAACCCGGAAATAATAAATCAAACGCCCTACTAAATAAACCACCACCCCGAACCACATAAACCAAATACCCTCTGCCATGTCCTGACCAAACTACAATAACAAATAACCCTTATACTGGTCAGGACGTGACACCTGGGACTAATTCAGGGCTCATCTGTAAAAGAGTCCTTGGTCTCAGTATGACTCCCTGATAAAATAAAGGATAATTAAAAACATTTTTTAAAAAAAAGAGCTTTGCACACCTGGATTGCATAATATTTGCACATTATTCTTTTTTCAAATTAATCAAGCTCTGTCTAGTTGGTTGTTGATCATTGCCAGACAGCCATTTTCAAGTCTTGCCGCTGATTTAAGTCAAAACTATTACTAGGTCACTCAAGAACATTCAATGTCATCTTCGTAAGCAACTCCAGTGTATATTTGGCCTTGTGTTTTAGGTTATTGTCCTGCTGAAAGGTGAATTTGTCTCCCAATGTCTGTTGGAAACCAGACTGAACCAGGATTTCCTCTAGGATTTTGCCTGCGCTTAGCTCTATTCTTTTTATCCAAAATAAAACTCCCTAGTCCTTGCCGATGACAAGCATACCCATAACATGATTCAGATACCACCATGATTGAAAATATTAAGAATGGTACTCAGTGACGTGTGGTGTTGGATTTTCCCCAAAAGCTTTGTATTTGGGACCTAAAGTTCCTTTTTTTCCCACAATTGCATGTTTTGGAATATTTTTATTCTGTACAAGTTCCTTCTTTTCACTCTGTCATTTAGGTTAATATTGGGGAGTAACTACAATGTTGTTGATCCATCCTCAGTTTTCTTCTATCACAGCCAATAAACTGTTTTAAAGTCACTTTTGGCCTCATGGTGAAATCCCTGGGATATTCAATGTCTGCTTTTGAATGTTTAACCAATCTATCAATAGGTGCCCTTCTTTGCGAGGCATTGGAAAACCTCCCTGGTCTTTGTGGTTGAATCTGTGTTTCAAATTCAGTGCTCGACTGAGGGAACTTACAGATAATTGAATGTGTGGGGTACAGAGATGGGGGTAGTCATTGAAAAGTCATGTTAAACACGACTTGTATTGCTAATTTTCACTCCTGAACTTGTTCTGGCTTGCCATAAAAAAGGGTTTGAATACTTATTGAATCAAGACATTTCAGCTTAAATTTGCAAAAAAATATATAATAATAATACATTTGGACTTTTTGTGTGTATTGTGAGTAGACCAGTGACACAATATCTCAATTTAGTCTATTTTAAATTCAGTCTGTAACACAACAAAATGTGGAAAAAGTAAAGGGGTGTGAATACTTTGCAGTGTATATTTTAGGTGTATTATTATACAGTATCAGTTATCTGTGATAACAGATGTAAAGAAGGTGTAGGCTGCCTTTTTTCACCTGCCTTTTATTTTACTATTGTTATATCCTTCGCTCCATGGAAGCACCCCTGGAGAACATAGTTACCTAGAAATGCTACAAATATACAAAAGCTTGGGAAGAGACGACACTTCAGACTCATCAAGCTACTCAAGCTTGTTTGCCAGCCAGTGGCTATAAAAAGCCTATAACAGTCATTTAGGAAGGCAGCAGGCATATAGAAAAGAATGCATTCAAATAATAACTCTGACAAGTGCTGGACCGACGTATAAAAATGCTGCTCTATATCGAATTTAGCCTCAATTCTTCTTCATCGTCTGCCATAACAGCACAGGCCTTTGTGCAAAACCAATGGCAGTTAAAACCAGCTCTGGATGGCACATCATAAACAATAATGGAATGACAGTTGGGAAAGAATCAAAATGGCCGAATCAAGGGCACTAAACAATAGCTCAGGTACCCTGAGATTGAAAACAGAAGGCAAGCAAAAGCTACATGAATAACCCCATAACAGGTGTGGGTTGCTGATGGGATTTGGGGACTGACGCTTACACACCTGCCATCTGTTTTGCATCTGTTTTGCATTGCAACGGCTGAAGCGGCAACCTTTTTGGGGTTTTGGAAATGAATATATTTGGCTTGTTCATTACTGCTTTCCTTTTGTAAGCAAAACTCCAGGGATGAGGATGGGTCGTGTAAGGATAATGCAATTAACAATGAACAACAAGGAATTGTTATTGGTAATCCCTTAGATTTACTCTTAATCAAAAGGCATTTATACATTAATGAGAACTTAATAAACATGACGGTGAGGCAAGATGTTATTGAAGCTTTGAAATGCCCCAACATCATTGAACATTTCAATTATTTCTGTCTAATTTAACCCTATCAGTCCCGAGACCCCAGAAAAAAATCAGCTTTTCATTTATCTGACTTTCATTTACAGTGCATCAAAATCAAATCAAATACAGCTCTGTCAGAGTAACCATCGGGTTCTTAGTCACCTCCCTGACCAAGGCCAATGTGTTTTTGGGGACCTTCAATGCTGCAGAATGTTTTGGTACCCTTCCCCAGATCTGTGCCATAACACAACCCTGTCTCGGAGCTCTACGGACAATTCCTTCAACCGTATGGTTTGGTTTTTGCTCTGACATACACTGTCAACTGTGGGCATTTATATAGACAGGTGTGTGCCTTTCCAAATCATGTCCAATCAATTTAATTTACCACAATGAAGTTGTCGAAACATCTCAAGGATGATCAATGGAAACAGGATGCACCTAATCTCAATTTCGAGTCTCATAAAAAAGGGTCTGAATACTTAAGTAAATAAGGTTTTTCAATTATTATTTTTTTAACAACAACATTTAAAAAAATGTTTTATTAAGTTTTATTTTAGTCATTTTGGGGTATTGTGCGTAGATGCAGTTTTTTGTTGTTGTATTTAATCAATTTTAGAATAAGGCTGTAATGTAACAAAACGTGGAAAAAGTCAAGGGGTCTGAATACTTTCCGAATGCACTGTATGTCCAGCCCTTATATTTAGCCTCACAATTAAGTGTTTTACCATTTTCTTTTCAGGTCATCCAGGGCTACAAGTAGAACATAAAATATGTTTACATAAACAGTTGCATTCTCGAGTGTTGTTGACAAATGCAAAAAACTGATAAAAATGAATTCATGTAAATACTGTACCGAAATAGTTTGCTCACTGGCCAATTAATATCCAACTAGTCTATGACAACTGCGTGGAGTTTGAAGTTTGTGACAGCAACTATGTCAGCTTATTACAGTATTATAGACACTATGTCCTGGATTTCCTTAGATCTATGTAGAAGAACCTCTTACCTTCTAAGGACACGTGTAGCTTGTGAGCGTCATAAAGGAAATGTTATATGTGCGTGTTCGTGAGAATCTCAGCTTTTCATAGATAGCTTTTAATAGTCTGTAGCTCAAACCATTCGGATTCTACAGACGTTAAACTTTATTATTGTACACAGAGTGAGTCCATGCAACGTATTCTGTGAAATGTGAAGCATATTTTTACTCCTGAACTTATTTAGGGTTGCTATAATAAAAGGTTTGAATACTTATTGACTCAAGACATTTCAGCTTTTCATTTTTATTAATTTGTAAATATTTCTAAAAACATAATTCCACTATGACATTATCGGGTATTGTGTGTAGATCAGTGACAGGAAATCTTAATGTAATCAATTTTAAATTCAGACTGTAACACAACAGAGTGTGGAAAAAGTCAAGGGGTGTGAATACTTTCTGAAAGCACTGTAAACTATCCGAACTAGCCATGAAAATATTTACATAAAATCTGTGATTTGGCACACTTTTTGACTAACACTTAAAAGCATGCATATTTGGGCCCTTTTATTGCATTCTACAGCCCCCCTTAAACATTTACGCCATCATTGGGCTTCATGTACCTATTATTTCCGGAGATATGGCCATGCGATCCAATATGGCCCCATAAAGCTCCAATATGGCCCCATGATATGATCAGCCTGAGGGAATTGGAATTTGTGGAATTGTTTGGGATCATTTTGAATTGGGAATTGAATAATCGGAATTGACCTAACATTGGAATTAAGAGGAATTTAATTATCTCTTAAGACTGAACAGAAATGTGAATTTAATTACATGGAATTTACAGGGAGAGGGAATTGAATTTGAATAGAATTTGTGGAATTAACCCCAACCCAGCTAGCTAGCTAAGTTCTATCTCTGTGTTTGTTGATGAAGCTAGCTAGCTAGCTAGCTTCGGTGCCGTTTTTTCAACTTTCTCAATATCTATTACCAGAGTGTGCGTCATGTTACAAAACAGGTTCCAGCAGGACACAAGATGCTCGCCAATGGGTTTAGAATTTTGGAATATTTACAAGTGGCAGTTGGGATGCAAGTGCGCATCGTATCAATTCTCATTTTGCCCAAAACAGTAGCAGACTCGAGTGATCAATATCAAACACATCAGTGCCCACTCCATAAAGGGCTTAGGGGCCAAGTGCTCTTTCAACATAACATTGGCAACGTGTTGTCTTATGTAAACAAGTCCATGTCCAAGGTGCTGCATAATGGAAATGTCTGTCTCACTGTCTGGAGGTTGTGTCCTTTGATTGGATAGAGCGCAACCAGCACAGCTGTTTCTTCGTGCATGATAATTCGCCTTAGGCATTACAATCCTGTATTTGTGGGCAAGTGGGCATGACTGTTATCCAAACCCAACCTTCATGTAAGTTGTGATGACATCAGCTACATACATCTCACAAAACTTAGTTTTGTAATATAGCGACTTTTAGACAACAATGATCCTACTTATTATTTTTAGTTACTTTTGGCACTGGAATAAAAGTTTGACTAATATCAATGCCTATAGGCCGTTTTCAAGCAGAGAAGTTAATTTTTTTGCGTTCAGTTGCCTTTTAAGTTCATAATGAGTGGTAAACATAAATGCAGGGTTATTTCGAAAGAGACTGGAACTAGCCCTGAAATGACAGGAAAAGTCGATCAAGGTGAAAGAATAACAAGAATTTATGTGATTGATTTTCCTAAACAAAAACGTGTCTTTAGCACTGAATGATTTACTTTAAAGCCACATTTCCTTTCACAATGACTTTTAAAATTCAAATAACAATGGTAACTATTTATACTTAACGGTTATTAAGTCATAACAGGTATGAAAGGTGATTAAAGTGTACATTTTCTTTTGTGAAATAAGCCACATTGATATTTATTTAAAAAACAGATTCCATAAAATGGAATAAAAAGAAATGTGCACACTGGTAGGCCTATATGCTCCCAAGTGTTTTAAAATGACATTTTTAGGATAGCGTTTCATCAGTTGGGGTATGTACTTAATAAAACTACAGTAAGCACTTGGGAGCATGTACCCGTGTGCAGATGTATTTTTGTTCTTGGATATAGTACTTTCTCTTTTCTTCTTAAAAAGTAAAAAGTGTGACAACCAGCCCGTCTCCCCTACTGCTGACGTTGCAATCTGTCATGATCATTTGCACCAGAAGTTCATCTGTGAAGCCAAAAGGACATTCTACTCCACACGGATTTCCCACTTAAAAAGAGAAAACCCAAGGTCCTGGCACAGGGAGGTACAATGCATGGCCAGAATGAGAAAAGCACCACTCAAAGTAAGCATTCCTGGTTGGGATCAGAACGACAACAAGGCAATTGCAAATTTTTCTTACAGGTTAGTCAACAAACTAGTCCTCTGCCTGCCCCGCAGCCACTCCCAGACGTCAATGTGTGGGACGTATATGACAAGCTGAGAACAGTTGGGGCTAGGGGGCAGTATTGAGAATTTTGAAAAAAATATGTGCCCATTTTTAACTGCCTCCTACACCAACTCAGAAGCTAGAATATGCATATTATTGTTCAGGTTTGGATAGAAAACACTCTGAATTTTCTAAAACTGTTTGAATGGTGTCTGTAAGTATAACAGAACTCATATGGCAGTCAAAACCCTGAGACAAATTCTGACAGGAAGTGGATACCTGATGTGTTGAATTACCTTTAAGCCTATGCCATTGAAACACACAGGGGCTTATTAATCGTTGAGCACTTCCTATGGCTTCCACTAGATGTCATCAGTCTTTACAAAGTGGTTTGAGTCTTATACTGTGAGATCTGACCGAACAAGAGCCTTGGAACGGTGGTGGCCGATAAGACTCTGGCGCGCGAGTTCATGTTGGGTACTCTCGTTCCAATACGTTTTAAAAGAGAATGCAATTGTCCGCCTTGAATATTATTCATGTTCTGGTTGAAAAAGGCACTAATGATTTATGCTATACAATGTTTGAAATGTTTGAACAAACGTAAATATTTTTTTCCCCCTCTTTCATGAAGACAAGTCCGGCGTGCGTAGATCATGTGCTAACAACACGGAGCTTTTTGGACATAAATTATGAGCTTTTTCGAACAAAACTACATTTGTTATGGACCTGGGATTCCTGGAAGTGACATTTGATGAAGAGAATCAAAGGTAATGGATTATTTACATAGTATTTTCGATTTTAGATCTCTCCAACATGGCGGTTAGTCTGTATCGCAAAGCGTATTGTTCTGGGCGCAGTGCTCAGATTATTGCAAAGTGTGATTTCCCAGTAAGGTTATTTTTAAATCTGGCAATCCGGTTGCGTTCAAGAGATGTAAATCTATAATTCTTTGAATGACAATATAATATTTTACCAATGTTTTCGAATAGTAATTATTTAATTTGTTGTGCTGATTTGACTGGCGGTATTGGAGGGAAAAGATTTCCTCAACATCAACGCCATAGTAAAACGCTGTTTTTGGATATAAATATGAACTTGATAGAACAAAAAATGCATGTATTGTCTAACATAATGTCCTAGGAGTGTCATCTGATGGAGATTGTCAAAGGTTAGTGCATAATTTTAGCTGGTTTTCTGCTTTTGGTGACGCGTGTCTTTGCATTGACAAAACATTACACACAGCTATTTTCAATGTACTGTCCTAACATAATCTAACTTTATGCTTTCACCGTAAAGCCTTTTTGAAATCGGACAACGTGGTTAGATTAAGGAGATGTTTATCTTTCAAAGGGTGTAAGATAGTTGTATGTTTGAGAAATTTGAATTATGACATTTAATTGTTTTCAAATTTGGCGCTCTTGATATTTCACCTGTTGTTGATAGGGTGTACCAGCCCATAGAGGTTAAAAGCTACAAGCCCTGATGGCTTGCCAAATAATGTTTTATGTGAATTTGCTTGTGAACAAAGCCAACCAATATGAAACATTCTCAATTCCTGATTCAAGGAAGGAAAATATACCTCACAGTGAAAAGAGGTCATGATAGTACCCATTGCTAAATCCTACAAACCACTGATCAGCTGCGACCTATAGGTAGCTACCAAAATAAAGAAAACAACAACATAAAGTGTCTTAAAGGTCCAATGTAGCTGTTTTTATCTCCATATTAAATCATTTGAAACAATTATTAAGTACCTTACTATGATTGTCTTCAATCTAAATGGTCAAACACATAAACAGCATCTTAGCAAAGAGCAATTTCTCAAGCAAAAATTTTGCTAGGACTCTGGGAGTGGTCTGTGTGGGGAGGGGAAAACTGAACACTAGCTGTTATTGGCAGAGAGGTTTGGAACTCTCATTAATAACTACACTGAACAAAAATATAAACACAACATGTAAAGTGATGGTCCCACGTTTCATGAGCTGAAATAAAATATCTCAGAAATGTTCCATACGCACAAAAAGCGTATTTCTCTAAAATGTTGTGCATAACTTTGTTTGCATCCCTGTTAGTGAGCATTTCTCCTTTGCCAAGATACAGGTGCCACTTGTGTTGGGGGCAATAAAAGGCCACTAGAATGTGCAGTTTTGTCACACAACACAATGCCACAGATGTCTCAAGTTTTGAGGGAGCGTGCAATTGGCATGCTATGGCATGCTATGGTATTATTCCAACCTCATATATATAAAACACAGGAATATCATGTTTTTTACTGCACTGGACCATTAATATCTAAGGAAGTCTCAAGGTTTTCTCACCTGAGGTAGAGTATCTCATGATAAGCTGTAGACCACCCTATCTACCTAGAGAGTTTTCATCTGTATTTTTCATAGCTGTCTACAAACCACCACAGACCGATTCTGTCACTAAGACCGCACTCAATGAGCTGTATTCTGCCATAAGCAAACAGGAAAATGCTCATCCAGAGGTGAGCTCATCCAGAGGTGCTCATCCTAGTGACCGGGGACTTTAAAGCAGGGAAACTTAAATCAGTTTTACCTCATTTCTACCAGCATGTTAAATGTGCAACCAGAGAAAAAAAAACTTTACTCCATCTTTACTCCATACACAGAGACACATACAAAGCTCTCCCTCACCCTCCATTTGGCAAATGTGATCATAATTATATCCTCCTGATTCCTGCTTACAAGCAAAAATTAAAGCAGGAAGCACCAGTGACTAGGTCAATAAAAAAGTGGTTAGATGAAGCAGATGCTAAGCTACAGGACTGTTTTGCTAGCACAGACTGGAGAATGTTCCGGGATTCTTCCAATGGCATTGAAGAGTTCACTATCAGTCACTTGCTTCATTAATAAGTGCATCGATGACGTCGTCCCCACAGTGACTGTACGTACATACCCCAACCAGAAGCCATGGATTGCAGGCAACATCCGCACTGAGCTAAAGGGTAGAGCTGCCGCTTTCAAATTGTGGGACTCTAACCCGGAAACTTATAAGAAATCCCGCTATGCCCTACGATGAACCATCAAACAGGCAAAGGGTCAATGCAGGACTAAGGACTAATCGTACTACAGGACTAAGGACTAATCGTACTACACCGGCTCCGACGCTCGTCGGATGTGGCAGGGCTTGCAAACTACTACAGACTACAAAGGGAAATAACACTGAAACATGCATGAGAGCACCAGCTGTTCACACGACTGTGTGATCATGCACTCCGCAGCCGATGTGAGTAAGACCTTTAACCTCTACGGGCTAGGGGGCAGCATTGAGAATTTTGGAAAAAATGTGTTCCCATTTTTAACTGCCTCCTACACCAACTCAGAAGCTAGAATATGCATATTATTGTTCAGGTTTGGATAGAAAACACTCTGAATTTTCTAAAACTGTTTGAATGGTGTCTGTGAGTATAACAGAACTCCTATGGCAGGCAAAAACCTGACAAGGTTTCAAGCAGGAAGTACCC
Organism: Salmo trutta; assembly: GCF_901001165.1. NCBI lineage: Eukaryota > Metazoa > Chordata > Actinopteri > Salmoniformes > Salmonidae > Salmo > Salmo trutta. The sequence goes on from NC_042977.1 coordinate 6,723,793, forward strand.
TGTCTGACAAGGAGTCGTGCGTCTTGCATCTTTTTATTGAAAAGTAAGGATCTTAGCTGTAACGTGACAATTCCCAGGGCTCCAATAGGCTCTCAGAGCCCGGGAAATAACTGAAGGTTTACGAGGGAGCCTCAGGCTGAAACACATTATCACCTTTTGTAAGTGTCGACTCAGAGGACCTTTGAATGAGGCGCGTGCACGAGTCGCTCCTGAGGAGAAATTTTATTCGGCTGTTTAGGCTCAATGCATACTCCCGGTCGGAATATTATCACTTATCTACGAGATAAATGGCATAAAAAATAGCTAGCCCTGTAATGCCGGGCTATGTACTTAGATTATTGCAAAATGTGCTTCATCCGAAAAGCTATTTTAAAATCGGACATATCGAGTGCATAGAGGAGTAATGTATCTATAATTCTTAAAATAATTGTTATGCTTTTTGTGAACGTTTATCGTGAGTAATTTAGCAAACTGTTAGTAAATTCCCCGGAAGTTTGCGGGGGTTATGCTTTTTCTGAACGTCACATGCTAATGTAAAAAGCTGGTTTTTGATATAAATATGAACTTGATTGAACAGACATGCATGTATTGTATAACACAATGTCCTAGGTGTGTCATCTGATGAAGATCATCAAAGGTTAGTGCTGCATTTAGCTGTGGTTTGGGTTTATGTGACATGATATGCTAGCTTGAAAAATGGGTGTCTGATTTTTTCTGGCTGGGCACTCTGCTGACATAATCTAATGTTTTGCTTTCGTTGTAAAGCCTTTTTGAAATCGGACAGTGGGGTTAGATTAACGAGATTCTTGTCTTTAAATAGCTGTAAAATAGTCATATGTTTGAGAAATTGAAGTAATAGTATTTCTAACGATTCAAAAATCGCGCCACTGGATTTCAGTGGCTGTTACGTAGGTGGGACGATTTCGTCCCACATACCCTAGAGAGGTTAAACAGGTCAACATTCACAAGGCCGGAGGGCCAGACGAATTACCAGGACGTGTACTCCGAACATGCCCTGACAAACTGTCAAGTGTCTTCACTGACATTTTCAACCTCTCCCTGTCTGAGTCTGTAATGCCAACATGTTTCAAGTAGACCACCATAGTCCCTGTGCCCAAGAACACTAAAGTAACCTGCCTAAATGACTACCGACTCGTAGCACTCACGTCTGTAGCATGAAGTGCTTTGAAAGGCTGGTCATGGCTCACATCAACACCATTATACCAGAAACCCTAGACCCACTCCAATTTGCATACCGCCCCAACAGATCTACAGATGATGCAATCTCTATTGGACTCCACACTGCCCTTTCACACCTGGACAAAAGGAACACATATGTGAGAATGCGATTCATTGATTATAGCTCAGCGTTCAACACCATAGTGCCCTCAAAGTGCACCACTAAGTTAAGGACACTGGGACTAAACACCTCCTTCTGCAACTGGATCCTGGACTTACTGACGGGCCACCCCTTGGTGGTAAGGGTAGGTAACAACACATGTGCTATGCTGATCCTCAACACAGGGGCCCCTCAAAGGGTGTGTGCTCAGTCCCCTCCTGTAATCCCTGTTCACTCATGACAGCATGGCCAGCCACAACTCCAACACCATTATTAAGTTTGCCGATGACACAACAGTGGTAGGCTTGATCACCAACAATGATGAGACAGCATATAGGGAGGAGGTCAGAGTCAACAACCTCTCCCTCAACTTGATCAAGACTAAAGATATAATTGTGGACTACAGGAAAAGGAGGACCGAGCACGCCCCCATTCTCATCGACGGGGCTGTAGTGGAGCTGTTGGAGAACATCAAGTGTCCACATCACCAACAAACTAACATGGTCCAAGCACACCAAGACAGTCGTGAAGAGGGCACGACAAACCTATTCACCTTCAGGAGAATAGGTTCTACAGCTGCACAGCTGCACCAGAATAGGTTCTACAGCTGCACCATTGAGATCATCCTGACTGGTTGCATCACTGCCTGGTATGGCAACTGCTCGGCCTTCGACCGCAAGGCACTACAGAGGGTAGTGTATATAGCCTCGCTATTGTTATTTTACCACTGCTCTTTAATTGATTTTTTGTACTTTTTTTGTATTTTCTTAAACCTGCATTGTTGGTTAAGGGCTTGTAAGTAAGCATTTCACTGTAAGTTATTCGGCGCATGTGACAAATAACTTTTGATTTGATTTGATTCTACCTGTTGACCCAGCAAGCCATATGACCAACCAAGGGCGCCAACCTGTGGTACGATTCCCAGAATCCATTCACTACGTGCGTACGCAAGTGTGTCCCGCCTAGGGACAGGCCAATTGGTCCCAGCTATGGACTATTTATTGGCCCGGCAGCTGGGCCTTACTAGCCTCTTAGAATCAGGTGCACTAGATTAGGGTTGGAGAGCCCTGAATAAAAGTGATAGCAAAGGAATGTTAGTGGTTAGTTTGTTTCAGGATATTTTGTATAATGTCCAGTGCACTTTATTTTACCTGTAGAAGACCACAACATAAAATGAATTATTTCAGTTTTTTACCTTAAAATTCCACTCAAGGCAGATGGCTGTAATGAGGCCTCACTGTTACCTTACATCTTGTGCTCATCTGTCATGAGGGTGATTTGGAGACAAACCTTTCACTGTTAAACCATTCTTTACATGATAATGACAAAGCTGCTTTGGACTTGTTGAATGGATAGCATGTGCCTTCATCAGTGTGGAAATGTTTTTCAGTCCTTTCTACCCTGCTCATTGTAATGTGTTGCATAATAAATGTTTTGCTTGACATTTCTTCCTGCAGACTTTTGAATGGTAGCAATCAGTGGAAAAAGTACTCAATTGTCATTTTTAAAAATTTAATTTTACCTTTATTTAACTAGGCAAGTCAGTTAAGAACAAATTCTCATTTTCATACTTAAGTAAAAGTAGATACCTTAATGGAAAATGACTCAAGTAAAAGTAAAAGTCAACCAGTAAAATACTACTTGAGTAAAAGTCTAAAAGTATTTGGTTTTAAATATACTTAAGTATCAAAAGTAAATGGAATTGCACAAATGTACTTAAGTATCAAATGTCAATTTAAAAGTATAAACCATTTCAAATTCCTTATATTAAGCAAACCAGACGGCACAATTACATTTTTAATTTTTATTGACGGATATCCAGGGGCACACTCCAACACGCAGACATAATTTACAAACAAAGCATTTGTGTTTAGTGAGTCCGCCAGATCAGGTGCAGTAGGGATGATCTCTTGTTAAGTGTGTGAATTCGACCATTTTCCTGTCAAAATGTAACGAGTACTTGTGGGTATCAGGGAAAATGTAAGGAGTAAAAAGTACATTATTTTCTTTAGGAATGTAATGAAGTAAAAGTAATAGTTGGCAAAAATATAAATAGTCAAGTAAAGTACAGATAGCCCAAAAACTACCTAAGTAGTTATTTAAAAATAGTTTTACTTAAGTACTTTACACCACTGCTTTTAGCTTAACACTGACCTAGACTAAATGCTGTATTCCAGAAGTGTTAAATACAAGCCATCAGTGAACACAATAACAGTTTACATTTAACAGTGACCTAATGTAAAAATGTAATTCTGATGTCGAATTCTAATGTCTTAAATACAACACCAGGTCAGTGTTAAATGTACACTGTTATTGTGTTCACTGATGGCTTGTATTTAACATTTCTTGATACAGCACTTGCTCTATGTCAGTGTTAAGGTAAAAGTTTTCACTGATTGCTACCATTCAAAAGTACGTAGACAGCAATTTCTATGCTTTATTACGGATGATAGGTTCAGTTTACATCACTGCTTTCTGTATCAGAAAGTAGGCTGGCACTCTCTGAAGTCTTCGTAGATCGATGCATTGCACTCTTTTGTTTATAAAGCCCTCATGCATAAACGTCCGCCGTAGCTTACTTCCTTGTTAACTTACAGAAGTACGAGATACCAGACCCGGTTTCAGGGATGGCTAACTCCGGAGATCCCTTCGATCTCCACTGAGTTAGGTTTTTTTGCACCTTACTTGTGGAATGATCTCCAAGGCCCTCTAAAGTTGGATGAATTGGTGCCTCAAGGGTAAGATGACATACAGTTGGTAGCGTTAGAGCTCCCTTTGTCACAGACATCTGACAAGAGTCATAAGGGAGATAGAGAAAAATATATACAGTGATTTTCATATTACAGCAAAAGGAACAAAGAGTCACTTCAGCCCAACAGGCATTTCAAGATGTGTAAAGTAATTTGGCTAGAAAGTCCCCCTTTGAAAAATCCTGCCGACAAGAACTCGGCTGGGCCAAAAAAACACGGAGAGTTTCTCCCACAGGGGAATTTCAGCTACACCTTTCAAAGACAGAGATGTAGCGCTTGTTGAGATGAGCCGTGCATCACTAGCACCTCGACACTTTGGGAATAAGGTGTCCATATTAGGACAGGCCCAGTCTTAGCAGGAGTTGAGACGAGACAACTCCTGCTGAGACTGAGGCTGTCCTAATGGGGACACTGTAAGCAGTAGCAGTGCGTGGGTAAAATAAATGAGGAAGCCAAGCCAGTAAAAAAGGCATGTTACAAACTATGTTGTGAAATTTGCATTGTTTGCTCTATAACACATCCGTTCATATGCCACCGTGATATACAATAAGGCTGTGACAAAAAAAAAAAAACAGTCACACAGTGGCGGAATAAACTCAACTACACATTCGTTTGTTTCATCAGAAAAACGGAGAGCTAAAAAAATTCTGTGAAATCCACAAAGCAAGTATTGCATGTAACAAACAGTTATATGACCTGCAGCATGGTCAAGCAAGATAATATTTTGACAGTTCAACTGCTGATTTAGAACCAAAGACAACAGGAGCCCTGCCTCTGCTATTCCATCACCCTTTCAACTTAAACATTTAAACATCATCAAGTCAACAAGGCTATATACTCTAAATTTAATACACTTTAATACACTGAAAACAAGCTTAAAGATACCAAAACAATTTATCAGTGTTGCTAAATATAATGTGGCTGTCCATGGTACTGATTTCTGTCTGTGTGTGTGCATTGTGCACAAGTAAAAAAAACTTTTTTTTGACTCACAGTAGTGGTAGACTAGTTGAACGCCAATGCCATCCTCCTGTCTTTCATGTTGGCTAAACGGTCTATGTCTCTGTCATACAGCATGATTTTAGTTTGATGTCATAGGCTACCTAGCTGAAGTGCTTGCTTGCCTAACTTCCTCGCATGGGCAACAATGAACCAGATAAGCTAGCTAGCTAGCTAGTTAACGTGAGCCTACTAGGCTACATCTAGGCTACATATTGAACTTCAAATTGTCTCAGGCCAGTGGCACAATATATGAATTTATGGTTAGATCAGAATCGCCGCCATAATCCTTAGCCTGTAGAGAGAATTAAGTCAAAGCCACAAGTCCAAATCCCCATCTCCATCCATGGCTTGCGAAAGGGTTGAGTTAGCAAGCTAGCCACTGCAGGACATCAACACAAACAGACAACGTTTACCTTAGGATGTGATTTGATTGGTGTGAAGCGAAATCCAAACCCCTTGGGACGAGTTTTGCTGCGACCAGGGCAACTCAGAGTTGAGCGTTTGGCTGATTGTCTAATTCTTTCATAATTGTTTTATCAAGGCAGGCCAAATGCTTGCTGGTATCAATCAATCAAATGCTACAGCGGCAACATGTCATACTCTTTTGTTCCAGACAGCATCAGATACATGGGCTACACATACTAAGCCAGAGGGGCGCTGTTTCCCTCGATCGGATGATTTCTCCAGTGAGATTTTGCCACTTGCAAATTGGGAAAATTATGAAAACACAGAGACCCAAATATTTGGGGAAGCCTGGCTTCCCTTGGCATCCATGAATACACACCACTGACAGTAAGGGAACAACAAATACAATTCAGTGGGTACTGGAGCAAGCTGGGCATAATTTGCTTCAGTGCAAACAATGATGTTTTCACAGGGTATTATGTGGAAACATAATCTGTGCCTCTCTCTCCTTCTCTCGCTCCTACCCCTCTCTTTCGATCTTTCCCTCTCTCTACAGTTTGAATATAAGTCTCTAATGGAGTAAATACATTGTCTTTAAGCCCTCTTTGCAGCAGCTTCAAAGCAGCATAGTCAATCAGGGACACACACATTTACATTTTAGTCATTTAGCAGACGCTCTTATCCAGAGCAACTTACAGTAGTGAATGCATACGGTTCATACATTTTTTTCCCTCCGTACTGGTCCCCCGTGGGAATCGAACCCACAACCCTGGCGTTGCAAACACCATGCTCTACCAACTGAGCCACATATTTAGTTTATGTCAGTCTGTCTCCCAGTGTCTGTCAGTCATGTTGTTTCTTTTTACAAGATTGGCATTGTCATCCGATTACAATCAGGTATAGGCAATAAATACTGAACTCACAGGAGTCTAAGGTACTGTTGACGTTTGCTTTGTAAATATCATATACATTAGAATTGTGGATGAATATGACTGATGCAATGATCATAGTGTAAATGCTTGTGAGTGCATACAGATATGATTTACCTCTAGACTGTTTCTTATTTTTCTGGTAGGCCTATCGGATTTGAGTGTGTCTGTTTCAGTAACCAATTTTGAACGTTTATTTTGCCAATGCAAAATATATTATTTTCTACTCCTACTCTCGACATAATGAGACCCATCTCATCCAAAAAGTTGACTGAAGTTTGCTAAAAAAGCACCTGGAAGATCATCAAGACTCTTGGAAGAATGTTCTATGGACAGATGAGTCAAAAGTATACGTTTTTGGATGACATCGGTCCCATTATGCCTGGCGATAACCAACCACTGCATTCCACAGAAAGAACTTTATACCAACAGTCAAGCATGGTGGTGGTAGTGTGATGTTTGGGGATGGTTTGCTGCGTCAGGACCTGGACAACTTGCCTTAATAGAAGGAACCATCAATTCTGTTCTGTATCAGATAATTCTACAGGAGAATGTCAGGCTCTCTGTCTGTGAGCTGAAGCTGGGTCATGCAGCAAGAGAATGATGCAAAACACACAATAAAGTCTACATGAAATGGCTGGTCAAAGTCCAGACGGGTTGTAAGCACAACCCCCACCTGTGAACGTCGGGCCCTCATACCACCCTCATGGAGTCTGTTTCTGACCGTTTGAGCAGACATATGCACATTTGTGGCCTGCTGGAGGTCATTTTGCAGGGCTCTGGCAGTGCTCCTCCTGCTCCTCCTTGCACAAAGGCGGAGGTAGTGGTCCTGCTGCTGGGTTGTTGCCCTCCTACGGCCTCCTCCACGTCTCCTGATGTACTGGCCTGTCTCCTGGTAGCGCCTCCATGCTCTGGACACTACGCTGACAGACACAGCAAACCTCTTGCCACAGCTCGCATTGATGTGCCATCCTGGATGAGCTGCACTACCTGAGCCACTTGTGTGGGTTGTAGACTCCGTCTCATGCTACCACTAGAGTGAAAGCACCGCCAGCATTCAAAAGTGACCAAAACATCAGCCAGGAAGCATAGGAACTGAGAAGTGGTCTTTTTTCACCACCTGCAGAACCACTCCTTTATTGGGGGTGTCTTGCCAATTGCCTATAATTTCCACCTGTTTTCTATTCCATTTGCACAACAGCATGTGAAATGTATTGTCAATCAGTGTTGCTTCCTAAGTGGAGAGTTTGATATCACAGAAGTGTGATTGACCTGGAGTTACATTGTGTTGTTTAAGTGTTACCTTTATTTTTTTTTGAGCAGTGTATATGGTTATTTTTACCCATGGAGTTGAAGGACTGATGGCAAGTCTGCTTGTTTTGTTTGGCTAGCTAAGAAGCCTGCTGCATTTAGAAGATGCATTTCACTCAGCACCGACTTCTTGATCAATGAGACCTGACTGAATTGTGGAAATGGCAAAGAGCTCGTGATGAGGATGACTACTGCTCTGGACTGAATTGTGGAAATGGCAAAGAGCTCATGATGAGGATGACTACTGCTCTGGACTGATGTGTGGTGAGCTTCTTTGCACAATAGCAGCTGCAAATGCATCACCCAAGTGGGTGCTACACGTTAGTTGTGGAGGAGAACTAAGTCCAGGCTACAGATAGGTTGAGCTTAGAACGACATCAGGGCCAGCAAGCCAACTCCATCACCATCATTATCTGGCATCACCATCATCAAATCATCTAGCCTAACCCCAATAGGTTGCCAGAAAAAGCCACTTTAAAATGTCCAGTTTTGTCACACAACACAATGCCAAAGATTTCTCAAGTTTTGAGGGAGCATGCAATTGGCATGCTGACTGCAGGAATGTCCAGAGCTGTTGCCAGAGAATTGGCTGTTCATTTCTTTACCATAAGCCGCCTCCAACGTTGTTTTAGAGAATTTGGCAGTACGTCCAACCCACCTCACAACCGCAGACCACGTGTAACCACGCCAGCCCAGGACCTCCACATCCGGCATCTTTACCTGCAGGATCGTCTGAGACCAGCCACCCGGACAGCTGATGAAACTGTGGGTTTGTTCAAACTGTCAGAAACCATCTCTGCGAAGCTCATCTGCATGCTAGTCATCCTCATCAGGGTCTTGACCTGACTGCAGTTTGGTGTCATAACCAACTTCAGTGGGAAAATTCTCACCTTCGATGGCCCCTGGCATGCTGGAGAAATATCTTCTTCACGGATGAATCCCAGTTTCAACTGTCCCAGGCAGATAGCAGATAGTGTTGTGTGAGTGAGCGGTTTGCTGGTGTCAACGTTGTGAGCAGAGAGCCCCATGGTGCGTGAGGCAGAGCCCCATGCTGCATGAGGCAGATGGCGGTCATACCAGGTACTGTGGTTTTCTGATCCACGCCCCTACCTTTTTTTTTAACCTCTTATGGCTAGGGGGCAGTATTTTCACGGCTGGATAAAAAATGTACCCGATTTAATATGATTATTAGTCCTGCCCTGAAACTACAATATGCATATAATTATTAGCTTTGGAGAGAAAACACTCCAAAGTTTCTAAAACTGTTTGAATGGTGTCTGTGGGTATAACAGAACTCCTATGGCAGGCAAAAACCTGAGAAGGTTCTGTTCAGGAAGTACCCAACTGACCATTTATTTGCTTTCTTTGACATCTCTTCCAAAAACTAAGGATCTCTGCTGTTACGTGACACTTCCCACGTCTCCAATGGGCTCTCAGAGCTCGGGAAAAACAGGAATGACGTAATTCAAAGCCCTGGCTGAAACAATAGCTTTTGCTCTCTAAGTGGTCTCTCAGTGGAGAAATGCTTACGCTCGCGACATGCCCCGCCCCCGTCTTTCGGTTTTTCCCTCAGTTTACAGACATGCAGATTCCCGGTTGGAATATTATCATTTTTCTACGAGATAAATTGCATAAAAATTGGTTTTAAACAGCGGTTGACATGCTTCGAAGTACGGTAATGGAATATTTAGAAATTTTTTGTCACGTTCTGCACCATGCTCGTGATTTACCATTGGGATAGTGTCTAGAACGCACGAACAAAACGTCATTGATGGAACATAACGATGGATTATTTGGGACCAAACCTACATTTGTTATTGAAGTAGAAGTCCTGGGAGTGCATTCTGACGAAGAACAGGAAAGGTAAGACCATTTTTCTTATAGGAAATGTGATTTTGGTGAAGGCTAAACTGGTTGGGTGTCTAAATAGCTAGCCCTGTGATGCCGGGCTATGTACTTAGAATATTGCAAAATGTGCTTCATCCGAAAAGCTATTTTAAAATCGGACATATCGAGTGCATAGAGGAGTTCTGTATCTATAATTCTTAAAATAATTGTTATGCTTTTTGTGAACGTTTATCGTGAGTAATTTAGTAAATTCACCGGAAGTGTTCGGTGGGAATGCTAGTTCTGAACGTCACATGCTAATGTAAAAAGCTGGTTTTTGATATAAATATGAACTTGATTGAACAGACATGCATGTATTGTATAACATAATGTCCTAGGTGTGTCATCTGATGAAGATAATCAAAGGTTAGTGCTGCATTTAGCTGTGTTTTTTTTTTTGTGACATTATATGCTAGCTTGAAAAATGGGTGTCTGATTATTTCTGGCTGGGTACTCTGCTGACATAATCTAATGTTTTGCTTTCGCTGTAAAGACTTTTTGAAATCGGACAGTGTGGTTAGATTAACGAGAGTCTTGTCTTTAAATAGCTGTAAAATAGTCATATGTTTGAAAAGTGGAAGTTTTCGGATTTTAGAGGAGTTTGTATTTCGCGCCCCGCCCATCATTGGATATTGGAGGAGACGTTCCGCTAGCGGAACATCTAGATGTAAGAGGTTAAGGTATCTGTGACCAACAGATGCATATCTGTATTCCCAGTCATGTGAAACCCATAGATTAGAGCGTAATGAATGTACTTCAATTGACTGATTTCCTTATATGGACTGTAACTCAGTAAAATTGTTGACATTTTTAGATGTTGCATTTATATTTTCGTTCAGTGTAGTTGTTGTCATGCTATGTCAACTCAAAGTTTGTAAGGAAAGCTCCATGTTTGGCATTACAATGACCATAGTAGTTTGTTATACAGCACAAACAGATCTGAGACCAGGGTAGTACTCAGGTACTCTACAAAAAAACAAAACACATGTCTTACTTTTAAATGCATATAGTGCATTCGGAAAGTATTCAGACCCCTTGACTTTTTCAACAACAAAAAATTACATTACAGCCTTATTCTAAAATTGATTAAATTATTAATTTTTCTCATCAATCTAAACACAATATCACATAATGACATAGCAAAAACAGTTTAGACATTTTTGCTAATGTATTGCAAATAAAAAACAGAAATACCTTATTTACATAAGAATTCAGACCCTTTGCTATGAGACTCGAAATTGAGGTCAGGTGCATTCTGTTTCCATTGATCATCCTTGAGATGTTTCTAAAACTTGATTAGAGCCCACCTGTGGTAAATTCAATTGATTGGACATGATTTGGAAAGGCACACACCTGTCTATATAAGGTCTCACAGTTGACAGTGCATGTCAGAGCAAAAACTAAGCCATGAGGTCGAAGGAATGGTCCGTAGAGCTCCGAGACAGGATTTTGTTAAGACCTGAAAATAGCTGTGCAGTGACACTCCCTATCCAACCTGACAGACCTTGAGAGGATCTGCAGAGAAGAATGGGAGAAACTCCCCAAATACAGGTTTGCCAAGCTTGTGGCGTCATTCCCAAAAAGACTCGAGTCTGTAATCGCTGCCAGAGGTGCTTCAACAAAATACTGAGTAAAGGGTCTGAAAACTTAGCTAATTATAATATTTCAAAATGTTCTAAAAACCTGTTTTTGCTTTGTCATTATGGTGTATTGTGTGTAGATTGATAACGGGAATTTTAAAAATATATATTTTTAGAATAAGACTGTAACATAACAAAATGTGGAAAAAGTCAAAAAGTCTTAATCCGAATGCACTGTACATTTGATCCAGGTGTGAATACAACTATATAATATATAGTTATTATATAGGACATTGACTACCACTTTCCAATAGTTACCATGTAGGATATATTATCTCCTCAAAATTTTTAAGCCTAACTTTTCAACAACTCACAAGTATTCATTCAAGCCATGTGTGAATAACACTCACTATTTAGTCATTACATATGAGATTGAATCCCACTAACTACATTATATAACAGGGTATTCAAATCCCACCCTACGAGATCCGGGCTACTGCTGGTTCTGTTCTAACTGATAATTAATTGAACACACCTGGTGTCCCAGGTCTAAATCAGTCCCTGATTAGAGGGGATTGGCAAAAAAAAGCTGTGGAACTGGCTTCGATGTCCAGATTTGAATTTGAGGGGCATATAATTAAGTAATAAGGCCCAAGGTGGTGTGGTATATGGCCAATATACCATGGATAAGGGCTGTTCTTAAGCATGACGCATCGCGGAGTGCCTGGACACAGCCCTTAGCCGTGGTATATTGGCCATATATATATGGCCAATATATATATGGCCAATATATATATGGCCAATATATATATATGGCCAATATACTACTAATTATATAATTTATACCAAGCCTTCAGAAAGTGTTCACACCTCTTGACTTGTTTCACATTTTGAGGTGTTACTGCCTGAATTTAACATTTACTGTCACGTCCTGACCAGTAAAAGGGGTTATTTGTCATTGTAGTTTGGTCAGGGCGTGGCAGGGGGTGTTTGTTTTGTGTGTTTCGGTTCTATGTTATCTAATTCTATGTTTATCTATTTTTCTATTTCTATGTTGGGGTTTTGGTAGGACCTCCAATTAGAGGCAGCTGGTTGTTGTTGACTCTAATTGGAGGCCATATTTAGTTGGGGTTTGTTTCACTTGTGTTTTGTGGGTGGTTGTTTTCCTGTATAGCCTGTGTTGCCTTACGGAACTGTTTCGTCGTTTTGTTTATTTTGTTTAAGTGTTATCTTTAAATAAATGAAGAAGATGAGCACTTTACCCGCTGCGCCTTGGTCCTATCTTTACGACGCCCATGACATTTACATTGAGATTTTGTGTCACTGGCCTACACAAAGTGGAATTATCTTTTTAAAAATGAAAAGCTGAAATATCTGGAGTCAATAAATATTCAACCCCTTTGTTATGGCAAGCCTAAATAAATTCAGGGGTAAAAATGTACATAACAAGTCACATAACAAGTTGATCTGTGTGCAATAATAGTGTTTAACATGGTTTTTGAATGACTACCTCATCTCTGTACCCCACATATACAAGTATATGTAAAGTCCCTCATTCAAGCAGTGAATTTCAAACACAGATTCAACCACAAAGACCAGGGAGGTTTTCCAATGCATCGCAAAGAAGGGCACCTATCGGTAGACGGGTAAAAAAAAAAAAAAAAGCAGACATTGAATATCCCTTTGAGCATGGAGAAGTTATTAATTACACTTCATGGTGTATCAATACACCCAGTCACAACAAAGATACAGGTGTCCTTCCTAACTCAGTAGCCGGAGAGAAAGTAAACCACTCAGAGATTTCACCATGAGGCCAATGGTGACTTTAAAACAGTTAGAGTTTAATGGCTGTGACAGCAAAAAACTGAGGATGGATCAACAACATTGTAGTTACTCCCTAATACTAACCTAAATGACAAAGTGAAAAGACGGAAGGCTGTACAGAATAAAAATATTCCACAACATGCATCCTGTTTGCAAGAAGGCACTAAAGTGAAACTGAAAAAATGTGGCAAAGAAATTAACTTTGTCCCAAATACAAGGCATTATGTTTGGGGAAAATCTAACACAAAACATCACTGAGAATCACTCTTCAAAATTTCAAACATGGTGTTGGCTGCAACGTGTTATGGGTATGCTTGTCATCAGCAAGGGAGTTTTTTGGGGGATAAAAATAAACGGAATAGAGCACAGACAAAATCCTAGAGGAAAACCTGGTTCAGTCTGTTTTCCAACAGACAACTGAGAGACAAATTCACCTTTCAGCAGGACAATAACCTAAAGCACATATATACACTGGAGTTTCTTTCCAAGACAACATTGAATGTTCTTGAGTGGCCTAGTTATGGTTTTGACTGAAATAGTCTTGAAAATCTATGGCAAGACTTGAAAATGGCTGTCTAGCAATGATCAACAATGACCTTGACAGAGCTTGAAGAATTTTTTAAATAACAATGTGCAAATATTGTACAATCCAGGTGGGCAAAGCTCTTAGAGACTTACTCAGCCTGGTCATGTCCAAGAGGTGGCGCTGAGGCTGTGTTTGGGCTGAGCATGGAGCGGGAGTGGAGGTCCGCCACGACGTTGTCACGCACTGGTGTGAACTTGAGGCGGAAGTTGCACTGCTGCAGACAGTCCAACCAGTGGTAGAGGTGGAGAGGTTTGAGGCCTGTACCAGACGTGGCCAGAATGGTGGTGAGCGCTTAGTGGTCCGTCCGAAGTGTGAATGCATGTCAGTACAGATACAGATACTTCACATGCCCAGACGCATGCTGGAGCCTCCCGCTCATCCACAGAATATCTCTGCTCTGTGGGCTAAGGGCTCGGGAGGCGAAGGCGATCGGCCTCTCCTGTCCATTTTGCAGCTGGGACAGCACTACTCCTATGGCAACGGCATAGGCATCGCACGTGACAAGGGTGGTGCTTGGGAGGTCGAAGTGGACCAAGACCGGTGATGAGATGAGCTGTGATTTAAGGAGATGCACAGTATCAGAGCACCACTTTATTCAGCAGGTGGCACAACAGAGCGGCTGTTCCTGCTCCTCGCACTAGCCTTGGGGTGCGTTTCTCCAGTCTGGTACCTCCACTACCAGCCCCACGCACCAGGCCTCCAGTGCGTCAGCCCAGTCCAACTCGTCCTGTTCCTGCTCCTCGCACTAGCCTTGGGGTGCGTGTATCCAGTCTGGTACCTCCACTACCAGCCCCACGCATTAGGCTTTCAGTGCGCAGTCCCCGTCCAGAGCTACCGACGACAGTACCCCGTCCAGAGCTTCCGGCAACAGTGCCCCGTCCAGAGCTTCCGGCAACAGTGCCCCGTCCAGAGCTTCCGGCAACAGTGCCCGTCCAGAGCGTCCGGCAACAGTGCCCCGTCCAGAGTGTCCAGGAACAGCTGTACACTGTTGTTGCTGATTGAGAGTCATACTTAGGTTACCCTGTTTTCACATGTCCTTTGTGGGAAGTTGTTTTTGCACTGCTGTGTGTGTAGTCTGCATTACTGTTCGTTCGTTCGTTTTCTTTTGTAAGTGTTCTAATAAAAAAGTTAATATGAACACTCAACCCGCTGCGCCTTGGTCCACTATATACGATGACCGTTAGAATCTAACTCCTTTCACCTGACCACTCCTGTAATTATACAATTGACTATGAGAGAATTATGGCGCAGATAATAGTTTTCTGCCTCCAAAATGTGCCTAATTATTCATATGCCCAGATATTCATTTGTTGTTTTAATTGCGACAATGACACCCAATATGAATTTTTTACCCAATATATCAGCACTACCAGAATCCCGTCATATCCTCTTTGAACTGCCTCAGAACATTAAATTGTGTCAGTCCAGTATAAAATGTATTTGTCACTGTGGTTTTCCATTATGAATAGTAGCTTTTGGAGGCATAGAATATTTAGATGTTGACATACCTGTCCAGGTCTGGCACTCTCACAAAGGTAGGTCTCGTAATCGATGGCGAAGACGGGTGCGTTGTCATTGATGTCCGTCACAGTGATCAGAATTATGCCCTTTCCCACTTGTAATGGGTCCACTGAAAAAATAAACAAGAGAGAAACAAGTGGTCAAGGATAAGCACAACCAAATGCACTGGTCTTTGAAGCATGTATCTGGTAGTTGATGGTGTAAAGCAGAAGAAGAGGATGCAGGGAAGCTAAATGTTTGAAGCAATACCCAGTTCCATGTCCTGCCCTACAACATCAGTTTCCATTGTTGGGTTCGACATTTTGAACATTGAGATTTTAAATAAATGATAGAGAAGAAGCATAGAATTAAAGGAGAAAGTTAAGGGTTCTCTGTAGAAAGCCAGAAGGCTTTGGAATGTGTTTGATGGAGGAGAGGAGAGCGACATGTTGATACAGGAAAGACAGATGGACATCTGTGTATTAGATGAAAGAGGGGTTGAGGTCAGGAGGTGAGGACAGAGTCTCTTAAGAGAGTAATAAATGTTTGGTATCCTGTTACCCTCTTTATTAGCTTCCTGTCGAGCAATAAAATGTAAGGATTGGAGAGAAGGAGGAGTGTCTTAAGTGGGATATAAATATCTGGATGGGACAAATGTTGGGTTATCTGATTACAGCTGTACAGAACCTTTGGGAAGAATTAAACTTGGTTAAAGCGTCTCTAGTGTCCTTGGGTTATTTACTCTGAAAAACAAGAGCCTAACACCATTAACTGACAAATTCACCACACACCTGTATCTGTAAGTGTCTTAAGTTAACTTTATAGAGCTACAGGATCAATTTCAGACTATTTCAGAGACTAAAAAGTTAGCATTTGGCAACAGTGTCCAGGTAAACAAAACCAAAGCATGGGTTGCTGTATTACCTTGTAAATAGACTGGGTAAGGGCACCAATAAGTCATTTTCTAATTTGGGTGAACTATCCCTTTAAGAAAACATTCATTTTAAAGCCATCAGAAAACAGTCTGTGTAGGAAGTCTGGAAAATTCCCCAGAAAGAGTCAGAGCTTGACAACAACTCAGTGGTTTTCATTGTTATCATTTGCCGCAATGTTTAGATCCATGTTTAACCCCAGGAGAAGAGAGCTTGATATTTACATCTCTCTGTAAGGTTTGCGGGCGTGTTGAATTTTACTTTATTTAATCTTTATTTAACTAGGTAAGTCAGTTAACCTCTCTGGCATTACTCATCTCATATGTATATACTGTTTTCTATACTATTCTACGGTATCTCATTCACTTAACCTCTATGGGCTACTCAACAGCCAGTTGAATCCCGTGGCGCGTTATTCAAATACCTTAGAAATGCTATTACTTCAATTTCTCAAACATATGACTATTTTACACAATTTTAAAAGACAAGACTCTCGTTAATCTAACCACACTGTCCGATTTCAAAAAGGCTTTACAACGAAAGCAAAACATTAGATTATGTCAGCAGAGTACCCAGCCATAAATAATCAGACACCCATTTTTCAAGCTAGCATATAATGTCACATAAACATTTTCATTACAAAGAGAGTGAAAGTAAAAGCATGCTATCCCCTCATGCACGAGCCTCAGTCTGATGGCCCTCTGATAGAGCACTTGCCAAACGCGCTAGTGTGTTTCAGCCTGGGCCTGGAATTACGTCATTCAGCTTTTTCCCGGGTTCTGAGAGCCTATGGGAGCCGTAGGAAGTGTCACGTCATGCCAGAGATCCCCTGTTTTTGTTAGAGATGATCAAGGAGGGCAAGAAATGGTCAGACAGGCCACTTCCTGTAAGGAATCTTCTCAGGTTTTGGCCTGCCAAATGAGTTCTGTTATACTCACAGACACCATTCAAACAGTTTTAGAAACTTTAGGGTGTATTCTATGCATATTCTAGTTACTGGGCAGGAGTAGTAACCAGATTAAATCGGGTACGTTTTTTATCCGGCCGTGCAAATACTGCCCCCTAGCCCCAACAGGTTAACAAGCTCATGTTGTCTTGTTCACCTCATCTTCATCTAAATCTTTACCTTAATATAAATCATGAATCAGGGATAACAGACAGGTCAAGGTTACTCGGCGCGCTAAATTCTCCACTGTAGAATCGTTTGAAGGCATAAATATAAATACAGATATTTTAAATCAGACTCATTAGAATAGTTGATCATATTTTTTATCTCATTTGCAACTTCCTACAAACTTTGTGTATAGTATTATGACCTATGGACCTATGGACACATTCTGTAGGAGATGCATGATAATGTTGCACATATAACATCTTTATAATCAAGAGGTATATTTAATTGATATTACAAGACATTGTCTAACTAGTGTTGAAATATACTTATTCACGTTACCATACTAGTACTTATTGATTATTTGCATGTATAGGGAATGTATATGTTGGGTCAATGAAGGGTAGATAAGGACTTGGCGTATGGAAAGTTACTGAGTGAGACAATGGGGGTGCATAAAATTAATATTCTGTTGCATGTTTCTAATGAAGAACACAAAGGGAAATAGTTAGTCTCTGATAAGGCTGCGGAGCTAGGGAGGAGCGAGGATTTTGGCTCGAGTCAGCAGATGAAGTGAGAAAAAAACGGGGCCAGAGGGGCCAAACACAACAACCCTCCTACAACAGTCCTATCTCACACAAAAAAACTTCCACGCCCACAAAAATGGGGTGCAACTATGAGCTACTATTCTGAAAGCAATTTAATCACTCTACAAACAAACACTTAACATTTTATATAACAAACCAAACAGTTACCACCATTGTCATATAATTTACAAACAATTTATTTTGTCTGGAAAGCTTTAAGCAGTATGTAGATGCAAGCCTTGTCTTAAGATCCTGCATGATGTTGACCCTCCACCCCTATGCCGGCATATCATGCTCAAGGAAAGCACAGTAAAATATGTGAATCGGCCTTCTCTGACAAAAGTAATTTTTCCAACAATTGTTTACAGTCAGATTATTTCATTTATAATTCACTGTATCACAATTCCAGTGGGTCAGAAGTTAACATACACTTCTTTAAGGAATACCTGGGATAGGATAAAGCAATCCTTCTAACCCCCCCCCCCCCAAAAAAAGAAAGGATATAGATGTACTATTGTAAAGTGGTTGTTCCACTGGATATCTTAAGGTGAATGCACCAATTTCTAAGTCGCTCTGGACAAGAGCGTCTGCTAAATGACGTAAATGTAAATGTGGGTTGACTGTGCCTTTAAACAGCCTGGAAAATTCCCCAACATTATGTCATGGCTTTAGAAGCTTCTGATAGGCTAAATGACATCATTTGAGTCAATTGGAGGTGTACCTGTTGATGTATTTCAAGGCCTACCTTCAAACTCAGTGCCTCTATGCTTGACATCATGGGAAAATCAAAAGAAATCATCCAAGACCCCAGAAAAAAAACTGTAGACCTCCTTGGGAGCAATTTCCATACGCCTGAAGGTACCACGTTCATCTGTACAAACAATAGTACGCAAGCATAAACACCATGGGACCACGCAGCCATCATACCGCTCAGGAAGGAGACGCGTTCTGTCTCCTAGAGATGAACGTACTTAGGTGCGAAAACTGCAAATCAATCCCAGAAGAACTGCAAAGGACTTTGTGAAGATGCTGGAGGAAACAGGCACAAAAGTCTCTATATCCACAGTAAAATGAGTCCTATATCTACATAACCTGAAAGGCAGCTCTGCAGAGATGAAGCCACTGCTCCAAAACCACCATAAAAAAGCCAGACTACAGTTTGCAATTGCACATCGGGACAAAGATCGTACTATTTGGAGAAATGTCCTCTGGTCTGATGAAACAAAAATAGAACTGTTTGGCCATTATGACCATTGTTATGTTTGGAGGAAAGAGTGGGAGGCTTGCAAGCTGAAGAAAACCATCCTAACCGTGAAGCACTGGGGTGGCAGCATCATGTTGTGGGTGTGCTTTGCTGCAGGAGGGACTGGTGCACTTCACAAAATAGATTGCATCATGAGAATGGAAAATTATGTGGATATATTGAAGCAACATGTCAAGACATCAGTCAGGAAGTTAAAGCTTGGTCGCAAATGGGTCTTCCAAATGGACAATGACCCCAAGCATACTTTCAAAGTTGTGGCAAAATTGCTTAAGGACAACAAAGTCAAGGTATTGGAGTGGCTATCACAAAGCCCTGACCTCAAGCCTATCGAAAATTTGTTGGCAGAACTGAAACAGCGTGTGCGAGCAAGGAGGCCTACAAAACCTGACTCAGTTACACCAGCTCTGTCAGGAGGAATGGGACAAAGTTCACCCAACTTTTTGTGGGAAGCTTGTGGAAGGCTACCCGAAACATTTGACCCAAGTTAAACAATTTAAAGGCAATGGTACCAAATACTAATTGAGTGTATGTAAACTTCTGACACACTGGGAATGTGATGAAAGTAATAAAAGCTGAAAAAAATCTCTCTCTACTATTATTCTGACATTTCACATTCTTAACATAAAGTGGTGATCCTAACTGACCTAATACAGGGAATTTTTACTAGGATTAAATGTCAGGAAT